>NC_081407.1:235772848-236090622 GCF_030272615.1 Cryptomeria japonica | reverse complement strand
AATGGATTTGAACTTTGTCCGTGCTTTGGTGAGAGCGACAAAGAGGGCATCCTTTACACTGTCCATTAAAGAATTCTGAACTTGAATATCAGCCAATAATGATATTAAGCCATCTAAAGTGCTTTCCTCTTGTGTAGTAGATAAGTATGTGGCTCAATTGATCTGTTCTTGGATGGATGAAAGATGAGGAAGGAATAATGTCTGAAGTGTCATTATGTCCATCCTGATCTTGTGTTCTTCATTTCTTAGGTCCAATTGTTGAGCCATGAGTTGTTGTAACTTTGTATAGAAATTTTGAACTGAATTGGGCTCTGTGGTCAACTTATTTGAGAGATCGGTGATCTCTTTCTCAATTGCTTCTGTTTTATTTTTTATGTCTTTAATGAATAAAGAAAATGTACAGAGTTTCTAAAATAAATAAAGAATGTGCTTGAGTTGAGGGGACAACTCAGCAATAAATTTGACAAGTTTAACTTTGCCAATAACTATAGCTTTATGTACCTCTTCTATCATTTTTGCAGTGAGCTCTTTGTCTTTTAGCTTGCTCAAATATTCAGATGCATCTACTCCAGATGTCTCTAACTTGGTTAGGAGTTCATCCAGTTGAATGTGGATGGCTACATCTTTGGTTATTGTAGCTTCAGGTAGCATATATGTTAAGAGTTCTTTCACCTTCTAAAGTACTTTATTTTTCTTTTGTATGGCCATTTATTTTTCTTGTTCGGCCTTTGCTTTGCATAGTTCACCGAAATCAATGAGTGCTTGCCCTTTTAATTTTGATATGTCTACATTGGGCAACGCTATTGGTTTTGATATATCTACTTTGAAACTATGCTTTTTCATCTTCTTTTCTTTTCCTTTCACCGATTGAGCTAAGATAATGGCTTGTGAGGCCTGATGACCCTTGGTAGGTTGCTCGGTAGAGGCAACACTTTGGTCTATTTCTTTAGCCTTTGTAGTGTCCTTTGGTGTCTCGGTACTTGGTGTCTCCATTGCAACATTTTCAGTGCTAGAAGGTGCTTGAGAGGCCTGTTCTTGAGTAGTACCTTCTCCTATTGTAGACTTGTGACCTTTGGTGCCTTGATCCGTATCTTGAGGGGCTTCGGTTGAGATAGGTTGATTGATTGGTGGATACGGCTGAACTTGTTCCAAGACTGATTCACTGGATACAAGTTTTGAATATGCATTGCCTTCTATCTTTTCTTGTTCAGGTGCCTCTGTATCCATGATATCTTCGTCTATTTGAATGGTGTCACCAGAGTCTTTCTTAATAACATCAGGATCTTGCTCGATGACATCAACTATTTCAACTTCAGCTTGCTCACCGATATCCTTGTTTCTAAATATTTCCTGCCACTTTTCTTTTGTCTCATTTTCCACTTCAATATACAGACCATTCATCAGTTTCAAGGATTTTTGTTTGACGAGGAAATTTGTGTGGTAGTTTGTCAGATGTTCTTTTATTTCAACTACCAACATGTCAGGAAAGAGATGTACCAAACTTCTTTCTCTGATCTATTTCTCTGAGTCCAGGGCATATTGCCACCTGTTATCAATATGTGCATATAATTATTTTGGAAGAGAATTAGAGACTTCCAATGGGACCAATCAGAATTTTAGAAGTGTGCAGATGACAGCTTCTTCTATTTGTCTCTTTTCATCATCATTTCTGGATTCATACTTAACATATCTAAATCCTCCAAATGCACCATATTCCTTCAGATTAGTACAAAAAATTTCAACACTATGTACATTTACCTTCTTGCTCTTGACAATTTGAAATTTTCTTGCATCCTCAGAATAGGTGTCACTAGACTCTTTTACCAAAATGAGTTTCCGAGAAGATTTCTTGTAAGTTTTTGTTACCTTGGGAATAGTAACACTCTTTGTTTTCTTACTCGGTGAAGCTGCAGATGCTCTTATGTTAGGTCGCTTTGCTAAAGGAGTCGATGAGGCCTTTGATGTATCATGTTTCTTTCTTTTCAACACTTTTCCCTTAGGCAATTCGGTGCTCAGTGTTATAGCTACCTCTTGGGCTTTAGATTCCTCTTTAGTAATGGCTATAGTGCCTTTAACAGGTGTGGAGGAAGAATCTTCTCCGAATTTCTTTGATAATGCCTTTATCATCTTTGTTGCCTTTCTTGTAGCTTTGGGTACTACAATTCTCATTTTTACTTTTTCTTTCACTTCTTCATAGGTTCCATACCTCAGCCTGGTAGCATGCCTTGGTAATGTGAGAAATGCATCAATTTGTTGTTGTGTGATGTCAAAATCAATCTCATAACCCATAGGTGGCAAAGATTGAGTTCTTGGTTCCACATCATTCACATAACAGTAATCAGTGTCTACTTCAAAACATATGTCATCTTTGTATTTCTCCACTAGCTTGGGTGGAATCCGGTACCTGTTATGCATTTTCTCTTGAAACTTAGTGAAGTAATCATCCATAATATCATTAAAATTATCACCTAGCTTCTTGATGAAGTCATTGATCTGATGGGTGATTGGTCAGTGTAGTTCCCAAACAACTTTACCGACTGATGGAAAGAATTTTTCAAAATAGAAAAACATGCATACAAGTAGTGATCCAAACTTTAGTGTATTAGCCAAGTTGTTCTTCTTTAGCTTCCTGATGGTGTTTAGATTCTCAAATAGGTTTTTCAGAAACACCTCACATAGATCAATTTTCATGCCTTTCTTCACAATTTTATATGCTAAGTCTACTATTGCATAGGGTACACTATTTTCCCTTGCCGATTGGAAGAAATAGTAACCTATTACTCTAATGGCAAATTTTAGTTCTGCATCAGTGACATTATTCAATTTCAGTCCTCTGCAATCTGATTCTACTCTGGTTAAACTGATCAATTCCTTTTGTGATATCATTTTCTAAGCTCGGGCATGATCATAAATAGAGTAATCGGTAATCAAATGAATGATTTCCTTGGTAATCTTAAGGTTGCTCTTCTAGCTACATTAAGTCATCATGAACTCTGCTCAGAACAAACTTGACCCACTAGGTTTGAACACACGGGGATAGGTTATGGCTTCAGTTAATCCCTTGATCTTAATGTGCTCGTACTTACTATCCATTTTACCATTGGTGCACAATTCACCATATGTGTCTTTGATTTCAACGTGACTGAGTTCTTCAACATGACATTTGGTGAAGAATCTCACATCCTCGACTAATAACACTCTATCTGGGATGAGTGAAAATGCGGTTTTGTCATCTGGTTCAAATGCAACTTTGGGAGTTAAAGAGTATTTTAGTGAGGGCTTTTCAACATTCTTAACAGTAATGGGATCTTGGATCTTAGGTGCCATTTGTAGATTTCAGATAAAAACTAACAAAAGATCCTTAGGGTTTGAGGATTTTCAAATGGCAGATGCTTCACACTTAGCAAATAATAACAACTTGATAAGATTGGTAAACCAGCTTAACAATACGTTGAGATTAATCTAAATACCTTGAATTTTGCTTTGTAGGAGGTTTGATCACCTTTGATTTGCTTTGCTCTGCTCTCTCGAAAACTTGGTGAGTGAAAAATGACCGCGTAAATACTTTAAGTACACAATATACCTTATCGAGCTCCATGCAGGTTAGGTCAAAAACAATAAATGCACTCGGTTCCCCTAAACTTTCTTTCCCTTTTTTTTTTGCACTTTAACCGAGTAACCAAACTTCCTTCATTTACTGACTTGACAGGCTTCTTGTATAGTGCTCCAAAAGACTTTGATAGAATTTCAAACTTACTACTACATCTTAACTATGCAGATTTTGAATTAAGTACATAATAAAGTAGGAACTGTTCAGATTTAACCTTGAGAGAATGCAGTCCCTTCATACCTTTACCGTTTAATTTGGAATAGGAGCACCTAACTCGGTAGGTAAGGTGCTTTCTTCATTTGACACAATTTCCTTCTTTTTCCAAATCATCTTTAATTTTTCTTTTATTTCCTCAATGTCTTTTCTAGGTTGATCTCTGCGATCTCCAGCCAAGTGTCCCACTTTGTGACAATGAAAACATGTCATACCAGGATTTCTCCATGATCTTCGGTTGTTCATCCAAAACCTTATAAAGCAGTTGGCACTTATATGTCCATATCTTCCACAACATTCACACCATATCCTTGTATTGTAATCCCATGGTACTACAGCATATTGTCAATTATGATCTCTGTGGGTTCGGTAGCTTCTAGTATTTGCTCGGTGTGCATACCACATATAGTTCTTTTGCTTATACCAACACTTCTCGGTACTATGTCCATATCTATTGCAGTTTTTACAAAACCCTTTTAATTTTGCCTTCTGATAATTGTTAATAGACTTTGTCCTACATTGATTAGATGTGCGACCATATTTATTGCAATTGTAACAATAACCATTGGACTTAGTGACATTCGGTTGCTTACCTTTTCTGATTTGGCACATGTTGGTAGTATGACCTTGATTTCCACAATAGTTGCAAATAGGCTTCTTTCTTTTGATGTTCTTCTTGATTCCAGCTTGCTTTGATGATTCTCCTCTCTCGGTAGTATGGATTCCCTTCCTGGTAGAGTCTTTTCCTTTGTAACTGAGTCCTGCATCTTTGTTGGGTCATCTTGTATTCAGTTTCTCATCCAATATCTTTGATGCTTCATAACTCTTCTTCAGTGTTTCTTTGCATTTCTTTTCTATTTCAAGTTCATCGGTCAACCTTGATACTTCAAGTTTCAATGCTTGATTCTCATCATCTTTTAGATTTGCTTCATGATGTGCATAACCTAGTTGATCTGACAGGTTTTGTTGAATCCCAGTCATTCTTATGATTTCATCATTCTTTTCAGATACCAATGCTTCAAGTTGTTGTTTCTCTCTTTCTAGATCTCTTACTTTATCCTCGGCTATCCTCAATGCATCAAGATTTTTAGTCATCTGTGTGCTGAAATGTTCATGTTCTCTTTTCATTGTTTTTAGTTGATCAGCTAGTGCTTTGTTCTTTTCTTTCAATACTCCAATCATTTCTTCAGTCTCTTCAGGTATACTATTCTCAGATGATGTCTCAATTTGTTCCACAAACTCTTGAGAGTCCTGCAAATCATTAGATAATCTTCTTCTCACTTTTAGAGATTTTTGCATTTGCCTTTGCATGTCTGCAATCACTTGATTAGCATGATCTAGGTCTTCTTGTAGATACACAATCCTCCAAGATTGTTTATAGCCTTCCATTGATAAGATCTTTCTCTTTAGGCAATTAAACCCTTTTCCAAGATTGAAGCTCTGATACCAATTGTTAGGCCCAATATGGAAAGCTAATGTACTGAGAGGGGAGGGGTGAATCAGTACTTCAAATCCTTTTATTAACATTATCTTTATTATTATGTATAAACCAAAAACTGTTGTAACATAACATAAAGTTAAAACAAATAAATAACAATCATACATGATTCTCTCCATAACACATATATTTTGGTTACGCATAAACTTTTGGTTAGAGAGAAAAACTACAGTGGGGATGGCACCCACAACTTCACTACTGCAATAATAAAGGTCGCTCGATTAGAGCTACATGTTTAGCTATTTTTGATAGCTTACCCTGTTAGGAGTATCAAGATCTATTAGATCTACCTTGCTAAAGGATTTTACAACACTTAATCTAAATATTGCACTTGGTTAGAGGCTTTACAATTTATAGACTTGATTAGAGTCTTTTACCCTATTAAAGGTTTCTCTTACAACTTCAAAATTTTCAATAAAATCTTTACAACTATCTGCAACTTTACATCTGGAATGTTATAGCAGATTCTATGTGCTCAAAATAAGATTACCTTGCTTATAGCATACCTCGGTAACCCATATAGTAACTTGGTAAACCCTTCTATTTACTCTGCTCTTTGACTGTTTTTTGAAATCCTTCTCGGTGACCTCTGTGTCTCTGTAAAAATCATAACACTTAGTGCTTTCACATGTCTTGCTTCATATATTTCTATATCTTCCTTTCTGTCATACTACATGTTTTTCTGATCTTAATCCATGTTGTATAAATAGATCTCTTATGTCAGTGATCCATTCATTGCTTCGATCTTACAAACATGTTTTATCGAATGAATAACTATACAAAATATTTCATTGGTTAGATGACCTCAAAATCATACACAATCTTTAAGTGCAATTTCTAATGTGATAACGGTTCTATGTTCCTTGATCTTGTAACATGTTTCCATATGTATGTCCAGGTTCAATGAATCTAGTAACACATTTCACTCGGTGTATATCAACTCAGTGTATCATCTTTGTTGCTCGGTAGACATGGAATGATACTCGATAGATAGCTCAGTGCATACTGGGCTCTGTGACTACTTTCTTCTATAACCGACTAGACTGTGCATACCAACTGAATATTTTGGTAGAGATAACCGACTAGAGTATATAGAATGACTTTGGATATAAAACTAATGGCAACTTGATAAGTAGTAACAGGAATTCTCTTCATTACTCCTCAAGGGGATGTTATACCTAAGTCATTTAGGATCAATTTCCCATGTACCAACAATATGGCCGAATATGAAGCTCTTCTCATAGGGCTTCATACAGTTGTACAATGGAAAATACAAGAGTTATAGGTCTATGGTGATTCACAGTTGATTGTAAACCAAGTCAATGATGATTGCAACATGAAGGATGACAAACTCATGCCTTATAAGAAGTTGGTCGAAGATTACGAGGAGCACTTTAGCAAAATTACCTTCGAACAAATACCAAGAATACAAAACAAGGCAGCGGATACAATGGTGACCATAGGATCTCTTCTGAATATGCCTACTAATGAAACTCAGTTTGAGTTTATCATAGAACAGCTAATGCTACCTGCATATGAGACTCCCCTATCAGACTATGTATGTGCAATTGTGGGTCCAAAATCACCTTGGTACAATGAAATATATACATATTTGCACACCCAATACATGTCACTGGATTTGTCAAGAAATCAAAAGAAGAACTTTATTCATCAAGCATCTAGATACACCATTATAGATGATACTTTGTATAGAAAGGGTTTTGATGGGACTCTTCTCTGATGTCTGGACGAGAAAGAAGCACACCTTGCTCTAAAAGAAGTCCATAATGGAATCTGTGGGGCCCACCAAAGCGGTCCACCATTGTCAAAGAAATTGTTGAGAACAAGGTATTACTAGCCAAACATGGAAAAGGACGCTTACAAGTATGTACAGAAGTGTAAACAATGCCAAATGCATGGAGACCTTATTCATGCACCAGCACAAGATCTTCAACCCATCACATCACCGTTACCATTTTCACAATGGGGATTAGATCTAGTGGGTAAAATCAACCCTACTTCTTCCAATGGGCACAAGTTTATCTTAACAGCTACTGAATACTTTACCAAATGGGTTGAGGTGATTCCTTTTAACATACACTACTGGAAAGTAGATAGCAAAATTTATGCTAAATTACATTATATGTAGATACGGAGTTCCAATGTGCTTTGTTACAGATAACGGGCATCCATTTAAAAACCAGGAAGTGAAAGAATTGTGTGACAAATTTCACATACAAAAGAGATTTGCCACACCATATTATCCACAAAGTAATGGACAACCAGAGGCTATAAACAAAACAATATTGAAAATCCTTATGAAAGTAGTCACTGACACAGGACGAGACTGACATCTCTAGTTAAATCTCACTCTCTGGGCTTACAAAATAGGAGTACGCACACCTACAGGAGAAACACCATATTCCTTGGTCTATGGTACAGAAGTGATACTCCCAATTGAAATAGAAATACCATCTCTAAGAGTATCCTTACAGAACATTATATCAGAAGAGGACTACAGGGTAGCAAGGTTGCAAGAACTAGAGACCCTTGATGAAAAATGACAAACAACATTCAATCATTTACAAGGATATCAAAATAGACCGAGACAAAGTTATAATAAAAGGGTCCGCCCATGAAATTTTCAAGTAGGAGATCTAGTACTTAAAGAAAATCAAAGGAACCTAGCCGAACGAGAAAGGCCAGGAAAATTCAAACCTAATTGGCTAGGTCCTTTCATTATAACTAGGGTCATAGGTAATGGAGCCTATCATTTGGCTACCATGGAGGGAGATCCAATCTCTGACCCTATGAACGACATGCACCTTAAGCGATATTATATCTAAGGGTTGTGTAGTTTAGGTTTTACTTTTTGCATTGCATATCATATCATTTAAAACACTGCATTACATATAGTTTCCTTTTTGAGACGTATTGTATTCCTAAAGTTTTCACATTTTCATATAGAAGCATCAATAAAACAAGGCAACTGTTCGAGTTTATCATTCGTTTACATCTAAGGAAAATAAGGGTCATCTCCTTTCTTAGATATTCAAACTTAAATTCTTTGAGGTCCTAAGGTCATTCATTCACAACATTACCCTGTGATGACACTTTACTTATGGTTAGGTAGTTATTTCACTATTTGAGACTTGTTAACCCACAATCTATCAATTGATATATCTCACATATTAATAAGATCTCTAATTCATTCTAGACACCTAGTTGATCATATGACTAGTGAAAAGTTTAAAATTCTACTTCAGTACCGCTGTAATTGTCACACCCAAGTAGATTTCATTACTTACAAGTCAAGGCAAAAAATAAAAAGAAAAAGAGCTATGCCAAATATCCATCTAAAGGCAAAAAGAGCAATGATATATAACTGAAATATCATGTATACAAATGCGATAAAAAGCTTGACTATCGGAACATACAAGTAACTCCATCAAGGCTATGAACACCTACTGGCAATGGAGCAATATTTGAGAAATTATAGTCCATAACCTTGTCAGAGCTCTCAAGGCTTGCTGGCAGTGAGGCTCTATTCGGGATGCTTTTGAAGTTAGAATAATCCATGTAGCTAGTCATATAGGATGCTAAGGATCTTTAGTGAACATAAGAGCAGGAATTAACGCATTTGCACACACATAGGCAAAAGAATATCAAAGTTTCAAGAACCAATGGGGAAGTTTTCCGCGTCCCCATTTGTAAATCCTAGTCACTAAGTGTGTTGAGATGAATGTTCCGAAGAACCTTAAAGATTGATTGACTACTTATCTATGAAATGTTTTGCACCTCCAAGTCAATTGGTGTACTACAAATGCTAAAACAAGCACAGTCAACCTTGTTCGAATAGGAAATGCATCTTCATCATGCATATTGCATTTACATAGGTCATGTAAAATATTCATTTGTCTCTACATACATTCTGCAGATCATCATGTCATGCAGGTCTGCACACTGGGGGCATAACTGAAAAAATCCTAAAAATCATATAAAGTCCTGAAAAAAAAAAAATCCAAAAACATCGAAAAACTCAAAATCCAAAAAACAGTGGAAAAACTCAAAATCCAAAAACAATGAAAAATCATAAAAACCAAAAAACATTCAAATACAATCCTGAAAACATAACAATCAAAAACATTCAAATATGGTCCTAAAAAAAATCAACCAAAAAACATCTAAAAAATGTCCTGAAAAAAAAAATCAATCAAAAAACATTCAAATATCGATCTACATAAATCCAAAAACATCGAAAAAGCTCTTGGAAAAGAACTAAAAATCGAAAATCAATCAATCAATCAAAAAAAAACTTGCAATAACATGTCTTGTGAGAAACAAATACCCTAGCAAATATCCAGCAAACACTTCGCACGAAGTTAACAAAGGATACAACTATCCAGTCAAACATCTGCAATCAACTGATCAAACTGTCTTATCAATTGTATCATATCCATATCAAAGTGATCATTATCTTGTCTTAAACAAAAAAGGATACACTCGAAATCAGATAGGTCAATCTTAAATGGGGTCCGCAACTTTCTGAGATCAGACATTATCAACCATCACATCAAACAACTAAGAACGAAGGCACAAGGTAAGTATAGCTGTTGAATTTTGTCTAGGCCAGTCTTTATCTTTTTATCATTTGGCGACAGATATTGTTCCTATGCTACTCAAGGATGTCCACAAGTGACTAGAGGAGCTATGATAGGCATTATCTTTTTCTTTGTTTGTTGTTTGTGGTGTGAACCGATGATTCTAGGGAAATTGCTCTAGTGGGTGTCTGTGATAAGAGCCTTCACATCAAGGTGAAATCGCCACACATACCTTGACCCCTAACGCAATTCCCATAATTGAGGGTTCACTCCTTGTCTGCTACATGTTTGTTTCTTCAATGAGATATCTTTACATCTTGGTTCCTTATACCCTAATGTGCTAAGCTTCATTGTTCAATAGTAAGGCTAAGTGATGAATATATATTGACGCAATAAAATATGTGACACAAGTTCATGATTCATTCAATTTCATTCTTATTTTCATCTCATTCACTTATTGATAGTTTGTTGGCTTCTCATCTTCTATCTAAAATCATATTCTTTCTATCATCAATTTTTCTCTCTATCATCTGACTAACATTTCTTCAAGGTGTATCTGAGTTAAAATTGGTTCAAACATTATCATACAAAAATGGATTCATTTGCATTCATAATAGATTCATTTTAATTTCATTATAGATTCATTTTCATTCATAATAGATTCATTTGCATTCATTATAGATTCATTTGCATTCATTATTGGTTCATTTGTATTTATTTTTCATCATTACTACATACATGTGTTACCATTACATTTAGAATCATATAGAATTCAAATAGATATGCATCATAAAACTCATAAGCATACATGGAAAGCAAAACAATACATAGATCATTACCAAAACCTACATGCTATATATATAACTCAAAAATGATAATGTGTGTGAATACAATAAATAAGCCCAAAGGTTCAAATAACATGATCATCCAACACTGCCTCTATCAGCAGGTGGATCCTATCCACTAGATTCTGCCCCAGGATGTCGAGGTGGTCCCATAACGCCACCACTGCTAGTCCATCATGAAGTAGATCTACTCAATCTCCTCCCCATGAATGCACTGAAGCTAGGCTCTCTCTGATTCTCAGGGATGGCTCTCTCATATGCTTGTCTATAATAAATAGCCTCCTGCGTAGCAGTGAAATATCTCTCCCCCTAGTCATGTGCATCTGTACCTGCTCTAAAAAGCTGATCAAAGGCATCCATAGTGATCCGACATCATCGCACTGCCTCATCTCTCCCTCTGGAGACGAACTCGCCCAGCCTCAAGGGCACCATAATCTGCATGATAGGTCTCTCACTCGACATCTCATCTAGCGACCTCATCCTCCAAGCTCTGGACCCATGCTCTAAGAGTCTACAGCTCATCCCCATCACCAACCTCTCCTAACCCACCCTCTATAGCAGGCACATCCTCCAACTCTGGTATATCCTCATCATCATCCCCACCCTTGCTGCTCGATGATTCCAAAGAATCATCGCTGTCCTCACTACTCATAGACTCGATGTCTCCACCAATGTCTATGTCCTCATCTCCCTCTCTTCGCTCACCACCTCCCCCATCTCCACCACCTCCTCCCCCATCTCCACCATGTCCTCCGGCCCTCTCCCCCACGTCTATCCTCAACCATTGTCTAGGATGGTGAATCTGCTATGCTATAATAGGAACAGTAGGATCGGTCAAAGGCACTGGCCCGTGCCTAGAAAACCATGTATCATACTCCGCCGTCGTCCCTGGATCTGCTCCACCTCTATCCCAACCCTAGAGTAATGGCTGTAAAGAATCAAACTCCGTAGAAGCAATAGGTGGCTGAATGCACACATCCCAATCAGATACCTCTCGCGATACACGAGCAAAATATGCAATAACCACAAGTGTCACCTATACCTCACCGAATTGTCTGAGAACCCATGTAGGAAGATACATCTCTATGATCCGCTGAGTCTCAAAGGTCCTCCCAATAAGATATCTCTGATGTCGGCAGAAAGACAAGTGCACTACATCATCACGCCAACTGGGGAAATCTAAGTAAGGTCTCCAAATGAAATATTGCAATATATCAAACTGATGTCTCCAGTACAAGGTGATCCCCAAACCCCTGTGTCTGATACCTGCTATATACTTGAAGGCATAAGGCTCACCCGGCTACAAGTCTACATGAATGTGTTGGCATATGGACACTCCAATGAGACATTGTGTGTGATTGAAGGTTTTGTCATTGATGGCAACCTTGCAATCCTATGGCACCGGCAAGACTTCATACCAGCAAAGCATTACACAAGCAAGACAGTGCACCGGCATCAACAAGATCACTCTACATCGGCACCAGCACAGAAGAAAAGATGTATACTAGCATAAAGGCCGACAGGATTTTTGATATGTAATATTTTGTTTATTATTGTAAGCTGACTTGGCAAATTGTAAAATGACTCTTGTATATAAAGGAGATCATTGTAGACATTTAGAGAGGTAAGGTAGCGAGCATAAAAGAAAATTATTAGGTAGACCTAATGTGCAAATTATAGGTCAAGGGTATATGTAAAGAACAGAGTTAGAACTTGTACTGAATTTGGCATTGGAGATGCTATTGTAAAGCAGTACAAATCTTTGGATTAGTATAATCCTCATTGTAAGTCAGTGTGACTTCTCATTGAGTAGTGAGCTCTAGGCAGTTGGCCTTCCTGCATGTACAGGCCCCTATTGTAAGTAATATTCTCTTATTGGCTAGTGAGTGAATATTGTGGGTCACAAATCCCACCGAGGTTTTTTCCACACTGGGTTTCCTCGTTAAACATCTTGTGTTATGGTGTTCTTTTCATGTGGATGTTTCTAATTCTATTTATTGCATTAATTCTTGCATACCGGTATACTGCTATTTTATGTTCTACATGTTTTAACTTAAGAAATTATTATCACCAGTTAGATACTGATTCACGCCCCCCCCCCCCCCTCTCAGTATCTGTGGGAATCCTAACAATTGGTATCAGAGCTTGGTCCTCTATTTTCAGAAGCCTAACAGCTTGAGGAAGATCTTGACACCGATAAAGATGGAAAATCTGACGAATCAACTTGAAGGAGCTCTTACTGACTATGATAAAGAGAAGTTGAAAAATATCAAATTAGAAGATGATTTAAGAGCAGCTCAAGATATCATTTAGGCACTTCAAGAAAATCTTACTGTTACAAGAAATAAGAGAAGAGAACTTTGTGAAAAATTGCAAAATAAGAATGATGAAAAGGAGTCTCTTAATGATATGATAAGCAAGCTGAAACAAGAGATCATGACAACAAAAAATGAAATGCAGGATATGACTATGAGATTTTGCAAAGAGATTGAGGATAGAAAGAAGAATGAAGAAGAATTGACTAGAAGACTAAGTGATGCAGCAAATGAGAACACAAGACTTAGCTATGAAAATGACATGTTGAAGACAGATCTGATGCATACTCAAAATGACTCAAATGAACTAATGAGACAAAAAGAAATCTTGAAAAGGGAATTGGAAACTGCAAATCAACATAAAGAAAAATTCAAGAAAAGCTTAGAAGAACTTGGTACCTTACTGAAGAATCAAAAACCTAAAGGTGACACCTCTAGAATTGGCTTTGCAGTTGGAGAAACCTCTGGTACTGCAAATACTCAGGATCACAGCAAACCGGTAAGACCACCTAATGCTTATAAATTCAATGGAAAATGCTTTAACTGTAATAAGTATGGTCATAGGAAAAATGAATGTAGATCTAGGAATTATCAGAATATCAATACACCCACCAGTCAATGTTCCAAATGCAACAAAGTTGGTCATAACTTTGAAAACTATAGAATGAATATGAGATGTTATGTTTGTGGAAGATTTGGACATTTATCTAATCAATGCAGAACACAAACCGGCATAGGTTATGGGAAAGCTATTCAGAAAAATAATGTAACTTGTTATGCATGTAACAAGATTGGGCATATTGCTAAATTTTGTAGAAGTAAAAGTACACCAGTAGACAACAAAAGTGCTCGCTTGAAAGGAAAAGAAAAAGTTGAAGAGGTTAAGAAAGAATTCTCAAAGAAATGGATTAGAAAAGCTGATCTAAACATTGGGAATACTCCTCCACCGGTAGAACCAACAAATGCTTCACCGGCAGGACAAAGTGATGCTTCACCGACAGGACAGAGCAATGCTCCACCAATAAGAAGTTCTTCATCTAACTGAAGAAAAATTCCTTGAGGGTTTGGCAATCTAATGACACATGTGCTATTATTCCCTAGGTTAGAGATAAGAAGTTGAAAATTACTTAACCGGCAAACAATGTTAAGTGAATACTTAACCGGCATGCAATTAATGTGGTAGATAGCAAAAAAGACTTTATAAAATAAGGTTTTGGCTGCATTTCATTTCACCATGATTTCAAACTTTCAGAGAGTGCGAAGATTCTGAGCTAAGGCATTTCGAGAAAGAAGCAAGCACACTCCAAGCAATCATTCATCCAAGATAGAAAAAGGTATTTAATCATGGCATCCACCTCTGCAATTGAATACATAGAGAACCCTACTATTGTGGAACTAATTAAAAGACCTAAGCCCGTATTTCAGTTAGTCCCCGAAATAGCAAAGAAGGATGATACCTTAGGTGCATTTTCTCAAATTCCTAAAAGTGTTGTATATGCTGAAGACCCTAGAATGTACATCCACTGCAATATTGAAGAGTTAGGAGACAAGGAAATCAAAACCATGTATAAAACTGAGATATGTGATTATACCGACAATGTTAAAGCTGAACACAAAGTTATTGAAACCCTAGGATTCACAGAAATCCTTAGCATTCCTGAATTTCCTAAAGATGTGATTAGGATAGTGTTAAGCAGAGTTCATGGAGAATTTTTCTGGTTAGATGCAATTCATAAGATCACCAAGGAAGCGGTAAAGGCTGTCATAGGGTTATCGGCCACCGGTAAAAGACCAAACAAAAACAAGAAGGTTTCAAATGATTTAGTCATAGACCTAACAGATGCAACATTTGATAAAAGATCTCTAAGGGTTAATGATGTAAAGGATACAAATGTGAGATTCTTAAGTATGATATTAGGTTACAAAGTCACTCATGCTAATAGACTTAACTCAGTTTTAAGTTTATGTATTAAGAGTGCTTATGATATGATAACAGACAATGCAAAAATTGACATTTGTGAATGGTTAAAGGATGAACTAATAGACAACCTTGGAAAGATAAAGAAGGATAAGAAAGGAACTTTCAGATTTGGAAATCTGTTAGTATGCCTAATGCTTCATATAACAAAATAGGTTCCCGGTATAGGATATAAAGAACTAGGATATGACATACTAGTAGGAAAGCAATTGACAGAACTGTTTAATACCATGGGTGAGAACAAGGAAAACAACATTCATGACTTTTTCCAAGAATTAAAGACAAAAATGAAGAAAAGGATAAGGTTATCTCAGAAAATTGTAGATAAATACAAAGATGATATATGCTTTGTTATTAAAAAGGATGAAATATGGATGGAAGCAGTCTCCCAAGGACAATCTGGGTAACAGAAATGGGCTATGAGATAGATGACCACATAGTTGAAACTTATGCCAAAGCACTTCTGGAAGCCCCCAATGAACCTAAGGAAGAAGTCTTTGGTAGTGCTAAAACCATAGAAAGCCAAATACAGTCCAAGAAAAGAGTGAAGAAGGTAGAGGCATTTGTGAGGAAAGGATCCAGACAA
Source organism: Cryptomeria japonica (assembly GCF_030272615.1). Classification (NCBI taxonomy): domain Eukaryota; kingdom Viridiplantae; phylum Streptophyta; class Pinopsida; order Cupressales; family Cupressaceae; genus Cryptomeria; species Cryptomeria japonica. The sequence continues at coordinate 236,074,976 of NC_081407.1, read as the reverse complement.
GCAAAGGCCATTAAGGAAGATGTATTAAAGAAAACCGGCATAACTGAAGATGAGTTGGCTGCCCCACAACCTGAAGCTCATCTATCACCAGTAGGTACTTCTTTGGAAGGTGACATGCCAACAACTTTTAAAAGAGTTGTTAGGAAAAGAGATCCCTCACCGACAACCACTCCTTCACCTAGAAGGACAAGGCATAAGCAACAAGCTATGAGATCTCCAGTCAGAAAGGTCACACCTAAAAGGAAGCTAACTCCTAAGAAAAAGAAAAAGACAAAAACTGACTTGGCACCTCTAGACATATTGCTAAATGAGATCACAGAGGAAGGAAAACTGAAAAACATAGGGAAAATTTATGACACCCTATCTGTTGATGAGAAAGGGCAAGTTGAGGAGAGTGCAATACTACATATGGACATGTTCAAAAAGTTTTTGATGGAAGTTATCAATGAAATACCTAATGATTTATACAAAAGACTTGAGGCCAGAAGGCAAGGAGTGATTGAATTAGACAAGAAAATAAAAATAGAAAAACTACTTGTTGTATATCCGGTAAACTCCCCAAAGGAAATTGATGATCTAATTGCTTAGGAAAACCAGACTGTTTTCTCCATTGCACACCAGCATATTTCACTGATGGTAGGAAGAGTTACAGAAGTTATAAAGGAAATAGAAGATGGTTGGGACATATTCTTGGTTGAAAAGGAAAAATAAGAAGAATACAGGAATCCCAAGCCTATTAAGGTATATCAGAAGGATAAGGACAAAGGGAAAGGCAAAGTTGGTGGACCTCCAAGCATAAAGGTTAAAGACAACCTACCTCCACCTATGAAAATCACAACTCCTGAAGACCAACCGGCAGCAGAAAGCATGGATGTAGAGGATAGTAATCCAAATCCTGAAGTCCTATACACTGTAAATGTTGATACCCAAAAGATCAACATAAGAGTTGATAAAGATACAACTAAAAGGTTAGATATGGCTAAAAAGCCTCTAGTAATAGGAGATATAGAGCAACTGGTAGAGGATACAGGGAAAAAGATGGAATCTGAGGCACAAACAGAGAAACCAACAGAGCTAAAGGCTCCAGAATAGGCTCACAAGGAAACAATGTCACCGGTAAGTAATGAAGCAAGAAAACTAGTGCTAAAAGAAATACAAACACAAACTGACCTACCAAAGGTCAATACAAGCATGGTCACTTCCACCAATACTCAGACTCTTGGATCATCATCAACATTCAATTCAACTAATGTGACTGAGGTATTGCTTGAATCCATTAAGAAAATGACTGACTGTAGCTCACAGGCTTACAAAGCAATAGATGATTCAATACCAATTTTGAAGATAATTGCTCCTGATTGTAATATAGATAATAAAGATTCTTTAGGACAGTTGGATACATTATGTAAATACATTTCTAGAAATATTGATAAAATAAAGAAAGAATCAGTAAAGAACATAGTGGAAAAGGAGAAACATAAATTCTTTGAAGAAGAAATAAAGAAGTGTAACAGAGACTTTGACACACTTCTACCAGAACTATGTAGTTTGTTGAAACAATATAAAAATTTGTATAAAGACACATGCAAAACAAACTTCTTGACTGTAGATATTGACAAGAAAATAAGCAAGACACCGGATGAGATAAATAAGCTTGCAAACAATTTTGTCAACTCACCGGATTCACTATCTGTTTTTGAAGATAAGTTAGCAAATTTTGAGGAAGAATTGCTTAAATAGGAAAGAGAGAAAGAGAGAATAATAAACAAGGAAAAACACTTGAGATCCAAACTGAGTCCAAGATTGGACTATCTAGCATCTCTGCGGAAGGAAATCTCAGAGGCATTAGCACAGGGAAGTAAAACACTAGCAGAGCAATTAAAGCATCTCACCGGTACTGTGAAGAGGACTAAAACAACAATAAAAGATAGGAAAAAGTTTATGGATAGTATAAACTTAATTTTGGGCGATCTTTTTCAGATAATAACTACCCAACTACAAGGTTGAGGATATGACTACAAAGTCTACTAACATCTTGACAACCTTTGTCATTGATGCCAAAGGGGGAGTAGTAGGATAAGAAAGTTCAAAGACAAGAATCATATGCTCAGGGGGAACCCTTCATATTTTTGGTAAACATTCTTTTTGGTAAATTTTTTTTTGGACTACACATTTTGGGCACTTTTTGAAATTTCTCATGAGTGTTGCCATCAATGCCAAAGGGGGAGATTGTTGGCATATGGACACTCCAATGAGACATTGTGTGTGATTGAAGGTTTTGTCATTGATGGCAACCTTGCAATCCTATGGCACCAACAAAGCATTACACAAGCAAGACAGTGCACCGGCATCAACAAGATCACTCCACACCGGCACCGGCACCAGCACAGAAGAAAAGATGTATATCGGCATAAAGGCCGACAGGATTTTTGATATGTAATATTTTGTTTATTATTGTAAGCCGACTTGGCAAATTGTAAAATGACTCTTGTATATAAAGGAGATCATTGTAGACATTTAGAGAGGTAAGGTAGAGAGCATAAAAGAAAATTATTAGGCAAACCTAATGTGCGAATTATAGGTCAAGGGTATATGTAAAGAACAAAGTTAGAACCGGTACTGAATCTAGCATTGGAGATGCTATTGTAAAGCAGTACAGATCTTTGGATTAGTATAATCCTCATTGTAAGTCAGTGTGACTTCTCATTGAGCAATGAGCTCTAGGCAGTTGGCCTTCCTGCATGTACAGGCCCCTATTGTAAGTAATATTCTCTTATTGGCCAGTGAGTGAATATTGTGGGTCACAAATCCCACCGAGGTTTTTCCCACACTAGGTTTCCTCGTTAAACATCTTGTGTTATGGTGTTCTTTTCATATGGATGTTTCTAATTCTGTTTATTGCATTAATTCTTGCATATCGGTATACTGCTATTTTATGTTCTGAATATTTTAACTTAAGAAATTCTTATCACCGGTTAGATACTGATTCATCTCCCCCCTCTCAGTATCTATGGGAATTCTAACAGAATGTCAAGCCTAGAAATAGAAATGTGCTCCCATGCCCATGTTTGAAGCAAAGTAACACTACAACTGATAGAATGGTATCCCAGATACACAATACCATGCATCTGATAATACAACATGGCAAGTAGACAAGGACCCCAAGCATACAGTCGATGATGTACAATCATATCATGGAGCACTCTGCCCCATCCAAATGGAAACCCATGACCTCGTCTGTCAAGTATCAGTAAGCCACTGACAATACCGCATAATACAATGGTTAGGTCATCATAATCTAATCGGGCCCAAGGGATCTCATAACGGCCACTGATCTGCAAATCTTGAATCTCACACTCAAAAAGTGCACATAGTCTGGCAATGCCATCATCATGGTCATATATAACTCTCTCACCATGAATGGGAATATGTAGTATATGCTATACATCCTCTAAGGTAATGGATGCCTCACCAGTCGAAAGATGAAAAGAACAAGTCTCAAAGTGCCACCGCTCTATCAAACTTGTAATCATGGCCTTGTTGGCCATAACCTCTGGCAAATGCAAAACATGGTACAGACCAAGCTGATGGATACGCTCAATCTCATCATCCAGTAGGTCAGCTCGAAGATCAAGTCCACTAGGTCTGCTCTGTCAATAGTATAACACTCCAATGTTCTCTTGCAATGAGAAAATGATCAAAATATCAGCTATTAGATCCAAAAAAACTTAAAAATTTTCAACCGCATGACAAAAAGTTACATATACAACAAATGCGTAACAGTTATGACTTATGCGGTACAGAAATCACTCTTGCATGACAATTAGAGCTAATGCGTGACAAAATGGGCGCATGCGTAACAAAAAACACTTATGCGTAAAGATATAAACAAATGCGGCATGTTAACACTAATGCATGACACTTATGATGCATGCGTAGCATTTAAAGCGAATGTGGTACACTTAACACTAATGCGTAAAACTCGACAAGTGATTACGTAATGGAGAGCAAAAAGTAATCAGGGAATTTTTTTCAAAAAACAAGCATAAAACAGGCAAAAATTAGGCAAATTTTTGGAAAAGTACCATGCCGCCAGTCCCAGGAGGTCTCTGATATGAACGTACATGGTCCGATAGGTGCAATCGAGCTCTATAACCAGCCATGATGATCAAATACTCGGAAAACAACACACAAATTTCAAAGAAACCAAGGAATTACCAAATTACAAATGACCAAATGAAATCCTAAAATTCTCTATTTATAGCTCAAAATTAGGGTTTTACGACACCTCGACACCCGTGGTCCCCGCCAGCTTCAAACAACTTGTAGCCTACTCAAACGATCTCAAAATGACATGAAATTTCACATGCTTGCTCTTTATACTGGTATCGAAAACATGGTCTCAATTTTTGAATTTTCTGACCACATTTTCCGAGGGGGCATATTTATACTATACAGCAACACCGGGGCATACTGGGGCAGAATTTTTCATTTTCTTTGAAACAATGTTGTTCCAACTTTGTCTCAAAGAGGGGCAAATGTAGACACCTAAAAATGTCTCATTGATCATGTACTAATTATTCCTCTAATTGATTAAATAATCTGTATTATTTAATTAATTTAATTAATCTATTTCTTCTAATTTCATATTTCCTCATCATCTTATTAATTATTCTATTTTCTTATTCTATCATTATTTAATCATTTTCTAAATATTAATTAAATATTTATTATTTAATTAATTCTGATTAATTCCCCAATTTAAATAATCTTTATTATTTAAATAAATTGCTAATTATTCAATTTCTATCTCTAATCATCTAATCATTCAACTCTCTTCTAAATCTTAATTAAATATTTATTATTTAATTAATTGTGATTAATCCTTGAAATTAAATAATCTTTATTATTTAATTAAAGTCCATTTCTAAAATAATTAAATAGTTTCTTTAAATTATTTAATTAACTAATTGGTTCTTCTAGTTCCCCAAATTCAAATTTCGTTTAATTTCATATTTTTCTAATTTCTTCCAAATTCAATTACATGTGCATGATTTCAAAAACCAAATTGAAAATCAAAGTCAAATTCTAAATATATTCAAATACTAAATTGAATTAAATTAAATCCAATTATTTGAATAATATCTCATGCAAAGATTAAATTGATAATCTAAAATCTAAATGCAAGCACATGCTAAATTAATTAATTCAATCAATTAATTAATTAAATCATTTATCTCTCCAATCTCTATTTTCATCTTTCAGTTAGCTTTTTCTAAATTTAGCTCTTTGTGTTATCCTCTTTATTTCCTCCAATCATTCTTTTTCTTCCTTTAGTTAACTCTTTCATCAATTAGTTGACTCCATTAATCTATTCAATCTATTGAGTTTCACTCCTACAATCAGCAGTTCAACTATCAATTTTCATTTGAGCTCACCTGAGTTCCACCTCTTGATCATTTTGTTCCACCTTTCAATCAATCTCATCCAATTTTCTAAAAATTGAGCACCCAATCTCCATTTTCAATAATCAAGAACTTTGAATCTTTGTGTCACTTGCAGGTTACCAGCGCAATATCTGAGAGCCATCATACCATGAGGAGGAGAAGAGAAATGGAAGCAATACGCAGTCACGGAATAGGGAGTTCTTGATTTGATTATTTTGATTCGTATTTCTTAATTGCATTATTCCATTATATTGTTTGTTAAATTCTGATTAGGATAGGGATTCATGATTTCCCTTGTTTCTAATTGATTACTTTGTTAATTGAAGATGAATTTTGCATCCCACACAACCTACTAAGGGTGGAACACAACTTGCACATGATGAAGGTTGTGGTGTGCATCCCAGTACTCGAGGTATTGATGTGCTATACAATTTTTTTTATGCAATTATTAATACAATTAAACATCTTTAATTGAAATTGGTGTAGTAATTAATGCAACCTTTTTTGTTTTTATTTTAGAGCATGTAGAGTATGGTGAACAAGTTGAGCATGATCAAGGTAGACAACATTAGGAACGTGATGTGCCCCCATTAGGTAAAGAGGACCATTGTTATTCCTTTAAACCAATTTAATTGCAATTGGTGTATTGATTAATGTAACCTTTCATGTTTCAACTCCAGAGGATTTAGAGGCTATTCAACATGTTGAGGATGAGGCTAGACAAAATGATCAAGAAGATGATGTGGCCCCATCAAGTAAAGAGCACCCCTGTAATGTTCTTTTAATTAATGAAATACTTGTAATAATAATAAAAAATCTTATGAATTTAACCCATTTCTTTGTTATTGCAGTGGACCTCCCTTTGCATAGGCGTCCTCATCATGAGTACAAGACTAGGCATACATTAAGATCACAAGCAAAGGGCACAACAATTGAAGAGGGGAAAAATGATGAAGAAAACGATGCTCCACTTAGTCTTTAATTAGCTTCAAAAAATAAAAATAAAATTATTGTAATCGTATTATTTGTTAATGAATGAATTTTATGTGTTAATGAATGTAATTATGTGTTAATGTGTCATGCCCAAAATTTAGGGCAAAAACGGAATGATTTTTTTTTTTTTAAATACTAATTAATTGACAAGTTCGCTAACACAACATGCACTAATGTATTTGCCATATCTATATTCAAGCTAACTCTGATACTAAACTAAGTATCGACATTAATTAAATTTTATTTGCAAAAATCTAAATGATTTAATTTTATTTTCACAAGATATCTAGTCAATAGATTAATTAAATCAAACTCCTTAAAAATAGTAGATGAAGATAAATTTAATCTCCAATAAGACTTTATAGTCTAAAATCCATTTTTAAATCAATAATTTTAATAATTGTTTAAAGTGTCTATTAATTTCTTAATAAATGTCTCCCATAAGTTTATTTTTATTAAAATCAAAGAACCAATCCCCATTTTTTTTCTATAGTTCCATGATTGACAACCATCTCTTAATTAATTATTTGATTTACCATCCGCCCTATAAACAACCTTATTATTGATTGTTTTAAAATAATTTAAACATTAATACACATAATGGATCTTAAAATATCTTTATTATATGCAACTAAATTAGATATATTTTTCCTTAGCAAATATTAATACAACGTACTCATTTTCATTCGAATATTTTAACTCTTGGAAAACCCATAAATATCTAGTATCTACACCATTCTCAAAACTATATATAACTATATATATATATATATATATATATATATATATATATATATATATATATATATATATATATATATATATATATATATATATATATATATATATGTATGTATGTATGTATGTATATGTATATATATATATATATATATATATATATACATATACATACATACATACATATATATATATATATATATATATATATATATATATATATATAATAATACATACATATAATTAATTATTTTATTTTTGTGCCTCCAAACCCTAACCCTTTCTTTATTTCCTCTTTATATATAATTTTTTTTTTTTTTTAAAACAACACACCTCACCTATTTACCCTAGCCCTAACCGAGCTAGGGTTCCATTTTATTACCTATGTTTTGCAGGGGGTGTTCAGCGTTTTATGCAGGGTTGGCGACGTTCTTTATTTCCAGCGACCAAATGAAAAAAGGCGGTGGGTGAGCCGAGCGCTGCCCACTGTGCGGTTACATAGTGGAGCGTGGCGTCGCCCACTGTGTGCCCACACAATGGTGGCGCTAGGTGCCGCCCACTGTGTGTTCACACAGTGGGGTGTGGCCCGAAACCCACGGTAAACCAAAACCCCTTCTTTTTTTAAAAAAAAAGTTATAAATTTTTATTTTTTTTAAATTTATATATATATATATATATATTTCTCAATATGTTTTACATGCAATTTTTTTTTTTAAACAAAAATAAACAAGGGCAAATCATTATATATATATATATATATATATATATATATATATATATATATATATATATATATATATATATATATATATATATATATATATATATATATATATATATGGTTTATATACTCGGGTTTATTTACATTTTCATTTGTTTTGCAAGGTATTTATATGACATGTTAATATAAAAATATATATAAATATATTCATGATTTCTACATGTATATAAATATATATATATTTATTTATAACTTATAGTATTATTTCTTTTTCTTAAACTAACATCGTAATCATGAAAGATTTTGATTTACAATCGCAGGAAAGGAAGTATAGAAATAAGTTTGTTTTAATGGAGGTATATTTTCCAGAACTATATTGTACTCTATTGATTTACAGAAACAGAATTATAAAATTATTTTTAAATCTACAATATGCATGCAAATCTAGTTAATGCCTTTCCTATTTATTTTTATTCTAAATACCTAAAATGGAGTAAGTTTACTGCTAAACTATTTATCATAACTCATCGGATATATACATATTTTTTTCTTCTGAACTTAGGAAATACTATTTTAGGGATACATTATACTTTTCCGTAATAATTACATTCACTGATTTTTACAACTAATACAACAACTAAATAAACACATTTTTTTTTATACTTAAAATCTAACAGCAAATGCAACTCATATTTTTCTGCAAGTAGAATGAAGACAAATTCACAGATAAGAAAAAAAAAGAGCACCAAATTAAATAAAACTGATTTTCATATTACAAAGGCTATTGCGTGCAATTCAAAAGTAACTCTTTTTCAAAACAGAATATATATATATATATATATATATATATATATATATATATATATATATATATATATATATATATATATATATATATATATAGCTTTTTACAACACTAAAGATATTCTGCAAATTTTACAGGATGTTTCTTTATTTAACTACAATAACAAATCTCATGTCTATATTTCAAATTTACAACTTGCCTCTCATTTCAACGAATGAGGGTGTATATTTCTCCTATCAAACTAATAACTGCAAATGAATTTAGCTTTCTTCAACAATAATCTTCTGCAACCTTTCACTTGTCCTATTCTTTTCTCTCGACATTCCTACATAATAAATCACAAATATGACCATGGAGTGCTCACCTCCCAGCCTAGGCTAACTGGTAGCCACCCCCGAGCTCGGAGAACCAAGCCCTAGACGGGTAACAAACATGCAAACACATAGAAGGCAGGAAGCACACAAATTTCAAACACACTCCCAACTTGGCTACACTGCACCACACTTTGGTGATGACCTCTTCAAGGATGGTAGTGGACCAATACCCTGAGGAGAACTGCAAGTATGGAAAACAAGTAGCCACCTCATGGCACAACAAATACATCAAGAATTTTCAACCCCTTATTCCTTATGCCCCCCAAAGGCATTCTAGCCTTATATCCCTCCTTATGACCCCCATTGCACAAACAGGCCATGCAGCAAGGGTCACACAAAAATCCCTTGTGATCGCTCTTGAACGAGAGTCTCTCACTCGAGGGTTGTCACCGCTACCACCCACAAGATCATCCTCTCTCCCAAGAGTAAGAGGTCTTGAGAAAACTCCCAAAAGCACAGACAAATCACAATGCAAAAATACTAAATGAAAACCCCTAAAAAGACAATCAAGGAAACATATTTTCTACACCAGCACACTTTCAAACACATGCAAAGAAAGAAGACATTTTAAAGAATAATGAAACCAACTTTAATCTGCCCAAAGGTAGGATAATATTTGAGGAGAGCTGCCCAATCCACGGATCTTCTTCTTCTACCCTTAGCCAAATTTTCTATTCAAATCTATTCTATTCTTTTCAAAATTCTCTTGTCTCCAAAAATGGAGAGTGGGTGATTACCCTCAAATTTTCCAATTCTTGCTTAAGAAGCTCATTCTCTTAGTTCTCACAAGTTTCTAAAAACTAAAAAGGAAAGTAAGACAGAATGGGAAAATGAACTCTCATTCGAATAGGAAAGTTTACAACTCGGTTCAAACTTCTAATTTCAATTTTCGCACAACTTAGAAAAGCCAAATTTTAAAGTGTCAAAAAGGTCACTTAGGAGTAGAAACTTGCCTAAAATTACCCCTAACCCTTAGGTATACCTTATGGGCTTTAGGAAACCCTATTAAACTACCCCTAGGTGTTCATTTAACCCATTTTAAACCCCTCTGAAGTTTATTTTCGGGTCAAACATATGTTGACCTCTCCAAAGATTCTTTTCCCAAGGTATTTATGACATCACGTTACATTATTTGAAAAAGCTATAGTTGTACACTTTCCCACCAAGAGACAAAAATAAAACATTTAAACTTAAATCCACACATGTGTCAAGTGACACAAATAAAACACTTTTACAATTTAAAAACATGAAATCGTCTCTTGTGGATTTTACACAATAAATTTAAATAACACTTAACACACATGCAGCAAATACTGTTACGAATATAATACAACACAAACGGGGTGTTGTCTCTCCAAATAGACAACCCCTGGCTTACGAACATACATAAATCTAGGTTTGGTTCTCCGTAAATTTTCCATGGTCACATGGTTAATTTCCTGCGCATCTCAATTTACACATTAGTACTTTCAAATATCCACATATAATATAATTCAAAGGAATAATAATACACATCATCACTTGCATACAATTTTCATCTGCACAGATTAAATACATCTTTTATCAAGCAATTTCACATAAGCAATTTCATCCTAATTCACATAAACTTAACTATACATCATAGTTCTATTATCATAGTAAAGTCCTGCAAATTCACTAACAACATCTATCATTGCAATATCATCTTATCTAACAATCATGTAGTGTTCTATCTCATAAAGCATATAAGTGAATCATCAAAACATAGCAATGTTATCCAAATCCTGAAATCATATAAGTTCTAAGTTTCAAAATGCATCAAAATAAAGTATCCATGATAGTCAATATATAAAAATCACTGAAATGTCAGACTGAGTCGAGGTGAGGCCTCACATAATGAATATAATTATGTGTTAATGAATGTTAATGAATGATATGTGTTAATGAATGTTGATGAATGTTATGTGTTAATGAATGTTAATGAATGTTATGTGATAATGAATGAATATTATATTTTATTAATGGATGAAAGAATGAATGATTGTTATATGTTAATGGGGAATTTAGAGTGATGTTAGGGGGGGGGAGGGGCCAAATGAGCTTTCACCTTCATGTGGTTGGCCCTATTAAGTTGAGAATATTAAACTATTCTTGAAACAAATAGAAGCTCAATAGGGTAACACACTTTTCAAAATTTCATTATGCTCCATTGTTAATCTTATTGAATAACATGTATTGAATCTTAATTGCAAGGTCCAATAGAGCCAACACAAACAACATCACAAGAAGTTACTTAGTGGATACCATCATAGGTAAGGTCCTTGATTAATATTTTGTTGTTTATATTCATATTGCTGATTACATAGGCAAAAATTCATTTAACTTTTTAAAAGGCCAGTCATCAAATACACCAAATAGTTGTCTAAGTCTGAGATCAAAGATTGGCTAAGTCTATTAAGTAGCTAAGATAAAGATTTATCAGTCTAAGATCCCACTAATGTGAGGAATTAGTAAAAGTGGAAGCCATTTAAAGTGATCCATAGCTTTCATTATGATTGAGGCAAGGAGTTTTGATGCAGAGTCATAAGGAAACTTGGTAGAATACCCAATCCCAACACACATACACACTCTCCAAGGGACTTACTCACTCACTTTACCCTTCTCAAATGACTCAACAAGTCATTGGTTGACAACACATGCTTTCAATGTGACCTTCCTTCCTATAGCCCTAATTCCCAATAGGCTATACATACCCTTACAAAGACAATACACCAACAATATGGCATAGACTCAAACCAACCAAACAAAATTCCTTCTTACATCCTATGAGACATGATTAAAGCATTGGAAGTTATTCTTAAACTTCCTAATATCCTTTTTCTTCACAAATGCTTCATAATCCTATTGGCCATAGGTTTTCATTTTTTGGGCAATAACTCACAATTCTCCCAAAAAGCCAAGCAAAAAAATGACAGATTAGGATACCCTTTTGGTCCTTCTACAACATATGTAAAAATTAGATAGGGTTCTTTTGGACCGGTCATCCTGACCAACACCTGTCCAAATTAGGCAAGAGCCCCAATTAGGCATGTTTTACAAAGCAACCCCTCTTCAAACTACTGACATAAACTTCTATCCACATGAGACACTCATATTTAGTGTCAAAACCACCAACTTAATAAAAAAATTGTGTCTATGATGTTTTGGAACTCATCCAACTTCATCACCTATCTTCAATTGCTTGCCATTCCTCCTAATGCCAAGCACTTCAATGCATTTTTCCTTCTCCAATCATCTTGGAAACCTCCATCACTCCTACCATTCTATAATATACTAGTTCTCCCAACATCCCTTGAATTTCATCAATTTTGACTCTCGGGAATGTTGAGAACCAACCATTGTAAATGAAACCCTTGGTAGGGTTTTCACAGTATTTCTTCATGTGTTTTTGCTCAGATCTCTCCTATACTCTTGAGGCTACTTCTTGAATCTTTTGTTCATGGATACCTGAACTTTGATGATGAAAAATATTAGAGGCCATTCTTTATAATACCATTGTTGCGTACTTTTATTTGAGGAAACCTATGACTATGCCTTCCACTGTTGTATTATTGCTTTTTGATCTTGTCATTCTCCCTTTTGTCATATGACCTCTGTGTTTATATCTTACTTGCACTATGAGATATACTATTTATGAATGCAATCTTAATGCATATGACTGTATATGAATTATGTGCCCTTATTGATGATGTGTTTTGGTAGAAAGACTGTATATCAAATTTCTAGCTTTGGTAATGCTTTTATGATTGCATTATGCTCAGGAAGGCAGTAAAAATCCTTGATATTCTTGAGAGGATTGTCTTGTCCATTAACTGCTCTTATGTTGGTTTTAGATGTACTCCTTTGGACTTTCACAACTGTGTCTTCTATCTTTGCCTGTGTACATTACCAATTATGCTCTAAGGACTGAAATCATTGTACCTGTCTTTGTGAGTCCTCTCTGATCAGATTGGTCCTACAACATACAAGTGATCTTTTCTTTGTTATTGTCTAGAAATTTTGTTGTTGACGTGGTTTTTTCTTCAGTCTATGAAGTAGCTAGGATCAAATAGTTGCCTAAGTTTGAGATCAAAGATAGCTAAGTCTATGAAGTAACTAGGATCAAAATTTTATTAGACAGAGATCCAACCACTGTTAGGAATTTAGTAAAAGTGGAAGCCATTTTGAAGTGATCCAAGACTTTCATTGTCATTGAGGTAAGGAGTTTAACCCATGAATTGTAGAAAATAGATTTTTGTTGTTTATATTCATATTATTGAATACATAGGCAAATATTTATTTAACTTTTTAAAAGGGCAGTCACCAAAAACAAGAAATAGTTGCCTAGGTCTGAGATCAAAGATAGATAAGTATATGAAGTGGCTGGGATCAAAATTTATTAGACAGAGATCTAACCATCGTTAGGAGTTTAGTAAAAGTGGAAGCCATTTTGAAGTGATCAAGACTTTCATTGTCATTGAGATAAGGAGTTTAGTCCATGAATTGTAGAAAATAGATTTTTGTTATTTATATTCATATTGTTGATTACATAGGCAAATATCCATTTAACTTTTTAAAAGGGCAGTCACCAAATAGTTGCCTAAGTTAGAGATCAAAGATAGCTAGGTCTATAAAGTAGCTGAAATCCAACCATCGTTAGGAATTTAGTAAAAATGGAAGCCATTTTGAAGTGATCCAAGACTTTCATTGTCATTGAGGTAAGGAGTTATATAGGGGTAGTTCAATATTTGAGAAAGCTTATCAAATCATATTCCATAGTTACAATGCTTTATATTCCCTTATGGAAATTGGTGTGTTCATGTTATATGGGAGTAGAATGGACTTTTTTTAAAAATATTGCGTGCTCGTCGAAATTCTGATACAAATGCCTAACATAGGCCCCGACGAGAGTGTTGTACTTGTGATGAAATTTTTTGTCACAGGTACAACATTCTCATCGAAGCTTACTTACATTTGTCATCAGAATCCCGATGTTATCCCCATCATTTTTCGATGAGACTATTGTACTTGTGACGAGAAATTTTGTCGTAGGTACAACAATCTCGTCAGAGCATAGTGCCATTTGTCATTGGACTTCCGACGAAAACCCCAACATGTAAAGATGGCAATAGTGTGCATGGTTCATCAAAGGTTTGACAACTTCATCAAAATTCTAACGAATTAGATAGCCACAGTATGTATCAATTTTTGATGAACATAGCATCAGAATTTTGATGAAAATTTTTTCGTCGAACATTCCACCGAAATTTGAGCTATGCAAATATTTTTCGTCATTTCATCAGATCTATAATATTAATATGTCAAAATTCCAACAATAGTTTGTTGGAAAAAGAACCCAAAATGTGTTAGTGAGTTGGGCCTAGCAAACTGAAACTCCTACTATGTGCATATGCAAACTGTTAGTACTCAATAGCAAAGTTTAAGGTGAATCATTGTTAAGGTATCTTTGATGACTCTTGGGAGACTACTTTGTGCGTGCATGATTATTTAATATATAGACTAGTCTTTCATCATGATGATAACCCCTTTGTATTATGTGCTCCTCTAATACCCTTAAGACTGATTTGAGATAAAGGCTATGTGTGCAAATTTATGCTCTGTCAACACATACCTTTATGTTTTGTCATGAGGTTTTCGAAATGGCTGTGACTGAGATAAGTTATTAATGTTTTGAAAATGAACATATAGACCACTAATACCAGTTTATTACATTGCTCTTGTCATAAAGACTCATGGTACTACCATTATAGATTGTTCTTGTCACTTCTTTTTGCCTTGACTTCCCTGAATGTTGTGGTTTTTGTCATATTTTTGTGAATGTTGCATTGTGAGAAGGTATTATCCATATTTTTAGTTTTAATCCTGAGATATTCTTTACACATCATCTCCATGGCTCTGTTGACTTCTTCTAAGAAGCCACTACTTCTCTTTAGATCTCTTTTTTCTAATAGTAACTTTAAACCATGATTATTCATACCATATCTAAAAGGGCTTGAATGTTCTTACTATTTGTTATAGCTTTCAAATTGTAATGTGAATTGTAAATGTTTCTTTAATAGCAGCTTGTTTGAATTTTTCAGCGCACTTGACAATGATTTGGTGCTAACATGAAATTTCAATCTTTCCATTGACATCTCATGCATTGTAGTAGTGATGTCAAACATCTTTCACAACATTATGTGCCTCTGTATTTGGTGGTTTGTTCATGCATTGTTATCACAACTCTTATGACTATTAATCTCTAGTAACTCTATCATTGTATTGGAAAGTGGATGAGCTCTTTTGATTGCAAATACTTGTACCATGATGAATGTAGTGTTAATATTTTTCATCATTATTATCATATATTGTGCATTACTCATCTTTTGACTATCAAAACAGTGCTTTGCCTTCGGAATTTTCTTTTGTTTGATGACTGAAATTTCCATTGATTGGGGATCTGTGACTGATTTTTATTATGAGCACTAGTTGTATAAACTATTTTGATTTGTCAAATATCTCCTTGAGTACAGGTAATGACTGCTATTATTCTTGTGAGGCTACAACTTGTGCTCTTTATATGTGTGCATAACTATGTAAGGTTGACATAGCTTCTAAAAATACATTTATGTTATTTATTGGTCGTGAATGACATCCCTACTATCGTTAACTTATCTTTTTAGGTATTGTGTTATTAAAGACTAATCTCACTGTGAATATTGTCTGAGTTATTGTCATCATTGTGTTTACCTTTGACTGTCGTTCCCTGTATATCTTTTGTTTTGACTACTATAAGGCATTTTATTGTCTTTATATGGTCATTTTCATGACTTCCTCTTATGACTATCTTATGCTTTCTTAAATTGTGCAAACTCCATACTATCATGGACCATATTTGATCCTTGTTATAGATAGCTCCAAATCAGTCATATGTTTGTCTTTATACATTGATCTTTGGGGATGCACTTTGCTATATGACTATAATAGTTGTGATAAGATGGTCTTTACTCTAACATTGGAACCCTATGCACTCTTTGGCTTCTTCTACTGTCAAGGTGAGTATTACTCATAATTTGCTTAATAGATACAAATCACTATTAATGTGAATTGCTCTAAGGTCTATGATGAGACCATAAACTTCATTTATAATTCATTTCCATGTTAGCATGTGACTCACTGTAGACTACAACCTCTTTTAAAAACTAGCATCATTACTTATCATAAGCCCTGTCTTTATCATTAGTAAAGATATTAATGACTATAAGGACTATATTCTTGACCTATTTATTGTGATATCTTTCAACTTGCATATACTCTGCATATATATCCTCTTCAAGGTATTGGTGGCTCTATCCTTTGAGTTTTTTTGAATTGCATCTAATATACATATGTGACTGTCCAAACTTGTGTTCCTTGGCAGTGGGTGCATCTCTTTTGGGTCATTACTCCTTTGTATGGATTGATTGAGGACTATTATGATCACTGATAACTTGCATGGTGACTACTCTTGTATGTCTGAAAGCATTTTGAAGACCAATTCATTTTTGATATGTTTGTCATGGGTTGTATTATGATGATTGCCCTAGTGCATTTATTTATGACTCTCATAAAACTCTGAAAGTTAATATTTTATATTAAACCTGTGTATGAGATTGTACTTTATTTTTCACTGCACTTGAATTTTCAATCTTATTGGATCCTTCCTCTGTTTCCATTGTTCATGGCTCTTAAAATGATGAGGCTCTATAACTGCTTTGAATCTTTGTTTATCACACAAGAACTAAGACAACATGATCATTATGAGAACTCACATATTGTTTTTATTCATATGATGGCTCTAGTCGCTTGTTGACTAGTGAGTACTATCAAGTTCATGTTATATATACTTCCATTGGGTGGCAGTTTGTATTGTCATTGAGTGACAGTATATGGGATCATGGCTTAATGTAATCACTATTTGATAATTGATTAGTGTCACCCTATGAGTGACGACATGTATGTTGAGCTCAACCCTTGCAAGAACCCATTTTAACCCACATACCTAATATTTATGAAATGAAAACTTGTTCTATACCTGCACTATGAACAAACAAGTTAGATAAAACATGATACTTGCTGCTATCTCATGGTACCTTATCTGCATTGATTCCTTTCTTATGAACTTGCTATGTTGTCTTACTATAGGAATTTGTTTTCATAACTTTGTGCAGATGAACTACATAACTGTTGAGTTTGAGTATGAGAATATGAGAATATTTCATTGCTCTAACATCATTTTTCCAAATCTCTTGCAGGTACAGGTAGACTAAGAGCAGAAGAAGGTGGAGTGGATGGGCAGCTACAACTTGGCAACTCTGTCAAGTTCAGACTTGTCATTCCAAGCAATGATGAGTTACCCTATTCTCCTACTCTTTGTTTCTTCTGTTATGTAGTTTATTTTCATGATATATGAAAATGTATGTCTACAGTAATAGCTATTCTCATAGCTTGTGTGGGATACCTTATACATTATTTGTAAATAAAAAGTTATTTTTATGCAACTCTTTGTTGTTTTTTCTTGAAAGCATTTGCATAATGAAATAAGCTTCAAATTTCTAAAATCATAGTGTAAAAAATGAAGAATATGTAAAAAAAAATTGTGTACCTTTCTCCAAATGCAATGTGTAAGGCCTGTAATAGGCCACCAAATTTAGCTGTAACAAAATTTGGTAACAATTACTTTTGATGAGCCTACTACTATATACTATGATAATTCAAGTGCTATAAACATTTCTAAGAATATGGTGTTGCATTCAAAGACTAAGCATATATCAATCAAGTTTCATTTCTTGAGAGAGAAGGTAAATGAGAAGGAAGTTAGACTGAAGTATGTATCTACAAAGGAACAGATTGCAGATATCTTCATGAAACCTTTGCCTAAAGATACATTTGAGTATCTCAGAGAGAAGCTAGGGGTGATTGCCCCTCCTGATGAGAACTAAGATGCATTGACTTGCATCAGTTCGGTAGACTTCACAGAGATATCTTGTGATCCGAATTGATAAGTGAGGCTGCTACTCAGGGGGAGTAGTCAATATGTGGTTCAGATGTTTAGATTTGTGTGTTTATCAAAGGGGGAGAGATTATCTGGTAAAAGGGTGAGATTATATTGATTTGTATATGCCTTTTGCATTGATGTCAAAGGGGGAGAAGAGTATGTGAAAAATAATTATATCCTTTACTGATCTTAGGGGGAGATTATTGAGAGTTATGAGAGATTGTTGGTTGTTGATTTATTTCTTTGCATTGATTATTTTTCACATTCATATGTTGCCATCAATGCCAAAGGGGGATATTGTTGGATATTGTTGAGAAGTTTGTTGGAATGATGTGTTGTTATTGATGTCAACATATTCTTATATGTATTCCAGTGTTGCAGACAGATTGGATGAGTTGGTTTGGTCAATGTGTTGCAGATGAGCTATTGTGGTTTAATGGGTTTAGATATACTTATCTCTAGTAGATTCAACAAAATTTTCAGAGGTTCGCATGATTATTTAATTTAGTTTTGAGATCTGGTCTTATGGTTGATATTAAGTTGTTTGTGTTATTCAGTATTCTGGATTGTGCTCAGCATTGCTCTGGAATTGCAATATCTTGGTTTGTAGATTTGGCAAAATGTTTGGGATGTTCATATGTGTCCTCAATTCAGATGGTTCATGATTTAGAGGTCCGCAAGTGAATCTTTAAGTTTGACAGTTAGTTCAGCGTGTGTTGTTGAGGTTCAGCATAATGATGATGGAGATTCTAGTAAGTGGTGATGTTTTGGTTGTTTTTGTGGTGATTCATGTTTCTTGTGGATGTTTTTAGATCGTGTTATACTTGTGTCGATGGTCTGCATTGATCGTTGTGTGCATTATTGATTATTTTCTTGATTCAGTTGTGTTCTTCATGTTATGTGATATTCATGATAATTGTAGCATGTTGTGGATGTTTGAGGCATAATTGTTGGAGGTGTTGCATGTTTGTGGTATTGGTTTAGGTCTAGACTATGTCTTAGCCGACATTGTTCTAGTCCGTATGAATTGTTGTAGCACGTGAGGTTATTGTTTTGTAATTTGTGTTGAGGGTTTAGCCGAACTTGAAATATAGGTTGATGATTTGTATAAATATATATAATATCTATTAACTTGATGAATATTATCATGTATTCATCACTTGTTGTCATTGATGAAACACTCTCTCACACACATATAATTACATTGACCACCGGTGTAACTTCATTGATTTACACTGTTAACCGGTATGTTTAAGGTCTATCTCTAACCGGTACTCTATGTCAATCGATATGTGCCTAAGAGATAACCTATGGTTACATTAAGTCAACATCAAAATGAAGATAAAGTTGGAGATGAAGATCAAGTGAAAGATTCCAGGACAATGGTTCACATATTTTGTTCCAACTGGTATTGACTTTTTTAACCGGTATCCATTTTTGTGATGAGTTACCAGCACCGTTTGTTTGGTAGTCATTTTTGTGATGAGTTATGTTTTTATGTCTAGATATACTGCACCTAGGAAATTGTGTTCCTATGGCCGACATAAGATTTGTATGTCTATTTAAAGACATCTTAGTGAATCATTTAAAGAGAGAGAACTAATATAGAAGAGGAGTTTTTATGAGAATACTGATATGTATAAAGAGTGAAATCTTTTGTTGAAGAGCGATAAGTGTTTAGAAGAAGAGTAGTGTTGAATGTACTTAGAATGGTCTAATCAAGCAAGTCTTGTGCTACTCAAAATAGATCAAATCTTTCTTGTTGTTTTCTAATCATTACAACAGAGTCAAATCCCCTAACCGGGTAAGCTCTAACAAGCTTCATTGTACAAATCCTCTAACAAGGTGATCCATTAGTTTGGATTCTAAAATCCTCCAGCAAGGTTACTCCTAACAAGGTAGTACTCTTAACAGGGTATAAGCTTCTAATCAAGCTTGGGATCTCTAACAAGATTCGTTCCTAGCAAAGCACTTTGTAAGACCTTAACCGATCAGTTTTCTATTACTACAAATAGTTAACTTGTGAGTTCCATCTCACCGTGGTTTTTACCTATTTGGGTTTTCAACATATAAACACTTGTGTTATGGTGGATGTTCTACTTTATGTGGGTGTTGTTATTTAATTTTGGACATCATGTATTTCATTCAAATTCTTAGTTAAGTTTATCAACCAGTTATTGTTTAAAGTTGTGCTTGTTTTTGTGTCACTGATTCACCCCCACCCCCTCTCAGTGCTTTTCAAGACCATCAATATCCATATGAGAGAAGTATATGTGTGTGAAAATATTGATTTGATCTTTCAATAGCAGAGGATAAGTGCAAAGAAGTGTGAAGAAGTACAAAAGAGAAGAGTTTGAGTATATGTGCTTAACTGGAACTATAACTAGGTATAAGAAGATGCTATTTCATTAGTTCATGATCCTCTGAATGTAATCTAAATCTTTTTGTAAGGTAGTGAGCCTTCCCTAGGGTTGTAGCCCTTCATGTTTTGTGATTTGAGCACTGAGCTCTAGGTAGTGTTCCTGAATGCATGAGTGTTCCCCATTGTAATATTTACCTACTCCTAACAAGGTATTATCTCATTGTGGGTAGGTTCCCACCGTGGTTTTTCCCTTAACCAGGTTTTCCACGTCAAAAATATTGGTGTTATGTGTGTTATTGATTTGGTGTTGATTTATGATTTTATTGTTTATTATCATATCTGAGTTTAAGTTTGAGTTGTGTAGATTTTGAGAGCAAGTTGAGTCACCCCCACTCTCTGTTTGTTGCATTGTTGACAACAATGGGAAAGAAATTAATGGCAAATGGTTGACTTATTCCTAATCAAGGTGATTAGAAATGTGCAAGTGATTAAGAGGAGTGATTAGGTGGATTAATGAGGGATTAGAGTGCAAGTGGGAAAGTTAGGAGGATGTGACATGAGAAAGAATAAGTGGAGGAATATAAAATTAAGGAAAATGATAAGCATGATTAGAGAGTGATTAATTAGGCTAGATGAAGATTAGAGAAAGTGACTTGTAAGAACCACATGATTAGCTTAGTTAATTGAAATTAATTAACTAATAGAGGTTTAGAAGAAATAATGATTGAAAAGACTTTAGAAGAATGGGGAATAATTAATTCTAATAAATTAATTATAATGGCTATACTGATAAAATTAATTAAATTTGATTTTATTAATTTTAAGAAGAAAGGGACCAACACGATTAAATTAATTAATTGTGTGAATAGGCTTAAATTAATTAAATATTAATTTAATTAATTTTAGACGTCTACATTTTGCCCCTCTTTGATATAGCATCATGAAATGATGTTATATCAAAGAAGAACAAAACATATTGTCATGGAAAGGATAAGGACTAGTAGCATGATGCCCCAGTCATAGGTGGGATGAGGAAGGATGATGAGGTAGTGGTATGCCCCCTCGAGAGGACATGCAGGTTCTAAGAATATGGGACTAAAATATGAGGATTAAAGAATGTAAAAAGGATAAGGATGATGAAGGAGGAATGAAAGAATTGGAATCTCCAAGATAAATGGATGAAATGAGATGAATGAATGAAAGGAAGTAAGTGGATGGGATTTATTGTTGTGTAGATGTGGAGACAAAACCTAGTTTTGATTTTGCAATAGACTATCTGCACCACTAACTATAGAAGTCAAGATGTTGTGAATATCTGATGCGTGGACTAGACTATTAAACAATAGGTATCTCAATGCACACAAGTTCGCAAACACTGATGATGTTGTAGATGTAAGAATATTAGATCATACAAGAGAAACCATTAAACATGTCATACCACAAAAATGTGCCCCAATGTACACCAATCTAGAACATACCTAGATATAAGATGATCAAGGTAGCCCTGAATAGGTATAGTCCTGGGACACAAGATAAATATCAAAGTGAAAAGCTCAATCATGCAAACAACATGCACATGGATAGCTAATGTCTCTTGCCAAGAGTAGGACATGGATCTAGATAGACTGTCAGACATGAGAAGGATACGTCCCGATGGGCAAGTGATGGATTTGGATAAACTACCAAACATGGGAAGGATGCATCCTGATGGGTAGGATGTGGATAGATTGATAGATGGAAAAAGACAAGCTGGTTGTGCAGGGTCTATAGATAAGAGGATTTCCATTGAGATTTAATTAGCATAGTATGGATGGGTGTTTGGATTATGCATTTCAATATAAGCTCAGATTGATGGGAAAATCTCATATTGATGGGAAATCTCAATGTGATGGGGGTCATAAATGGATTGGATAAGATGGGAGGGGTATTAATGATTGAATAAGATTGGATGGGATGGAGAATATGATTGAATATGATAGGATTAGATTATGGATATAGGATAAATGGATTTGAACCAATGACAAGGGAGAACCAAGGCTTGGAAAAAGGATGGAATGGAGGAATAGATTTCTTGAATAGGAGATAGAGGGATTAAGTAGATGGATAGTGATAGGATATGGAGGATTAAATCATGAAAGATAGGTGGAATGGGGATCAAAGAACTATGTTTAAAAGGAGTGAAATGCCCAACATTAGAAGATAGTGCAATTAAGGATGGAAGGATGTTGGATAAATATGTATGAGATGGAAGGATAATGTGTAAGGGATATGGATGGTGGATAACTTAAGGCTTGAATTTTCCAAATAATGCATGGATATTATTTTGCCCCTATATTGATCAAGATCAAAGGTATGAATGGAGGATGGATTTGGATAGGATGAAGGATATCAGATGGAGGATATGGATAGGATAGTCGAGATCAAAGTAAGAAAGGAGAATGAGCTTAGATAAGATGTGGATAGCGGATAAAGGATATGGAAGATATGGATGGTAGGATGACATGGATGAAGCTTTCCCCCAAGTGTAGAGTACAAGAGGATAAGAAGATTAAACATGATTCTTGGTTACCAATTTTTCATCATGGTACTTACCCAAGGCGCCACAAGAAGTGGTTTTCACCATTGGATGATTTTTTTTTCCTCTTTTTTTTTGGATTTTTTTTTACTTTTGTTTTTTTGAATTTTTTTGAAATAGTTTGGACAAATGAGGATGATGATAAGTGGATGTGTGATACAATAGAGGAAGGACTCAATCATATAGTTCCATGGATAATATCCATTAAAGATGTGTTATATTGAACCAAGATAACTGGAGGTATGCTCATAGATGTTGGTAGAAATAGATGGAGAGATGGAGGGGGATAAGGATTTATGTAAAAGCTTGAATTAAAAGGATGGGATTATGAAAAATGGATGTTCGATAATGGATGGGGTTGTGAAAGGCTTGTGGATAAATGGATGGAGAGGTTGGGAAGATCAACATTGGCACAAACCTTGAAGGGTGGTGGAGTTGTGAAGGGGGGATTTTAAATTAGATGGAGGATCAAATATGGATTTTGGGACATGAGGACCCAAAATAGCTGAAGGGGGTGATGGACTTGTGATGGTGGATTTTGGGACATAAGAACCCAAAATGGATTTTGAAGATGGAGGATTGTTATATGGATGATTGGAGGGAGATTTTGGATTAACAAGTTTGGATGCCAATTTGGATTTCTCTTTGAGATGCATTTCTTCTATGAGTAGTTTGGGAATCCACATAGTTTTCAATTTTTTTCATTTTGGGCCTTTGTGATCTTTTGGATTTTTCTTTCTCTTGGATCATGTTTTTCTTTTCTTGAGAACGTATTTTTTATGTGACATGTTGATCCTTGGATTTTTGTGGATTTCTAGCTTTATACATTTTAGATTTGGCATCCAAATTGCTTCCAATAGAAATGGTATGGGTGCACAAGGATAGATGACTTGGAGGTTTTATAGATGGGATGATTGGAGGAAGAATGTTGGGAGGAATTAAAGAGTGTTTGTCTTTATTGATCTTGCTTAGGGATCATCTTAGGTGATGGAGTGGTGGATGGATGGATGTAAGGACCTAAGATGGATGGAAGGGATGAAGGGTTTAGTGTTGGAACATAAGGACCCAAAATGGATGTGGAAGATTGGGGATGGTGTGATTTTGATTTATAAGAAGGGATTTTGGATTTGGGAGGGATGGAATATACACCAACATCCTAAGCATGAGCTTTGTAGCCAAGGCCATATGAACTTGTATTTTCTTTGGCTTGAAGGGGTTCCAATATGCTTTGTTCATGAAGGCCTGACCCTTTGCCTTGATAATTTATTGTTTGACAAATTCTTTTTCCAATAGGATACTTACTATTTTGGAAACAATATGTGAGTCCATTTTGAGGGGGATAGGATGTGCAAGGGATTGTATGCTCTTCGAGGAAACCAAAGTGAATGAGAGTGGAAGAGCCAAGTTGATAGGTATGGGATTCATGGACAACTTGGATAGGGATGATGTGATCTTGTGGGGGATTATGATCATGTGGAGGATTAGGAGGAATATTATAATCATGAGATGGATTGGTATCATAACATAGAGATGAAGGAATACTTTGATCTTGACTTGGGATATGATCATGTAGTGGATTTAAAAGGATGGTTAGATCTTGAGATAGAAGGAGAGCATTGGATGGAGGAATTATTTTTCTTGAGATAGATTGGAGGCAATGAGATCATAAGATGGAGTGGAGAGTAGACAATAATTTTGAGATGTAGAGGTATCATTATATGGGGGGATGTATTGATCTTGAGGTGGAGAGGAATCTATGCTAGAATGCTTTGGAATAAGATATTGACATGTTTGGGGTTGTGGGGATGGTGTGATGTTGGAAGATATGGATTCTTCAACTTGGGTAGATGGGGGGATGGTGGTATCATGAAACTTATAGGATTATGGTTCTTCTTGAGTTGTAGGGGATGGAGGTGGATGCATGACTGGAGAAGATTGGATAAATTTATTTTGGGGCAGGGATTTTTTCTCCTTTTCTAGTATTTCTTAGATAATATTATGAAGAAAGGACTCAGAGGATGTGGATGATGTGGATTTCAAAGGATTAGGATTATGTGAATGTTTGGGATTAAAGAGAATATTTGGATTATGGATTGGGGGATTAGGATTAAGGTTGGGATAACTATGGTGCAAAGGATTTGGATGGTGAGTGGATATGATGGAGGTGTTGTACAAAGATGGGGATTTGGGTGTGGATGGGGGAGAAGATGGAGGTATATTGGATTGGAGGGGTATGTGGATGAGGGATAATATGAAGACATGGATGAGGAATAAGATGGATTTCCCTTGTTAAAGATAGGGGAAGGATAAGAGATGTGAGATGAATTGGGATTGACTTGGTAAGTGGGATGGGGTGGGAGACATGAATAGGTGGAAGTTTGATAAATTTGAGGCATGCATGAGCTAGAGGGGCATGATTGTTCAGTGTCATAAAATTGTGACTCTTGCAATTTTAACCACATTTGAGGTCATCACCTTGGCAACGCCATCTCCTTCCTTAACCAAGACCTATTTATGTATTCTCACCCCTTCACCCTTCCTCCTTCATGTCTTGTATCTAATCTAGACCCTGTTCGAGGCCCAAAATAGGATGGGATAGGGGTGTGGCACCCTTGTCCCCACCCCTTAGGGTGACCCTATATCAAGTCTGTCTGGTCTCCTATGCATAATTTGTATTTGAGGTTTGGAATTCCTCTTTGTCGGCCTTTGGTGGTTGAAAATTAATCCTTTAGGCATGTATAAAAAGGAATTCAATACCCTTATTCAAAGACAACGGATGAAATGGATGATAAGGGATAAGAGGCATAAGGAGAATATAAGGGATTTCAAGGTCATCATAAATCATTCAAGCATTCAATTCTTCTTCGTTCATCCATTGGAGAAACATTATGACATTCATTTGAAAGAATGTGTGTGTTAGGGTTTTGTCATGTTACATGCCATCCAATACAACATTTGTGGTTACATTCAAGAAGAAAAGCAATCATCATCAACAAGTTGCAGATCTACTAGGTATACATTTCCATTGTTTACATTCAAGCATTTGCAATTAATTTCTTTCAAGGTTGATTCCTCAATTGGGGTTTGACTAAGGCAAACCCATATCCACAACCATTCTCCCTCTCTTTTATGTGTGTAGGTTACAGGTGCGCAATTGTAATTGCAGGTTTGGGATTCATTTGCAGAGATGAAAGAACCCTTTTCATTTAACGGATTTTGTGGAGGACCATGTACATTCACGCCACGGTCTTGATGAATTTTCTCCAAATTTGTAGGGTAGATCCATTTCAGTCTAATTAACCCAAATCCAAAGTTATAGCATGATCCCGAACTGGAAGCTCCTCATTTCACTCATTTTCTCTCTCTCTTCTGTATAGTCAACAAGTCAACTTTCTCATTTACAAAAGAGGGTAAATCACACTTCAACCCCTTGAAATCCACTCAAAATTCACATCCTTGTTTCCCTAGGATTTGGATCTAGTGGATTCAAACCCTCTTTCAAATGTAAAGTTCCTCCCAAGTGAAAATCATCTTAGTGGCTTCCTTTCTCTCTCCTAAGTGGGGAGTCACTAGGATCCAATTTTTCACTTTACATTTTGATGAACCCAACGTCTTACACATTAGTTCTAATTTCTCTTTATTAGATCTGATTAATTACGATTTGAATTTCAAATTTTCATTTTCAAGTTTCATCTATTTCCATATTTTAGAGGTTAATTGCATAAAAACCCTAATTTTCATTTTGAGAAAATTAAGCTAGTGAGGTGTAAAAATTTAATTGCTTGTAACAGATCTAATTTCTATTTCAAAATTGCACTTCAAATCTGTTTCTTTATTCTGAAAATTCAGTGGTTAAATCATAAAACCCTAATTGTTAAGATTCTTCTATTTTTTACCTTTGACTGCAAGTTTGACCAATCTGGACATCTCCAAATCGGCTATTTTTTTGGATTCCACATTAAAATCATAATCTCTATCATCCCTGAAAATTTTTTAAAAAATTGGTCGAATCGTGTGCGTTCCCGCCACAGTCCTTAGTTTTTTTCCTGAAATTTCGGGAGACGGAATTGACTGTATTTTCTGCTCAAATCCAGAAAATCGGTGTACTTTATCAATTTTAACACTCTCTAAGGTCAAACACAAATTCTAAATTCATCAAATTCACATCTTAAAATTAATTTTCATATAAAGGTCCTAATTTTAGATCTGCTTTTCCAGCAAATTCAAATTTCACTTAAGAGACTTTTAATGACAATTAATAAATTGGATTTACTTGCTCTTTCACATGTGATTATATTAATTTTTGCATATATTTATCATGTGTCGGATAAGAGTTTCTTCCATTTTCTGTTGCTTCTCTTTCTTCATAGCACTTGGTCATATTGTGTTGTTAGGATTTCCAAATTATTTTCTTTTCAATTAGATCTCAAAGCTTTCATGTATCATTTATGTTGCATTATGGTGATTTTGTTAACAAAATGCATTTTCTATGTTAATCACCTTAAAGGTTTTGTAGATACTAAACCAAAAGATCCTAACCCTTGTACCTCTCCTAGGGTATCTTGTGTGAAAGAAATGAGATCTAATGCTTTACCCAATGATCTTTCTACAAGAGAGAAAGCATTGGAAAGTAACATAGGTCTATGTTCTTCTCATACACATACCCTTGCACAAAGGGGGAAATATGAACACATCAACATTCTTACATCTTTAGATCCACCTTATTCTCCTAAGACCTAGCTTCAACATCAAAGCCTAGCTAGGGAGGATGATGTCATGCATTTTATTCATGACCTTTCTCCTCGCATAGAAATCACTAAAAATGAGCTTTTAGATGATGAATATGTTCTTCCCCAATCTTCCAACAAGGATAAGCTTGATAAAGGCAAAGAGATTTTCATTTCACATGATACTCCTCCTTCATCTACAAATCATTTTCTGCCTCCTTACACATCAGATTTCAAAGGAATTCATGATCTTGTTCATCCATGTAGTCAATTACAACATTCTTATGGTTGTGGCTTTCATATAATTACAAAAAAAGGTTTTAAAGGACAAGGAATTGGGAAATTTGAGCATGGAATTCGTGTCCCTATAAACCCTCCTACACAAACTACTACAAGAGGCCTAGGAAGTGGTACCCCTCTTTCTATGGACAAATTCCTTAGGCTTCAAAACTTTCAAGATTACCGTCAAAAACAACAAATCAAGAGAGCCCGCAAGAATGCTTCTTCTTCAAAGTGTCCTTTTTGTTTGTTTCATCAAACATGTGACCATAATGTTGATGATTGCCCTGATTTTCAAAAATCTATTCAAGATGGCATAAATAGTGGCAAAATTAGAATTGTGTATAATGAAATTTCTTCTCCTAACAAACCCTCTTCTTCATGGCATGACGATATTTACCATCTTAACATATTAGCTGCAAGAATCTATTGGAAGTTAAAATATGACAAGAACATTTCCTTTCCTCCTTAAAATAAAAACAAAAATCTTAAGCAAGTGAAAGGTATTGAATATTGTATTTTTCATGATTTATATTGACATTCTCTTCGAAAATGTTATTCATTTAATAAATTTGTTCAACTACAATATGATCTTGCACACATTTGTCTCACAACAGATCTAATTGTATTTCTTGGTAAAAACATATTGCCTTAGCATTTCTTTTCCCTTCTGTAAAGCAGAAAAAATGAACCCTAGGTGTTCCCCCCACTCCAAGGAGAAAGGAGGTCACTAGGATTGACAGTTTTCACTTAGGAGAGACTTTACATTCAAAAGAGGGGTTGAAGCTCACAAGATCCAATCCCACACAATGCAAGATTGAATTCTAAATGAGTCTCAAGGGTTGTGACAGCAAGGTTACCCTCTTTTGTAAAGAATGTAGATGGAAGGATTGAATTAGGAGTGTAGGTGAAAGTAAGAAAGATTCGCTTGTAGACAGAAATAGAAACATGGGATGAAGTTACGGACCTGGAATTAGCAGTAAAATGTTGAGACGATGTTGTCCTACAAATTTGAGTGAAAGTTGATGGGACGATGGTGCCCGGCGTGCACACGGTCCTTCGAAAAATCCGCGAAACAAAGGGGGATCTATTCATCTCTGCACAAGGGTTCCAGATCTTCAATTACAGCCACGTACCTACAACCTACACACAGAAAAGAGAGGATGATTGGGGGGTTAGGGATTAGGGGTTTGCCTTTAGGTCAAACCCCAGTTTTGGAATTAACCAAGAAATGAGAATGTTGTAAATGTAAATGTTTGTAATGTAAACAAGTACTAATACCTTGTCGTAAGAATGTTTGTATTCTTACATGCGAAGGTGTAAATGTTGTTGTATGTTGTATGTTGTAAGTGATCTCCTCTTCAATGGTTGAATCCTTGTCTTGAATGCAACACTTAGCCTTGAATGGAGACTTAGAATGCTCAATTGCTTGAAGGAATGCTTGAATGCTTGAATGTTTGAATATCACTTCCGCTACGTATGTTTCTTTCATCTACCATCTATCCTTTCTGAGAGGGGAAATGTAGTTTATATACTTGTCAATTAGGGCTGATAGACTGATTTTTCTGACCTTAGGCCGACCAAGAAACATTATTTCCTAAATTGCAAACATAAAGACCCGATGCCCAAAAGAGACCGGGCCCAAAATAGGGCCAGGGACCAGGGCGCTGGGCGCCATGGTCCTGAAGGACCAGGGTGCTGGGCGCCATGGTCCCACCTCCCGGGACAACAGTGTGCAAGGAAGGATCAGGCCAAGGTGCAGAAATATGTAGTTTTTGATGTCACAAACAGGTTTCGGGGTCTCCATTCAGGTTTAGTGTTGCGTTGCCATCGTGAAGACCCAAATGCAGTTGAAATTGCAAGTGTCACAATTTTAGGACATTACATTTAGCCCCCACTTTCGCGGGAGTATAAGCGTATGCCCATACTTTCGGTAAAGTACAAGGAAACAACTTTGAAAGACTTTCACCACGTCAAGGAGGCAAGATACACCAAGCCCCCAGTGGACTAAGGATCTTATGACTTCAATTGACAAAGTAAAAGGGAAGATCACAAGAGAGAACCATGACTGTCAGTAGTAAGATTCCCTCACTATGAGTCATGTAAGAAAAATACCAAAAATTTTCAAGGCAAAGCTAAGTTCGTCAAGAAATTTTCAAGTATTCTGAAGAGATATGGACGGGGTGTATGCCCCCACTACGTTAAAGCGATCGCACACGCCTCAACGGGGGTGATTGCTTTAAGGTAGTGATACACATAAGAAATGAGAAGGGAAAGGAGCACGTTATCACAAAGATTTAGCCCCCAAGTATGAGATAAACCCAAGGATAATAGACACAAAACATAAAGCACGAAGTGACTTCCCTTTCCTTGGGGTCAGTATGTTGTATGATAATTCATGTATATCATATGTATGTATGCATAATTGTTCTTCATTCCCCAATCAAGGAAGGTCACCTAGAAGAAGGGAACACATGTGTCTTTTGAGTCAACATGAGAGAGACCAAAAGAGATCTCAATGCTTTGCATCATCCTCAAGTAGAAAACACTAAGGACAACAAATGGAAGAATGAGAATAACACATAGAAGAAGTAACAAAAGAAAGAGAGGAGGAGAGAATCTGCTATGCTAATGAAACTAGTCTAGCACGTCATCCACCCCCTGATCTTGCTGATCAATATTTTGGGAAGGCAGGAAACATGCTAGAGGAGGAACATCCAACACAGTAGATGGAGCTATCACAAGATCCAAACAAGGGCTATGCTCATGTTCCAAGCCATGTTGTTCTTGTCTAGGAGCTAGGATAAGTGCTTTAGAAAATTTGTTAGATAAATGGTTATCAATATCAACAAATTCATATTCACTATCAGAAGAAAGAGAAGTAGTATTTTCATCATGAATAAAATTTTCATCTATATCATCATCAAGATTTATAAAAATAGGATCTTTAACTCGCACAGGATCAAGACCATCATGCATCTTATGTTTAGGAGATTTTGGCTCAATTTCTGGCTAAGGAGAAAATGGAATAATACTAGCTGAAGGTGTTTTTGGAGATTGCAAAGTTTGAGAAGCAGCTGCCTGAGCTCTAAGATGACCCTTTCATCAGCGTTTGCACGCAAAACGATTTCATCTAATCTTAGTAGGAAGTTGAGAAGATTGAGGAGGACGAATATTCTCATCCTTATCACTTGGGTGTTTAGGTTGTGGTTTCTTAGGTTGGGTAATAGGAGAAGAGGAAGGTCTCTTTTCTCTATAAAAGGAAGGAGGAGGAACCGCTCCATATAAAGGAGGAATATTTGGTTTAGGAAGGAGACCAAGTCCATCATGACAAGGAGGTATAGGCCTACTTTTAGAAATTTTATCAGACATAGACATAGTCACATCCATAGGAATGGGTTGGGAATCTTCTTGAGAAAAGACATTAGTTTTATCTTTCAAAGGAAGAACTTCCTTCTCAAGAATGATAGGAATATCAAGTTTGGGTGTTCTAGGTTCACTTAGAGATAGGATCATATCTTTTTTCCATTTTTGATAAGATTTGAAAAGATGATCACTTCGTGGTGGAAGAGATTGGAATTGTTTAGGCCAAAAATAATCAATAGGAACGCTAGAAGTTCTTTCAGCTGGTTTAAAGAGACTATGATTGATAGTAACAACTTCACCATTATGGGGAAATTTTAAACACTTGTGAATAGGAGAAGCAATAGTTTTCATGGAAGATAGCCAAGGATAGCCTAGCTTCACACGAAATTGTTCGGATGAAGGAATAATAGCAAAGTTCACATCAAGGGATTTGTTATGAACTTCAATAGGTAATGTAATAGAACCAATTGCAGGAGAAGAAAATGCATCAAATAATTTCACAACCACATTTGTTTTGTCATAGATCACTTGATTCAATTGCAAAGTAAAAAGGAATTCTTCAGTAATAACATTAACCATGCAAGAAGGATCAATAAGCACTCCACGGCCAGGTGTATTCTTGACTTTTGCAACTATATATAAAGGACCATCAGGTGCCCTGATAGTTTCACTGGAATCAAATGTGATGGAAGGTTCTTTAGGGATTTTTTGCTGCTCTACAAAGTTAATCACATTCGGAGTCATAGACAAAAGACCATCAGGTGAGAAAGAGGAATCATTAGTCTCAATCACATTAGAGGTATGAGAAGGTAATGGATCAATAAAAATCTTAAGATTTTGGTTAGGAGGAGCTACAGATGTGTTACCTTTATCATTCACACCAGAAACAGAGATAGTATTATTATCAATCAAATCTTGAATTTTACCCTTTAAAGCAAAACATTTTTCAGTAACATGCCCAGGTTGACGATGAAATTGACAAAAAGATTTGTTATCAAAATAGGGTGAATTAATCTTTGCAGGATCTATTTGCTTTATAGGAGGGAGAGTAAGCACATTTTGTTCCAATAACTTATTCATAATACTATGCAATGATTCATTCAAAGGAGTAAACTTTCTTTCTTTCTTGAAAAACTTAGAAATAGGAGGCACACCTAATGCTGCATTCACATTGTTGTTGATGATGTTTTCATTGAACTTAATGGACTCTTTGTTCGGTTTAAACTTCCCAAATGGTTGTTGACTACTATCACCCTTATCACTCGGAGCCATAGGATTTGCTTGTTCCATTTGACTCACAGTCAGTTGATAATTGTGAAGAGTTGCACACAACTGTTGGAAAGACGTAAACTCAGAAAACAAAAGTTTGTCTCGAATATCTTTTTGTAAATTAGAAATAAATATTATTTGAACATCATTGTCAAGCACTGGAAAAGAAATTTGAGCACACAAATGCTTATATCTACCAATGAAATCAGTCACTTTTTCTTTAACACCTTGTTTACAATGCATTAAATCAATCAAAGTAACTTTAGGACTTATATTGTTTTGAAATTGTTGAATAAAAGCATTTGCAAGTTGTTGGAAAGAAGTAATAGAATAGGAAGGCAATGAGCAATACCATTGTAGAGCCTTATCTCTTAATGTTCTAGTAAACAGTTTTGCAAGCAACCTTTGGTCATGAGCAAAATCGGTACATATTGTTTGAAAGGTCTTAACATGTGTTAGAGGATCACCCTTACCATTATAAAGCTCCAACTGTGGGATTTCAACATGCTTAGGGGAGATAGCTCGAACAATGTCAAGAGAAAGTGGGCTCGCAACATCAAATGTGGGTACACTAAACTTAGATTGATTCATAGAGGCAATTTGTTGCTGTAAAGAAGAGACAGTTTGTGGAAGATTGTTAATGGTCGCTTCAGTCAAAGAGTTCATATTAGATGTGTTAGATTGTGATGGAGGTATTATGTTATTGAAAGAAGGTATTGATTGAGAGTAAGGTGGCGGGACACTATGATGGTTAGTCATAGGAGATGATTGGAAAAGAGGAGCACTACAAGGAGGAATGGAATGGTTGAATGAATTTCCCCCTTGCGTCATGTTCATTTGTGGAGATGTAATAGGGACACTCATTGAAGGAATGAATGAAGAAGTCAGATTGAATGAAGGAAGAGGGTTGATTAAAGGGGAAGGATTGCCCCCATGACTGGTGATCATAGGCGGAATGTCTTGTATTGAAGTGGTCATTATGTTTGATGTAAAAGTAGGTATACTAGCCATAGAAGTTGTCAAAGGAATAGAATGATTGACTTGAGTAGGAGGTTGTGTATAACCTAGAATTTCAGCACAACTCTTCATAGGCATCACATTCGAATCCACAATGTGTGCAATACTATGCAAAATATCAATTCCATTCTTATCACTTTGAACCATACGTTTTAGACCCTCAATTAATGAAAGAGCTTGACTATCGGGGTATTCTTGAGACATCCATTGCTAAAAATCATCAAATTGGTTATCCAATTTTGAAAGTTGTTCTACAGAAACCTCATGGAGAGCCTCTTCATCATTAGGAGGATTAGAGGAATTACCCGTGTCCTCGTTAAAAAGGCCATTCAAATTAGGTTCCATCTCCTCGGTAATTAAACCTTGGAAAGACTTAATTCTAAGGCTTCGTCTAACGGGAATAGTGTAAGTAGGGCTTATTGTTGTAAAACTCATGCACTAGAGAGAGAGAGAATTTTTGAATTTATTTTCGAATTTAGAGGTAGCAAATTTCAATAAAATCAGCCAATCTCCTAGATTTAAGCTGTTAAATGCAATCACGACAATTTCCCAAAATTTCAGAAAAAATGTCAGGGACCGTGGCGAACGGAGTGCACACGGTCCTCGCAACTTTTTTCGAAATTTTCAGGGATGAAAGTTATGATGATTTTAAAGCTAATCTGAAAAAATTGAGTGATTTTACGATCTGTAGATAGGCCAAATTAAAGTTGCAATCTCAAAATTGAACCCTACCAAGATTGTTGAAAAATGCAAAATTTGAATTTTGAAAAAGAGAAGGAAACTGAAATTTTGAATTTTATGATTTTAGAGGGAATACTAAAAGCAATGCAAGCTTTGAAATTTAAAATTTGACTCAATTTCATGCAAAATTCAATTTTGAAAGTGGAAATCAAAGTTGGTGCAATTAAACACTTAATTTCAAAAGTCACAATTTGCAAAAATTTGAATAAAGCACTGAAACTGTGAATGAATGCCAACACATTTTTCAGATTTAGGACAGTAAGAACACAATTTTGACACAAAATTTCAATTTCACCAATTTTTGAATGATTAGAAGACTTAATCCAAGCAATCACTAGACCAACTTTGACTTTAATTTTGAAAGTGTTAGAATTGATGAAATCAACCAAGATTCTGGATTTTAGCACAAAAATACAGTAAGATCTAGCTCCCGAAATTTTGGAAAAAATGTCGGGGACAATGGCGCTCAGGGTGCACATGGTCCTCGCAACTTTTTTCCAAATTTTTAGGGATGAAAGATATTATGATTTTGTTGCGGAATCCAAAGTTACAGCTGATTTGGAGGTGTTCTGATCAGTGAAATTGTCGGTCAAAGGTTGAATCAAGAGGGTTTTAAAAATTAGGGTTTTAACACTTAACCACTTAATTTTCAGAATTAAAGCACAAATATGAATTGACAATTTGCAATAGAAGGGTAGATCTGAATCAAGCATTAACAATTAAACATTTCACAAGCTCAATTACTAAAAAGAAAATTTAAGGTTTTTATGCAATTAACCTCTAAAATTTGCAAAAGATCAAACATGGAAATGTAATCAAGGAAGCCAATTTTTTAGATCTAACCATGAATAATCAGAATTAGGATGTTCACGTCGGGTTCACCAAAATGTAAAGCGGAAAAAATGAACCCTAGGTGTTCCCCCCACTCCAAGGAGAAAGGAGGTCACTAGGATTGACGGTTTTCACTTAGGAGAGACTTTACATTCAAAAGAGGGGTTGAAGCTCACAAGATCCAATCCCACACAATGCAAGATTGAATTCTAAATGAGTCTCAAGAGTTGTGACAGCAAGGTTACCCTCTTTTGTAAAGAATGTAGATGGAAGGATTGAATTAGGAGTGTAGGTGAAAGTAAGAAAGATTCGCTTGCAGATAGAAATAGAAACATGGGATGAAGCTGCGGACCTGGAATTAGCAGTAAAATGTCGAGATGACATTTTCCTACAAATTTGAGTGAAAGTTGATGGGACGATGGTGCCCGACGTGCACACGGTCCTCCAAAAAATCTACAAAACGAAGGGGGATCTGTTCGTCTTGTCACAAGGGTTCCAGATCTTCAATTACAGTCGCGTACCTGCAACCTACACACAAAAAAGAGAGGACGATTGGGGGGTTAGGGATTAGGGGTTTGCCTTTAGGTCAAACCCCAGTTTTGGAATTAACCAAGAAATGAGAATGTTGTAAATGTAAATGTTTGTAATGTA
The DNA here is from genome assembly GCF_030272615.1 of Cryptomeria japonica. NCBI lineage: Eukaryota > Viridiplantae > Streptophyta > Pinopsida > Cupressales > Cupressaceae > Cryptomeria > Cryptomeria japonica. The sequence continues at coordinate 236,039,025 of NC_081407.1, read as the reverse complement.
AACAAGTACTGATACCTTGTTGTAAGAATGTTTGTATTCTTACATGTGCAGGTGTAAATGTTGTTGTATGTTGTATGTTGTAAGTGATCTCCTCTTCAATGGTTGAATCCTTGTCTTGAATGCAACACTTAGCCTTGAATGGAGACTTAGAATGCTCAATTGCTTGAAGGAATGCTTGAATGCTTGAATGTTTGAATATTGCTTCGGCTACGTATGTTTCTTTCATCTACCATCTACCCTTTATGAGAGGGGAAATGTAGTTTATATACTTGTCAATTAGGGCTGATAGACTGATTTTTCCGACCTTAGGCCAACCAAGAAACATTATTTCCTGAATTGCAAACATAAAGAACTAATGCCCAAAAGAGACCGGGCCCAAAATAGGGCCAGGGACCAGGGCGTTGGGCGCCATGGTCCTGGGGGACCAGGGCGCTGGGCGCCATGGTCCTGAGGGACCAAGGCGCTGGGCGCCATGGTCCTGAAGGACCAGGGTGCTGGGCGCCATGGTCCCACCTCCCGGGACAGTAGGGTGCAAGGAAGGATCAGGCCAAGGTGCAGAAATATGCAGTTTTTGATGTCACAAACAGGTTTCGGGGTCTCCATTTAGGTTTAGTGTTGCGTCGCCATCGTGAAGACCCAAATGCAGTCGAAATTGCAAGTGTCACAATTTTAGGATGCTACACCTTCATGTTACTCTTCACCCTATGGAATGATTAGCCCATTTAACAGGAGCTCTTTATCATTAGTGGTGGTATTGTTTCACTTTAACATACTTTGGGGCAGCAACATGAAGTCCATTTTTCTTCTTCTTTCTATACATTTATCTCTATCTTTGTGCATCATTCATTATTAAATCTATTTTCTTCCATAGGGTTATTCTTATGTTACCATATAATTTTTCTTTGGTTTTCCTCTTTGCCTGGAGAGGGGCATCTTTAATGAGTACTGCACTTCTTCTCTTTCCTTCATTCTCTTGGAAATCTCACCTCTTCTATGGTTTCAATTATTCACAAGTATGATATGCCCCTTAGCAGGGAATGATCTCTTGAGAAGTATGTATCCTTTCCTTGAAAGGATTTGTTCCACTAGGATGACATATCACTTGAAACAAATCACCATCAGAAAATGTGTAATGTTTCTCCTTGTTCTCCTCACTTGAGGGCCAAGGATTTTCACTCCTTTCCCTTTCTTTCTTTCTTTCTTTCTTTCTTTCTCATTTATCATTATTTCCTTTAGGGGATGCACTTTCCATATGTGATTATACTTTCTTAGAATGGTATGCTTTTATGATTAATCCCCCTTGGGGAATATATGACTCTTTTTCTCTCTTCCATTTGAAGATTACCACTTCTTGAGACATGTATTTTACATTTGCTAATGTATTTTATTGCATCTGTTCATGTAAGTTCATTGCACATTTGCTTATGTTTAATCTCTCTTTATTAGACTGTGTAATCTCTTCTCATTGTCCCATTAGCTTGGGGGGAAATGATCCTTCTCTCTCTTTCTCTAGGGATCCACTTTACCCTATTAAGTGGATGGTGTGAGTTCTATTACTTGATGCCATTTCTTGTGTGGAATTGTTGTTGTTTACTCAAGGATTCTCTCTTATACAAGAGTTGTTAGTCCTTGACTATGACATCTTTTACACTTGGTAATGTATGTCTATGATAAATTCACCCATCCCTTTGGGGGCTAAAAGTGAGTTATCCCTCATCAAGAATCTCTTTCACCTAGAAATAGGAGGAAGGATTGCATTCTTATTCTTTCCTTTTCTTTTTCTAGAAGATGTTATCTTTGTCTAAGACAACTCCTCTTGGGGGTATATGTCTTTTGAACAAAGATTTCTTCTCCTCCAAAGATCACCTTTACACTTACATCAAGAAATCTCTTGTCAACTATCTTATCCTTTCTTGAAGAGTATTCCCTCTCTTTCTTGGATTTATGACATCGTTGCATAGCGGATATCTTCTTTGTGTTGAAGGTAGGTATCCTTGTTCTTCTTTCCTTAAGATATCAACATTAACCTATGTTGACATCTTAAGCGGGGGCACCCACACTGCTCCTTTGTACTATACTTTCTTAAGGTATCCTTTGTGAGACATTCTTGGAACCAGAGGGAAGCCTCTTAGAGAAAGATGTCGTCACTTTTCTTGTATAGTGGGACATTCTTGGAACCAGAGGGAAACCTCTTAGAGAAAGATGTCATCACTTTTCTTGTACAGTGGGACATTCTTGGAACCAGAGGGAAGCCTCTTAGAGAAAGATGTCATCACTTTTTCTTTTCTTGTATAGTGAGACATTCTTGGAACTATAGGGAAACCTCTTAGAGAAAGATGTCATCACTTTTTTCTTGCACAATGGGTCATTCTCAAAACCAGAGCACAGTCTCTTAGAGAAAGATGATGCCACTTTTCTTTTATTAGGGGTGATTATTCTCAAAACCAGAGCACAGACTCTTAGAGCGAGATATCACACCTTTATTGACACTTGTAATATACATTCTATATAGGTTGTAGCGTACTCAGGCATAGACTCCTATGAGGCACTTCTAACCTCACTTGCACACAAGCGCATGAGGTTGAGTGGAACTAATAGTGTTCTCTCTCTCTCTCTCTACATGGATCACCTAGACAAGCTCTAGGGGTAAGATTTTCCATGTCCTTCTCTCCATAGATCATCTAATTCTAAGGGCAAGATATCCATGGTTTCTTTCTTCTTCTCTTTTCTTCTCATGGATCACCAAAGTGTGTATTCATGTTCTCTCTCTTCTTCCTCACATGAACTCACATTTTTACTATTGATAGTTCATGGATGATGTCAATTTTTCTCTTTTATGTAATCACTTTTGTTTATGTAATGGCATTGGTCTTTGTTTCTTGATTAGTTGTTGAGACATATGAGCTTGAGATCTCTTCGGCTAGTTAGTTTGTCATCTTGTGTCTTGTTCTTGTTGTGTGTCTTGTTGTGTTTTGTCTTTGTTTTGTGTGTCTGTGCCTTTTTGTTTTGTGTTCTCTTGCATATGCTGGCGTGAGTTGAGACCCTAAGATTGGGGGATTTTTGCTCCTCAATATTAGTGGTGTCTCATACTTTTTGTGGCATTGCTTTGCATCCGTCATCTTCATCTTTCCTTTTCTTTTACTTTATCGGTAGTAGTGGCATAAGCCATACTCCTGCTAAAGTGGGGGCTAAATGTAGTGTTATAAAATTGCAACCCCTGCAATTTTAACCATATTTGAGGCCCTCACCTTGGCAATGGTATCTCCTTCCCTAATCGAGATCTATTTTTGCATTCTCACCCCTTCACCCTTCCTCCTTCATGTCCTATGTCTGCTCTAGACCCTTTTTGGGCCCCAAAATAGGGTAGGATAGGGTCATGATGCACATGTCCCCCTAGCATAGGGGTGTGGCACCCTTGTCCCCACCCCTTAGGGTGGCCTTACATCAGGTTTGCATGGTCTCCTATGCAAAATTTATCTTCGGGGTTTGAAATTTCTCTTTGTCAGTCTTCGGTGGTTGAAAATTAATCCTAGAGGCATGTGTAAAAAGGAATTCAATACCCTCATTCAAAGACAATAGATGAAATAGATGATAAGGGATAAGAGGCATAAGGTGAAGATACGGGATTTCAAGGTCATCATCAAGAATTCAAGCATTCACGTCTTCTTCATTCATCCATTGGAGCAACATTACAACATTCATTTGCAAGCATGTGTGTGTGTTAATGTTTTTTCATGTTACATGCCATTTCATACAACATTTGTGGTTACATTCAAGAAGCAAAGAAACCATCATCAACAAGTTGCAAATCTACAAGGTATACATTTCCATTGTTTACATTCAAGCATTTGCAATTAATTTCTTTCAAGGTTGATTCCTCAACTGAGGTTTGATTGAGGCAAACCCCTATCCATAACCATTCTCCCTCTCTTTTATGCGTGTAGGTTGCAGGTGTGCATCTGTAATTGCAGGTTTGGGCTTCATTTGCAGAGATGAAAGAACCATTTTCATTTTGCAGATTTTGTGGAGGACCATGTACATTCCCACCACGGTCCTGATGACTTTTCTCCAAATTTGCAGGGAAGATCTATATCAGTCTAATTAACTTAGATCTAAACTTACAGCGCGATCCCAAACTGGTAGCTCCTCATTTCACTCATTATCTCTCTCTTTTCTACATAGTCAACAAGTCAACTTTCTCATTTACAAAAGAGGGTAAATCACACTTCAACCCCTTACAATACACTCAGAATTCACGTCCTTATTTCCCTAGGATTTGGATCTAGTGGATTCAACCCCTCTTTTGAATATAAAGTTCCTCCCAAGTGAAAATCATCCTAGTGGCTTTCTTTCTCTCTCCTAGGTAGGGAGTCACTAGGATCCAATTTTCCACTTTATAGATTGATAGGGTGCTCCTTGAACTTCCATGAGCATTTTATCATACCAAGATTTGATGTTTGGATATTGGATTTGGGTTGAAGGCCTTTGATGAGGATTTAGATTGAGAAGTTCATCTCTTTGGGCAACCATCTTTTTCTTTTGTGAGCGTGAGTCAAGACCATGCATAGGTATCCTCAAGATGGCGAGAATGGGGTGACAAGTTGGAATTGAGTGAATGTGACTTGATCAAGAAAGATGATGCTAGATGAAGATGAGGACTTAGCAAGTTCGAATTGGGTTGGGGATTGATTGGATCTGATTTGATTTTCTTGGATTGGATTGGGTTTGATTTGATGGGATTGGATTGGTCCTTGGATTAGGGAAAGATTGATTTTGATTAGGATGACACCTTGATCCTTGGATTAAGATTAGGCGAGGTGTAGGGATTAATTATGTGGGCCACAAAGCAAGGTAACAACCAAGCTAGGCTAAATCTAGATCTTTGGATTATGATTTGATTTGGATTAAGTCTTCCCCTACTTAAAATAGGCTAAGTTCTTTAGCAATATTAGACAAGGATTAGGATTTTGATCAACCCAAATGATTAGGACTAATTAAGAAAGGTACTTGAGATATATTATTTCCCAAGCACAAGGCTAATTAGGGATTGACAAATGATAAAGATCTAAATCAAACTTTGCAAAGTGTTGACCTTGGATTAGGATTGATGATTGGATTAAGGTTGTTGATTGGATTGATGTGCTAAGTCCTCAAGGGTGGGAGGAAAACAATTATTGAAGAATGAGTTAATGATAGTCAGAGAAAGGGGCAAATTACCTAATACTAGATTGATGATTGGCCAGAGATATTACTTGAGGATTGATGATTGTTTGGATGGATGAAAACTGATTGGGGATTTGACTCAAGCAGAGATGCTGAAAAAAAATTGGAGACATTGAAACTCAGGGACGTAGGCATCGTTCCTCAGTAGTGAAGATGTTAAAACAGAGGTGGAGACACTGATGTTCAAAAAAAAGACGTTGATTGACAGATTTTGACAATTTTGGGATAAAATTTGGAAAATCTAGTCAAATTTTTTGTTAGATTGGAAAATTTTGGATTTTTTACTACTCTTGGCAAGAAAAATCAAACAATGACAAACACATTAGCCAAGGATAAGGCTTTAAAAAAAATGAAAGAGGGGGGCCTAGATTAGCCCAATGGTAAAAAAATTCACTGGTTTTACACAAATGAAGACATTTTCAATGGGGCCTCCCGCACATAGTGATACCTCAAACAAGTGGACATATAGAGATTATGGTAGCACTCGATCCACTCCACAGTACTCACTTCTTGGGCATACCAAATTATCTTACCCTAAAGATCTAAAGATATTTTAATCAAGGAATTCTTGTCTCATCTTGAGTGGGTACATGAGAGGTTACTTCGGGGTGAGATCCACACTCCATGCACCATAAAATGTGGGATTTGAACTACTACAACAAAGTTCTTAGTATTTTTTTGATGGCTCTATTCCAACAATGATTTCACGAAGCTAGCCACTTAGGGATGTAACTAATCTTATAGATGTAGAGAAGGCCCCCACATACGTCAAATTCGCTCAGCACTCTGGTCATTTGACCGGGATTTTTATATAGCAGCTCGAAAGACACCACTTGAGATCATGTTGAGAGAGCCGATATCCCTGATGTGTCCCAATTCAAATTACCCTTATGGGGTGATGAAATCCCCAATCAAAGATACCACTCAACTACTAAAAGAAAAGGCAGGCGTTGTTGATAACTTTTCTCTTCACCAAAGGTCCATGAAGGTGAAGGGATAGGATACTTGGTACAATGGTGGGTCCACCCTACGAATGCGCAAGTGCACAAAACATGGAAGAAAATTGTTCTTTTTAACCCCAAAATATGTGTTTTCTAATCTAATGCATGAAATACAAAATCTAAGGTAGTGGGAAAAAAAAAAATCTATGACAAGCGTCCTGTAACAATGATTAGTAGTTTGAGTTTTTGTCTTGGACAAATGAAAAGGCTAAAAAGATAAGGTGATTAGCCCAAATATATAAATATGAGGATTCCTTATGATTTTTAAAATCACAAAATTTGATTCCTTAAGATTTTCTAAGTAACTAAAAAAAAAATTTAATGAAAAACAATTTCACATGCTAAAGTTATGTGCATTTAAAGTTCAAAAAGAAGGGTTGACTTTGAACATGTTAAACTAATTTTTGAAGAATGATATAGAAAATATATTGACAATCCATTTTATATCTCTGATTCCTCTTTCCAACGTATTTTGGATTTCAAAATCTAACACCCGAGCAAAAAGTTATGCCCGTTTTACTAAAACTATTTTTTACGAAGTGCAAATGCCAAACGTCTATGCAGACGTCAATTCACAGTTTTTCATGAAAAATTCAAAAAAGAAGTTAGGCGGGAATTTTTTTGAAAGGAGACATTGATTTAGGACTACTAAGATGTCGATTCAAAGAGGCAGAGACATCAATTTGCAAGCAAAGATGTCGATTTGCAGTTTCTTCACAAAAATAGTTAGGTGGGAAATAAAATTCAAACGAGGATGTTGTTTTGTCTCAAGACAGATGTCGAAACAGTCTTGTAGAAATGTCAAAGTGCAGTCTCAAATTCTAATCCACTAAACCTACAAGAAAATTGCTAAAAATCCACAAAAAATATTAGTAGAAAGGGATGTGGGTCCCACCGAGCGTGTCAAAATGAAGAGGGGAAAAAATTGGGCCTAATGGTTAGTGTGTAAATGAAATAAAACACAAAACAATTCATTCAAATACACAAATAAATCATTATACCTTAGCTTCTACTCTTCCTCTGATTGAGCTTGATGAAGTAGAGTGTGCCCATATGCTGCACTTGATTTGCTCCTTTGATGGATGATATGTGGATTTCTCTCCACTTCACAACAAGATCTGATGAAGGATATTGACTAAGAGTGATGGATAGATTTGGATTGCAAATGGATAACAAGGAATTGCTTAAAAGGTGGATCAAGGGATGAAATAAACAACATAAGAATACAACAGAAGTGGGTTATTTGTGAGGAAATGAGATTCCAATTTATAGATTGGAGGAGGCCAAAATGGAGGACCAAGATTCATTTGGAATGAAGGGTTGAGATTGAAAGAAAGAGTGGGAGAGGATTGAGAGGACAAGGTGTGGGATTCAAGAGATTTGTCATAAAGGCATTTCTTGTCTTCACACTTCTCAAGTACATGGGGAAGAGTTCCTCAAATGCATTGGAAGAATAATAAGGGATTAAAAAATCCTTGGGGGAGGACAAAGGAAATAAAATTTCCTAAATAAGAGATTGTATGGGAAGAGTAAAGGAGAAAAGGAATTAAAAATTCCTTTGGAAGAGGGGGCATGGGAAGATTCAAATAATTTGTATTTCCTTGAAAGGATCAAAGTGGGTAGCATTTAAGGTTGGAGGATGAGATGGGAAATCCATTTATGTCAAATGATTGAATGTGCAAATGATTAATATGAGTGATTAGGTGGATTAATGAGGGATTAGAGTGCAAGTGGGAAAGTTGGGAGGATGTGACATGAGGAGAGAGAATGAGTGGAGAAATATAAAATTGAGGAAAATGATAAGCACGATTAGAGAGTGATTAATTAGGCTAGATGAATATTAGAGAAAGTGATTTGTAGGAATCATGTGATTAGCTTAGTTAATTGAATTTAATTAACTAATAGATATTTAGAAGAATGGGGAAAAATCAATTTTGATAAATTAATTATAAGGGCTATAGTGATAAAATTAATTAAATTTGATTTAATTAATTTTAAGAAGAAAGGGACCAACACAATTAAATTAATTAATTATTTGGATAGGCTTAAATTAACTAAATATTTATTTAATTAATTTTAGACGTCTACAACATGAATCTCAACTCCAATGCTTGAAAGAAGACTGATTGCTTGCTCACTTGAACTTAAATGCTTGATTAATTAAATTAATTGATCAATATGATTGTCAGATGATCAAATGAGAGGGGTAGACCTCTTTTTCCTTGTTGAAAACCAACTTAATTTTCTAACATGAGCTGACATGAAGCTAGAATTCCCACTCAAATCATGTGATCATTAAGGAGCCCAAATTTAGGTCCTAATTGGGAGGATCAGGGCACTGGGGGGACCACAGTGCTATGCCTTGGTCTTTCCCAATTAGAGACCACAAATTAAAGGCAAGATGAGGTGTGAAGTGAAAATAATGACAAATTTGTATAGTATGAGCAAAATAAAGTCCCTTTCAGGACTAAGAGCATGAACACCAAGGTGACGGCCCAAATGTAGACAAAATAAGGGAGTACAATTTAGGATGCTACATTTAGCCCCCACTTTCGCCAAAGTATGAGACTAAGAATACTCGATAAAGTACAAAGGTTCACATTAAAAGACTTCTATCAAAATGGTAGGACGTGAGACATACCAAGCCCCTAGTGGAATTTAGGTATCTTGCTACTTCAAGATCAAGATAAAAGAGACATCATTAGAGAAAGAGAAAAGAACCATGACTACTTAGCCTAGCAAGGTTCACTTACTATGAGTCATGAAAAGAAAAATACCAAAATTACTAAGCAAAAGGATAATTTCGCTAAGTAACTTCAGTATAGAGATGTATAAAGAGAGAAACATTAAACAGAGTGTATTCTCCCTCATTAAAGCAATTGTATATGCCTTATCAAGATAAATTGTTTTAAGGTAGTATACATTCATCCAAATACAAACACATTATCACAACGATATGCCCCCAAGAGAGGACAAATCAAAGGATAATGATCACAAAACACAAAGCATTGGAGTTGTCGGATATGGTTGTTCATTGTTGCTTCTAGGATATGTTGTTGTCATTTATGAAAACATATTCCTGTGATTTATTCCGGTGAGTTTAGGGAAATCTTCTGATCCGATTTTGTAGTTTGGTTTTGTTGATCATTGTTTTACAGAGTCCGGTATATTTTGGTGTGATCAGATCTCATGTTGAGACTTTGGGATATTGTCTTAGATGGTTTTGTGTATCTTCATTTCAGATAGTTCATGATTTGGTTCTCCACAAGTTATCTTTCTTCGTGACAGTTGTTGATTGGTTGTGTTTTTGAGCTTCTAGACGTTGACCGATGAAGATTTGAAAAGAAGTGATGATGCAACTATTTTAGATGATTCTAACATGATTTTTGGTTTTCCTAGTCATTTCCTATTTGTTTTGGCAATCTACATTGATCTTTGTGTGATTTTTTAGTGGTTTTCATCAACCAGTATTGATTTTTCGTGTTATGCAGTATTTTGGGTGGTGTAGCATGTTGTGGCTGATCTTGGCATGATTTTCGATGGATGTGATCATTTGGGAATTTGAATTAGGTCCATGCTATGTAATTTAAATCATTATATTGGTCTGGTGGTTGATCTTTGTATCATGTAATGTAATTTTTGTAATTGTGAGTTGAGGGTTGAGGGTTTAGCCGACCTTGTTATCAAGGTTGATAAATTGTATACATAGGTGAGTTATTCACTTAGTTTTGGTATTGATATAGTGTCAGCATTATCAAAGAGAGGTGAATGTGCAAACAAGAAATTTATCATTCAATGAAGTGTTGAGGTGAGATTGGTGTTGCAAGGTAGACAATTGTGCTTAACTGAAACTATCATCGGGCATTTGTAGATGTTATCATTGCAGTTCATTTCTTCTGAATTGTAGTCTAAATCATATTGTAAGTCAGTGAGACTTCACTGAGGGTTGTAGCCTTTCGAGCAAATATCTTTTGAGCAGTGAGCTCTAGATAGTGTGCCCGAATGCATGTGCATTCCCCATTTTAATATTTTTTACATACTACTGCAGAGTATCATCTTACTGTGGGTAGGTTCCCACCCTATTTTTTCCCTTCACCTAGTTTTCCACATCAAAAAATCTTGGTGTTGTGTGTTGTGTTGTTAATTTTCTTATCTATTTATTTCTACAGTTTATCACTTTTTGTTTTGGAGTTTAATTTGTTGTATCCAATGAAGACTGATTCATCCCCTCCCCTCTCAATCTTCCTTCTTGATTGTTGCTAACACAAAGCACATAAGGGTCCTACTTAACTCTAGGGTCAGTATGCTCTTATGATAAATAATGTGTATCATGAAGTATATTTGCATTGAATTATCCTCATCCCCCCAAAAAAGTAGAACCACAATGGAAGAAGGTCACATGTGTCTTTTGAGTCAACATGGGAGAGACCAAAAGAGATCTCAATTCTTTACATTCTCCTCAAGTAGACAACACAAGGGAAAACAAATAGAAGAATTGAGAAACAAACAGAAAAAGGTTATGAACAAGCAAGAGAGAGAGAGAATCTATGATACGAATGAAGCTAATCAAGCAATTCATCCACCTCCCAATCTTGCTGAACATTTTTTTAGGAAGGTGGACAATATGCAAGAGGAGCAACTTCGAGCATGGTAGATGGAGCTACCACAAGTTCCAAACAAGGAACATGCTCTAATGATGGATCACTTTGTCTATTACTAGGAGCTAGGATTAAAACTTATGAAAATTGTTTAGATAAATCATTTTCAACATCAACATATTCATATTCATCATCATTACCATCAACATCATTAGCATGAACAGAATTTTCATCCATCTCTTCATCGAGATTAATAAAAATAGGATCTTTAATTGGAATACAACATGAACCATCAATTTTCTTAAGCATTTTATGTCTTGGAGATGGGTTGAGAGGCAAGTTCATGAGCCTTAGCATGACGTCTCCATCAATGTTATCTTGCACAATAGTTTCTTTTAGTTTTAGCTAAAGGTTGTGAAGGTTTAGGATCAATAGGCCTAGGCTTCTTCTCTTCCTTTAAAGAAGGATGCATGGGAGAATGCTTTTTAGGTTGAAAGACAGGAGATGTTGAGTACTTCCCTTTGCAAGATGTAGGAGGTGGAACTGCAACATATAAAGGAGGGAAAGAGTGTAGGAAGGAGAACAAGTCCATCATCAGGAGGAGGAATAGGTCTATTATGAAGAAGAGGAATGGGATTAGGATCTCTAGGCTTACTCAAGGATAAGATCATCTCATTCTTCCACATTTGATAAGATTAAAAAAGAGCATCACTTCAAGGCTTAAGCAGTTCAATTTGTTTAGAACAATAGTAATCAAGATTAACATCTTCACGCCTCACTGTGGGTTTGTACATGCTATGATTAATTGTTATGATTTTTTTATTAAGACGGAATTTCAAACACTTATGAATAGTAGAAGGAATCACTTTCATGGAAGAGATCCAATGATCTCCCAACTTCACACAAAATTGATCTGATGTAGGAATGATAGCAAAATTGACATCTAAGCACTTAGTACCAACCTCAATGAGAAGAGTAATAGAACCAATAGCCAGACAAGAGAAACCATCAAATATCTTAATGACCACATTAAATTAATCATCTGTCAATGCAATTGTAAGCTATAAAGATATTCCTCAATTATCACATACACCATACACATGAGATTGTGTGTGTGAAAACTAGATTTGTATCTATATCTGAATTTGAATACACAACACTTCAATTAAGTCATTAGATGCATGGTTAGTAAATCAATAATCGATAAAGAACAATAAACTGTTACAAAGCAACCTATTTCCTTCTAGTAGATGCGAGTTTAGTTTTGCTCTCAGATTTCATATGTAATACCAATGACTAGACAAAACCTAAACGAAGGATTTAATCTATATGGGAATGAAATTGAGCTAAATGAATGCAAGATTAAGATAGATATGCATGACTAATCTAGCATGATTTAAGAAATATTAAGCTAGATGATTTTAAAAATATACAATAACTAATATGTAATATCCCAATGCACAAATCTCAATAAACCTAGAGCAAAAATAGCATAATAACAATAATCTCCAAGTTCTTTTTTTATGAGAGATGAGGGCTCGAATTCATAGAAAATCCAGAGAGAGACTAACAGTCAAGATAGATCAACGATGAGCGGCAGAGATTCTCCAAGAGGAAGCACAATCTAGGTGAATTGATGTGATTGGCTCCTTTTCACAATTTTAAAGAAAATTGAACTAATTTTAAGATAAAATCAAAAAAACTAATTTACTTCATATTTTATATTTTGATATTCAATTTAGATTTTTAACTCATTTAATTTTTTTTATGAGTTTTTTCAATTTAATTCCATTTTGATTTCTTTTCTCAATTTTAAATTCTTTTTCAAATTAATTCCTTTTTGATGATTTAATGGTAAATTGATTTATTAATTAAATATGCTAGGATATTTTAATTGAATAAATAAGATAATTGATTAAAATGATTTAGTTGGAATGATTAATTAATTAAATGATTATTTAATTAATATTGAGTGATTTATTTGCAATGTGACATTGATGACCGAGAATTAATTAATTAGGTGTTCATAATTGATTTAATTTGCCTTTGGTTAGGACCTTGGTGATGTAGTCAAGATTAGGGGCCCATGGTTTAGATGACCATTTTTAGGGTATTACATTTTCCCCTCTTTGAATTGATGTGCGAGCAGCACATTGATTCAAAGAAAATTTAATGTCAAACAGATTATCAGTTCTAAACTTGATGGATCACAAACCGACGAAGAGTGAGATGTTTAGCTTGATTAAAGTGATGAAGTTGAATAGATTGATTAAATCAACACCGATCCTAAACTTGATTGAACTAGGACTAACAAAGAGTGAGATACCGATCTTAAACTTGATTGATCAAGAAACGAGTATCGATCTAGAACTTGATTGAACTAGATTGAGCAAAGAGAAGAAACTGATTCCAAACTTGATTGAACAAGAACTGATTAGAGAAAATGTCCAGCTTGATTTGAAGCGATGAAACTGAACACCTATTTGGATTGAGCATGATTCAGGTGAAGATAATATCAGCTTGATTTGGTGCAATGAAACCGATATGCCCCTAGAGATTGAGTCAATTTTGAAGAACAACAACGTTTTGTTTGATTAATCTTTGATTAAAAAGATTTATGCTTGACTTAGATGAAGATTTGAAAAAAAAATATCTACTTTTTAATAATGATGACGCAATGATGATGCCCCCTCGGGAGCGAAATCAAAAGATTGTGAGGTTACAATGATTTTAGGCAATTTGAAAAGAAAAATATTTGGTGATGATAATCTAAGCACGAAGATTGATGTAAGAATTAATTTGAGATGAGAAATGAGTTGAGCACAAAATGATTCAAAAATTTACTTGAGGATGAAAGTGATAAGTTGTCAAAGTTGTAAAATTTTGACTAGAAAATTGACGTCAAATTTTGATTTTGATCCCGAAAATGGACTCAGGACAGTTGATTTAGCTTAGCATACAAATTTTATGTCCATCAGAGCAAGTTTAAAAATTAGGGTTTGGGCTATATAAGGGGTTCAATTTGTCGTTGTCAATTCAATTTTACCTCTCAAAGTTCAAAATTTGAAAAACCTCCTCCAAAGAAAAATGGAAAATTTGATTCAAGAGCATCGATTCAAGCACCAAAGATGACATAATCGACCTTAGAACTATCCCCTAGCAATAAGTGATCGATCTCAACCCTTGTGCATTTCCCATTTTATTTTTTTTTGTTGAATTTTTCATTTTTGATTTCATGTTAAGTTGGCATGTGTTAATTTATCATTCAATTCCATACTATTTCTCATACGAGTATCTAGAAATTTGGCTTTGTCATATGGTCATGTAGGGTTTGTCATATGGTGTCTACCCTTCTATCATACGAGTATGTTCTTCATAGACCATTTAATCATGTTGCATGTTACAAATTGTTGTATGAGAGTGTTTACTCGTGCGGCTCATAATGTTTTGTCGTACAAGTTGCTGCTTGATTGTACTCACTCGTATGGAAAATAATGTTTATTTTTAAGGACCAAAACAACAATTTCTAAATTTCAATGTTGTAATATTCTTTAGCATGTTTAACACATTCTTAGCACAAATTTAATCGTGTACTGACAATTTTTTTGTTCAATTTTGCAGATTTAGTTTCCAGATATACAGTTTCAGTGCACATGTCCATCGACTATGAGATTGGTGTGTGACTTATCAGACGCATAGAGTGGTCACATTGGGTTGTGCGGATTCAGATACTTGTTGCAGATGCCCGATATCCGTGTGAATCATGCTTTGTTGACTGCATTGGTTGAGTGTTTCCATTATGAGCATAACACATTTCATTTGCCGGTTGAAGAGATGACGATCACTCCTGAGGATATTTACAGGATTTTGAGGGTTCCTTTTGTTGGAGATAAGGTAGATTACGATTCAACTCCATGATCGGGCATTGAGGCTCTTAGACGCATTTTCCATGATGACACTATCCTTGATCATGCTATCAGTAGGGACGTTTTGTTGAATAGGTATGGTGTGGAGTACCCTCTTGCATGTGTTTTGGCTGGCATGATTGGTTATTTCATGATGCCTGACAGAGGATAGCAGGGATTTTTTATGTGGATGGGGTAGGATGCTAGAGAGATTTCTTACTCATCTAGTTAGATTAGGTTGGGGTTCATGTTTACTCTTGCACATGTACCATGAGATGCATGAGATCACCTATCAAGAGGCAAAGAGCATGGCGATAGGTGTCCTAGTGTTGCAGATATGGGCATGGGATCATATCCCAATTTATAGACCTATTGTGGGTGATTTGAGGGAGGCACATCAACCTATCTTATGTTGGTATTAAAGTTATATTACACAGCCCCACCTAGGCAAGACTGATTTTTCAAGGAGGTAGTTAGATGACTTGATAGTTTTAATATGGAGACCATATAGGGGTCTAGAGCTATGGGATGATTGGAGGGTACAACAGAGAGATATGTTTATGACTAGACCTCTCATTGGTAGATTGACTACTATTATTGAGCGGTTTCTAGTGTCTAGGATTTTGAGACAGTATGGGAGACCACATTGTATATCCCAAAAGTTTACAACATATGCCAGATTTGGGGATGAGGAGAGATGAGGATGGGCACCTAGACTCTCATATGCCTTGACCATGCAGGAGTTAACGGGTTTACAGCCACAGAGATGGGAGTACCTAGAGGATGTGGCAGACATGGGGGTATTGTCCCAGTATAGAGATTGGTTTCAGAGACACCCCTTTCATCAGTTTACAAATCCTGGAGAGCATGTTCCTCGTATAGATGAGGTTGAGGAGGTGTCTGCATGAGCTCAGGGAGAGATTCCACCTAAGAGAGCAGGAGGAGATCCAGGTGCGAGTAGTAGCAGAGCACCTTTGGGAGGATGGCAGTGACGGAGGAGAGAGAGTGTTAGACAGTTCAAATAATCAGAAGACAATTGAGAGGGGGGGGATGAATCAGTTGTCACATATTACCAAAAGTATTAACAATTAAAACAACAATACTAGAATAGCAATTAATCTAATTAAGCATAAACAATAATCACAGAATAAAATCCATCCACACAACACCAAGATTTGTACATGGAAAACTCGGTAAAGAGAAAAACCACAGTGGGAATCCTACCCACAGTTAGATAATACTTCTGCAGTAAGTATGTGAATTTACAATGAAGGGGCCTCCACTCATAGGAAGGCCAACAACCTAGAGCACACTACTCATCACAAAAGGAGTCTCACTAACTATATACAAATCCAGACTACAATCCAGAGAAGTGTTGAACTACAAATGATAGCATCTCCTATGCCTGAGTACAGTTATGGTTAAGCTCAATACCAAAGGACTAAATCCTCTTACAAACCCAATTCGATCTCCATTGATCGACCAACTCCTATGTCTGAATGATATTACAATATTCACACATTACATTCCTTGACCATGACCTCTTACAATAACCATGATGATCTACAATGAGATCTTACATCTTATTTATACAAGCCCTCGACCATAACAATCAGGTCGGCTACTAGACAATAAGCCAATTACATCATTACAAACCATGTCAACCTTAGACTAAAACAAATAATATCCAACAAATAAGACATCCCAAAAATACAATAATTCATGTCCACATGTTACATTAATGTCAGTCCATAACCTAGATCAACTAGGACCCAGTATAGGTCCACATGCTACAGCAATGATCTCCAAACACCAAGTCTTAAACAAGATTATCAGCAGCATCCTGAAACTCCATCAAAAGCTACACCAACACCAATTATGCAATGCATCAAAGATCTCCACCAAAAGATCTATCGGTGAAACCCTCGCTGGAACCAGAAACCAATCTTCTGTGTAAGCAGGATAGCATCCAATCACCAAACCAAAACCAACTGACCAAATATGAGTATAGGAATTATGAACAAGCCAATCCCATCACCAGATTATACCAGAGTTAACCAGATCATGTTGGATCCAAGTTAACCAAAAACCAGTCAACCTAAAGGGACTAGAAGGGTGTCGGTAAAGCATCCAAACAGCTAGTGTTGACATCAATGACAAAACATCAATGCAACACATAATCAATTCCACCAAATGGCCAACAATGTCCCCCTTTGGCATTGATGGCAACACTAGATGTGAAAAACATCTAAGTACCAAGAAATGCCAAACAAGTCTCCCCCTATGGAAGACAACCAACAATCTCCTGCATATAGCTCTAAATATCAATGTCTCTCCCCCTATGAATAATATCTCTGTAAAGTTATGGCTTTCTTTTTTTTCACATCTCTATCTCTCCCCCTTTGACATCAATGCCAGAAATCTGATAGAAATATCAAAGTAAAAACATAAGCCTCTGAATCTCAAAGCTGACTACTCCCCCTGAGCAATAGCATCCCACATTAGTGTTGGAATGAATAGTATCTCTAATAATGCATACCGGACTAATTCTAGAATCACATCAATCAAGTCTCTACCAGAGGGGCAGAAACCCCCAATCTATCTCTCAAGTACTCAAAAGATTCCTTGGATAAAGGTTTAGTGAAAATATCTACAATCTATTCTTTAGTATTCACATAAACCAGTTTAACTTAATTTGCTTCCACCTTCTCCTTCAAAATGTTATACTTGATAGATATGTGCTTTGTCTTAGAGTGAAATGTCGGATTCTTTGATATATCAATAGTAGAATAGTTATCCTAATGAATAACTATCGGTGCATCACAATCCACCTTTATATCCTTCAACATTTGCTTCATCCATAAAACTTGTGTACAATTAGTAGCAGTAGCAACAACATACTCAGCTTCAGTAGTAGATAAAGAAGTACATGATTGTTTCTTGCTGATCCATAAAACAAACTTCTTTCCAAGAAAGAAAGCTCCACTAGAAGTACTTTTTCGATCATCAACATCTCCAGCCTAGTCGCCATCTGTATATGCACATAAAATGAAGTTATAATCCTTACAAACCATATTTTGATGTACCTTGCAAGTAACTAAAAATCCTTTTCACCGCCATCTCAAGATTTTCTCTAGGATCACTTTGAAATCTTGAAACAATACAAACAACATTCATAATGCCAGGTCTAGTCTGAGTTAATTAAAGTAGACATTCAATTATAGATTTGTATCTTGTAGGATTTATCGGTGCAAAAACATCTTTCCTTGTCAATTTCTCACTTGTAACCATAGGTGTATTTACCGGTTTAGAATCTCCCATACCAAATTTCTTCAACAATTCCTTAACATATATAGTTTGATAGATAAAAATACCTTTGTCAGTCTGAGTAATCTGCAAACCTAAGAAAAATTTCATCTCACCAATCATAGACATCTCAAATTCTTTCTCCATGTTCTTAGAAAATTGTATGCATAATTTATCTTCACTTCCAAAAATAATGTCATCAACAAATACTTCAACAATCAGTATATCATCATTAGTGATTTTATAATATAAATTATTGTCAGCACTGCCCTTAGTAAAACCAAGCTTCAAAAGATATTTATCCAACCTTGCATACCAAGCTCTAGGTGCTTGTTTCAATCCATATAAAGCTTTCCTTAACCTGCAAACCATATTAGTATTATCTGATAGTGGAAAACCATCACGATGCTCAATATAAACTTCCTCATCAAGATTCCCATTCAAGAATGCACATTTAACATCCATCTGATAAACCTTGTAGTTTTTATAAGTAGCATAGGCAAGAAATAATCTTACAGCTTCAATCCTAGCTACACGTGCAAAAGTTTCTCCATAATCAATTCCTTCCTTCTGAGAATATCTATTACAAACCAATCTAGTCTTATTCCTTATAACTTTACCATCCTCATTCAATTTATTCCTAAAAACCCATTTAGCTCCAATAACATTTTTATTTTTAGGCTGGGGAACCAAAATCCATGTGTTATTTTTCTCAATCTGATCTAATTCTTCTTCCATAGCCTTTAACCAAAATTCATCTTTACATGCCTCAATTATTGATACCAGTTTAACTTGTGAAATTAAATATACCTCATTAGTTTCCAGTCTTCTTCTTGTCATCACTCCATTGCTCTTATCCCCAATGATTTGATCTTCAGAATGATTCAATCTCACATACCTAGGAGTCTTGTGGCTCTCTGTTCCTCTTCCCTGTTCTTCAATTATTGTAAAATTTTTTGATGTTGCCGGAGTAACTGGTTCAACTCTTTATCCCGATAAAGGTGTTATTGGTTCAAATATAATTATTTCCACTACTGGTTCCCTCTCATAAATTCTGATTTGACTTTTTCTCAGCTCATCTACTTTGACATTAGCACTCTCCACTATTTTATGCAATCTCTTATTATAACATCTATATGCTTTGATTTCATTAGAATAACCAAGAAATATGCCTTCATCACTTCTAGGATCAAATTTCCCAATAGCATCATCTCTCTTGATATAACATTTACTACCAAAGATTCTGAAATACTTAACTATAGGTGTATTGCCAAACCATAATTCATAAGGTGTCTTACCAGTTTCTTCTTTGATATGTACTATGTTAAATGTACAAACTATTGCACTAACGGCTTCTCTCCAATAGATATGAGGTAGATTTGCTTCCATCATCATTGTTCTAGCAGCATCCAAGATAGTTCTATTTTTCCTTTCCACAACTCCATTGTGTTGAGGTGTTCAAGGAGCAGAAAATTGTCTTCTGATACCATGCTTGTCACAAAAGTTATTAAATTCACCGGATGTGAATTCTCCACCATGATCTAATCTCAAACATTTAATCTTCAATCATGTCTCAGTTTCCACTTTAGCCTTAAAGATTTTAAAATTTTCAAATGCTTCTGATTTTTCTCTCAAAAAAGTAACCCACATCATTCTATAATAGTCATCAATGCTTAGCATGAAATAGCTATCACCATGAAAACTTTTAACTCTAGCAGGGCCACACAAATCAGTGTGAATAAGATCAAGAACATCATTTGATTTAGCTTGTATACTCCTAAAAGAGGTTCTAACCTATTTATCCATTTGACATTATTTACATACCGGATTATAGGGCTTCATAATCTTAGGTATATCTCTAACAGCCTTAGTTGAATTGATCTTCACAATGCAATCAAAATTTACATGACACAACCTTTTATGCCATAACCAAATTTCATCAATCTATGTAATCAAACATGTCTTCTTACCAGAGTTCAAATGAAATATGTTACCTTTTATCTACGTACCGGTTGCAATATCCAAGCCAAATTTGTTAATGATTTTGCATTTTCCATCCTTGAACTGTAATTGAAATCCCTTATCTACCAATTGTCCTACACTCAAAAGATTATGCTTCAAACCTTCAACATAATAAACATTGTCAGTATTGTTCTTACCATCAAATGATATAATTCCTTTTCCCTTAACCATACATGCCTTGTCATCTCCAAATCTAACTAATCCACCATCAATTTATTACAAAGACAGAAACTTTCCTTTATCTCCAGTCATATGATATGAACAACCACTGTCAATTACCAATTCATCCTTATCCTCATTTTTAGCAGCAAGTGCCTTCTCCTCCAGTACATTCTCTTCCAGTGCTAGATCATCTTCCTTGATAACCAAGAATACACATTCTTTCCCATTGCCAGATCCACTAGAAAAGTCTTCTACCATTCATCATCTGAATCAGTAATGCCTTCCTCATCCGCTATGTAGCATAGTTTGTTTTGCTTGAATCTATACTTGTTCTTATTAGGCTTAAATGATCTCTTAACTCTTTCTCCAAATCTTCAATTCCTTTTAGGACATCTAGATGCAAAATGACCAATCTTATTACATGCAAAATATTTAAAAGGTGTTTTTCCTTCATACTTACCTCCTACTAGTCCTTTTGGTGCTCTTCTAGCAAATAGTTCTTCAAGTTGCTCAAACTCTTCATCCTCTCTCTTCATATCTTCTAATTCTTTTGCATATAAAACTCTACAATCTTGCTTACTGGTTGTAGATGTAGATGCATGAAAAGAAGGTGTAGTTTTCACAGCTCCAAAAGGTCCAAATTCCTCAAGCTCAAAAGCAGATAGTTTCCCAACCAAAGTATCTCTGTTGAAAGATGTATTAGCCATTGTTCTCAAATAATTAATAGCAGTAGCCATCATTTTGTAAGCCGGTGGTAGGGCTCTCAGGACTTTAGAAACATCTCATCTTTGCTCAGAGTTCCATCACAATATTGAATTCCCATAACAATCTCATTTACTCTTTCCATGAATGCAGTAATCCTTTCATCTTCTTCCATCTTTATATTTTCATATCTCACTCGGTAACCATCAAGTTTAGCAATCTTCACTGTAGGTTCACCTTCATTAAGAGTTTGTAATTTATTCCATATAGCCTTTCTAGTTGATTTATCTGTTAATCCCATAATTTGTTGATCAGAAAGTGCACACAAGAGGACTTCTCTTGCTCTACAATCATTCTCAAGCTCCTTGTCCAATTTTGCCAAAGGAGGATTTCCAGACCCCAGATTAAAGGGTGTGACACCATTCTGTGTGATCTCCCAAATCTCCTTTCCAAGACATCACAGATGAGTTTCCATCTGAATCTTCCATACTTTATAATTTGTTCCTTCAAGCCTCGGTATATCCCTTCAAAAAATAGCTCCAGAAGAGTTGGATAAACTTGAACTATTAGTCGCCATAGGATCTTCCTCAAGCAGTTAAGCTTTTTGCAGAGAGGACCAAAGCTCTGATACCAATTGTTAGACAGTTCAGATATCTGGAAGACAACTGAGATGGGGGGGTGAATCAGTTGTCACATATTAACAAAAGAATTATCAATTAAAATAACAATACCAGAATAGTAGTCAATCCAATTAAGCATAAACAATAATCACAAAATAAAATCCATCCACACAACACCAATATTTGTACGTGGAAAACATAGTAAAGGGAAAAAATATGGTGGGAAGCCTACCCATAGTTAGATAATACTTCTGCAGCAAGTATGTGAATCTACAATGAAGGGGCTTGCACTTGTAGGAAAGCCAACAACCTAGAGCACACTGCTCATCACAAAATGAGTCTCACTAACTACATACAAATCCATACTACAATCAGGAGAAGTGTTGAACTGCAAAAGATAGCATCTCCTATGTCTGAGTATAGTTTTGGTTAAGCTCAATACCGAAGGACTAAATCCTCTTACAAACCCAATTTGATCTCCATTGATTGACCAAATCCTCTATCTGAATGATATTACAATATTCACACATTACATTCCTTGACCATGACCTCTTACAATAATCATGATGATCTACAATGAGATCTTACATCTTATTTATACAAACCCTCGACCATAAACAATCAGGTCAGCTACCAGACAATAAACCAATCACATCATTACAAACCATTTTGGCCTTAGACTAAAACAAATAATATCCAACACATAAGACATCTTGGAAATAAACAATAATTCATGTCCACACGTTATATTAATGTTGGTCCATAACCTAGATCAACCGAGAACCAATATAGGTCCACATGCTACAACATTGATCTCCAAACGCCAAGTCTCGAACAAGATTATCAACGGCATCCTGAAACTCCATCAAAAGCTGCACCAACAACAATTATGCAATGCATCAAAGATCTCCACCAAAATATCTTCTAGTGAAACCCTTGCCAGAACCAGAAACCAATCTTCTGTGTAAGCAAGATAGCATCCAATCACTAGATCGAAACCAACTGACCAAATATGAGTATAGACATTATGAACAAGCCAATTCCATCACCAGATTATACCAGAGTTAACCAGATCATGTCAGATCCAAGTTAACCAAAAACCACTCAACCTACCAGCACCAGAAGGGTACCAGTAAAGCATCCAAACAGCTAGTGTTGACATCAATGACAAAACATCAATGCAACACATAATCAATTCCACCAAGTGGCCAATAGAGAGTAGATCTTTGGGAGCAGTTGGTGGATATGTAGGTGGCAACAAGGGAGGAGATTTTGTAGTTGATGTAGAAATGGGTGAGGCAACAATAGCTAGTGGAGATCACAGTGGTAGGCAGGTACGGTGGAGGAGAGAGGAGTAGGGAGGTGGAGAGAAACTTGGAGATATCATCCAGACCCTAAGAGTGAAGGTGTGGGGTTTAGAAACATAGGTGGAAATGGAATAGCCACATATTATAGAGCATGAGCAAAAACTATAGATCTTGAGGACAAAGCGAGACCAGGAGATGCAGAGAGTGAGAGAAGAGCGATATCAGGAGTTTCAGCGTTTGAGAGCAAAGCTAGTTGCTTCTCAGCATGAGGTCCTACATCAGACTAGCCGCACAACATATTATGTGGCAGCATACCATGCAACAGTGCTAGTAGATAGGCAAGTGGTTCCTTATTCGTAGTATATGGCACGATCAGATAGAGCATAGGAACCTAGACAGGTTGATCCCTAGCAGGCACCTCCTCCACCACCAAGCGATGAGGGAGAGGGTCATAGTTAGTTTATGATGTTCTGTGTTATTTTATTCACCCTCTTTTTGTATATGATGTATTACTTGCTCTAACAGACATTGTATATGAAAGTTGATATCATTTGTACCCTTTGACATTGATATTTTGATGAGATATATATGAGTCTGTGATTTGATCGTATTGTTCTTGTGCTGAGTTACATGAGATGTTTTGTGAGATGTCTTTCTAGATGTTTTTGGTCTATATGAATGTATTTGATTTTCAGTATGTATGGATGTAATGGAGATAAAATATGAATATTTTTGTTTGTTTTTCATATGCAATAAATGATAACAATGATGAGCTAAGGATGTAAAAAAAAAAAAAAATTGTTTTTTTCATGCAATAGTATGAATGCAAATGAGTGCGTAAGCAAACTAGGACTGAGTCACTGGATTTTAATTTGATTCTTATCATCACTAAGCATTTTACAATGTCAGAAATAAACATAAGCATCAAGGCACGAAGAGCTAGGATGAATTGAATCTCATGTCATTTTTAATATAGCAAGCCGAAATAAGCACCAAGGCATGAAGAGCCAAGATTACCTGAATGTTACCTGTGTACAAATACACCAGACAAAGAAGAGTTCCTTCCTTGTTATATGCAATATTGATTATCATGTCCATAATGACCCTTGTATCATTCATATCCTAGGATAGATTAAGAATTTATCTAGATTGCATAATAAAGAAATTTACTCGAAACAGACAAGGAAATGATTCCAACCTCCCTGTAGCATACAAATAAATGGAGTCAAGGTATGTGTGGCAATTTCACCTTGATGTGAAGGCACTTATCACAGACATCCAGCTTATGAGTTGTTTTCAGATCATCAGAATTATTCTTACAAGCAGAAAACAAGAAAAGTATTATGCCCCCAGTCCTTTCTCCTCTTAGTCAATATAGACTTCCTCAAGTTACTCAGAGGGAATAATAATCGAAAACCAAGTTAAAAGATAGTATTCAAAGAAAATTTTAGTCAGAGTTCAAATAGTTTTCAATGATTGTTTTCAGTGTCCTTGCTTTGTATGTTTATTTAGTGGTAAAACTCGGTAGTGGATAGGAGATACGTGATTGACTCAGAGTGGATGACCTGGTACTACCGACAGAAAGATGACCAGGTTGAACTGCTTAGGACATGTAAATTGACTAGTTGAGTTTCCTAAGACTATGACGTTGATCAGTTTCAAGCCATGAGGGTTCCAAGAAGAACCAAGGTGTCACAAAAGCAACTAAAGGATATGTACAAGCTAAAGCAAAGATGCGGCACTTCAGTACAAGAGATAAGACTACCCTAGACAAAATCCAGCAACCATACTAATCTATGTCATTGTTTTGATTTGTGTGATCATTGATAGGAATGTCTAGTTTCAAAGAGTAAGTACCCCATATAAAACTGATCTGTCTAGTTTTGAGTGTACCCTTCCTTGTATAAGACATGTTGATGTTTGATAGAGTTTGATAGATTGATTAACAAGACATGCGATAATTTTGATTGCAGACTGTGAAATTTTGTCTATTGTTGATTTGGTTGGATGGATGGTCTGTGCTTTCTTGCTTTGATTTTTTAGTTTTTTTTATTTTGTGGATTTTGTTTAGGACTTTTTATGATTTTTAGGATTTTTCAGCTATGCCCCCAGTGTGGAGACCTATATGAAAGGATGATTTGCAGAATGTATGTGGAGACAATGAACTTTTGATATGACCTATGTTAATGCAATATGCATGAGGAATATGAATTTTGTATTCGAACAAGGATGGTTGTTTTTGTTTAGCACTTCGTAATACACTAATTGAATTGTAGGTACAAAAAATTTCATAGATAAGTGGTCAATTGATCCTTAAGGTCCCTCGGAACATCCAAATTAACACACTTGGTGACTAGGATTTACATGGAGACGCAGAAAACATCCCCATTGATTCTTGAAACTTTGATATTATTTTGCTCATATGAGTGCAAATGAGTTAATTTATGCTCTTATGTTCACTAAAGATCCTTAGTATCCTATATGACTAGCTATGTGGATTATCCTAACTTCAAAAGCATCCCGAATAGAGACTCGCTTTCAACAAGCTTTTAGAGCTCCGACGAGGTTATAGATTGTAATTTATTGAATATTTCTCCATTGTCAACAGGTGTCCATAGCCCTGATGGAGTTACTCGCATGTTCCCATAGTCAAGTTTTTTGTCTCACTTGTATGTGTGATATTGTAGTTATATATCATTGCTCTTTTGCCTTGAGATGAATATTTGGCATAGCACTTTTTCTTTTTTATTTTCTTGCCTTGACTTGTAAGTAATGAAACCTACCTGGGTGTGATAATTATAGCGGAGCTAAAGTAGAATTTTAAATTTTTCACCAATCATATGATCAACTAGGTGTCTCAAATGAATTAGAGATTTTATTAATGTGTTTGAGATATAGCAATTGATAGATTTTGGGTTAACAAGTCTCAAATAGTGAAATCACTACCCAACCATAAGTAAAGCATCATCACAAAGTAATGTTGAAAAATGAATGACCTTATGACCTCAAGGACTTCATGTCCGAATATCTAAGAAAGGAGACAACCCTTGTTTCTCTTGAATGAAAACAAATTATAAACTTGGACAATTGCCTTGTTATAATTTCCAAATTTTAAATGCTTCACATTTACAAAATTTCTATATGCAAATGCAAAAATTTTGTAAATATAAAGCATTTAAAAACTATATGCGATGCAGTGCTTTGAATAAAATGATATGCAATGCAGAAGCCAAAACCTGAACTAAACCAACCCTTAGATATAATATCGTTTAAGCTACATGTTTTTCATAGGGTTAGAGAGTTTTGTGTAGGTAGTTCATTGGTCTGTGTTTGATGATTCGAATAAAGATGTATTTCCAAGAAGGACTCAGCTAAGTGTACATGTTTAGCATCTCCAATGTTGATTTAAAGTCTTATGCAAAGGATTGGATAAGGGGCATAGAAGGATGAAAAAGAGGTGTTGGATAATGGATCAGATATTGAATGTTTGGTGCATGAGTGAATGGAAATGTTGGCTGGATGATCATTGGCGTACATCTTGAGGGATGGTGGAGTGATGGAGAAAAAGTGGATCTCATATTTTGAGATTTGGATGGAGGAACAACTAGGGATTTTGGGACATAAGGATCCAAAATTGATAAAAGAGGTGATGGAGAAATAGATTTGGAAAGCTTAGGTGGAGGAACAACAATTTTGGATGTTGATTTGGATTTTTCTTTAGATTGTTGTGTTTCAAGGAGCCACTTAGGGATCCACATGGTTTTTTATTTTTCATTCTTTTGCAGTTTATTGGAATGCATTGCTTCTACAAGTGCCTTAGGAACCCATATAAATTTTGATTTTTCTTTCTTTTTTTGAGTGGGCCTTTATGTCCTTCTAGATGGATGGAAGGTACAAGAAGATGTATGCCTTTGTTGATCCTGCATAAGGGATGGAGTGATATAAGCTCCTAAAATAGATGGAAGAGATGAAGGGGAAGCCGTGTATTTGGATTTTGGTTCAGAAGGGATACCAACATCTTGAGGAATTTTACCGAGGCCATGCCCCTTAATATTTTCTTTAATATGGAGGGTTTCTTGCTTGTGAAGGTCAACCCCTTTGCGTTTATAAATATTTTAACTTTTAGGATCATGAGAGGGATTTATAGGCATGATGGATCTTTGAGGTGAACATGGAGGATTATGACAAGGAGATGAAGGTATACTTTGATCTTGATGTGGAAGAGGACCATTGGATAGAGTAGGAAGGGTGTTTGACTCTTAATTTTAAATAGGGTCATTTGAAAAGGTGGAAGGGGCATCATGTTCTTGCTTAGGAAGGATGCTTTTCTCTTGAGATGGAAGGGGATCACCTTGGAAGAAATGGAAAGGTATAATGGGATCCTCATGGGATTCTAGGGAGATAGGATCATTTTCAACCATTGGATGGGATGGCCCTTGAGATAACCCTTAAGGGTCAACATGAGAAGTTTCATCATTAGATTTGTTATTTGAGGTATATGGTATGGATTGTTATTGATAAGCCTTAGGAGATGGAGGCATCATGGAAGAGATGGAGGCTACATGTGGGCCATTGCTAGACACTGGTTCATAATTTTGATCATGCTTGGTAATGACATCTGGTTTCTCCTTAGGTGAATTATTAGGATCTTCAATTTCAATAACACCATCATCAAGGAGGTCTTTAATTTTATGTTTTAATTTCATGCACATTGAAGTCTTATGTTGGTTATGTATATGATATGCACAATAATTACTCAAGAATTCACATCCACATGTGGTCTTGTCAGGCAATATGATAAGATTGTGCTTAAGAAGCTCTTCCAAAGTTTACTCAACAAATTGGCCCAAAGGTGTAAACTGTATATCTAGGGGATAGATGTCTTTTTGTCTTGGTGAAGATGTCTTGTGATCTTGTATGAGATTTGGCTTTTGATCTTTAATTACTTTCTGTGCCACCTTATATAATTGTTTTAGCATTTCTTGAAGTCTGGTGTTCTTGATATCATAAAATTTTATTTCAAGAGGAATCATTGAATATTTTTGTTGTGCTTGAATGTCATATATTTCTCTCTTGAGATTTTGAATTTTTTGGGCCAAGATAACCATGGGCTTCGTACTTCTGCCAGAATTTTTAGGAGAGCTCCTGGTTTGAACAGGCATTTACAACTAACAAGACTGATAGTCAGATGTGATGCAGATGTCAAGATTAAATCAAAGCTAGCTACACATTTTAACATAGTGATTAAGAAAGGTGACTAAGACTTAGTTTGGTTTCAGGAATGATCTATCTTGTATAAGACGTGATCTAAGCAACCTAGGTTGATTGAGTTCGATAAGCGATTGATGAGAGATTTGATAAGTTTGATAATCGATCGATTTGAACTAGTTGGGAGATAATCAACAAAGTTGTGCAACACATCGACAAAGGTACACTATTGAGGTTGTTTATTCCCAAGATTATGATGATGAGATTTATGCTCACTACGGTTTGATGAGGAAAGTATGACAATTTTGGAAAAGTACGCAAACAGACAAGTTCTGGACTGAGAAAATCAGAGATTCATACGACAGAGGATACTATCTCAGACAACAATTTAACAGGTTCTAGACTATTGGTATTTTGGTATGGTTTTGTCATTGATGTCAACACCTACTAAACACTTATCAACTTTGGCACTTTGGAGAGTTAGCAACATTCACCGGCAAGCAAGTGACTCATGCATAGTCACCTACATCTAGTACACCGACAAGATATAATGATCACCGGCACTTGGAATGATATGGAAAACACTTGGTTATATCAAAAACATTATGTGGACACTTTTTCCTGGAGTTTTGTTTATTGGTACATTAGCATTTGCATATTTGTTGTTACTGGCAAATAGGTTCAGGGTTACACTGGCAAGTTTATCTTTTCCAGATCAGCATGGCACACTATGGAGATGATTAATTATTGGTGTAAATGCATTAAGCCGACATGTTGAATCGGTTATTGCATCAGATATTGTATTGTTTGTAAAATGTTTTTATTGTAATATCTTATAGAGATGACCTACTAAAATTGGTCTTAGGTTATGGTATAAATGTAAGATCTTATTTGTAAGATCAAGTGTGGAATACAAAAAAGGATTGTGTGAAGGTATATGCGAGAATAAGCAGAGCTATACATACAGACATCATTTGAAGATTGAAAGAGGGTTTTTGTGAAGACAATCAGAACTACACTGGTACTGAATCCAGCATATGAAGATGCTATTTTAAGTAGTACATTCTTATTGGATTTAACCATCCAACTGTAGTCAGTGTGACTCCCATTTTGTGATTGAACAGTGAGCTCTAGGCGCTTGGCCTTTCTACATGTGTAGAATGCACACTTACTATCTACAGTAGTATCATCTAATTGTGGGTAAGGTTTTCCACCATGGTTTTTCCCCTTCAGGGTTTCCACGTACAAATATTGGTGTTATGTGTTGTGGATGACTTTGTCTTTATGTTTCTTGCACTAATCCTTACCGATATAGCAATTAACTATTAAATCTATCTACCGGCATATTAAACTAGTTTACCGGTATTAAGCATTAAGTTGCTTAAGTTGTTTTTGGTTTGAAATTATTAGACAACTGATTCACCCCCCCCTCTCAGTTGTCTCTGGGACCTAACAATTGGTATCAGAGCCTAGTCCTCTTTTTCAGAAGTTTAACAACTTGAGGAGATCCAATGTCTACTAACTATTTCAAAAAGGATAGTCCTAAACTTGATGGAACCAACTATGGCATATGGAAGATCATAATGGAGACACATCTAAATTGCATTGGAAAGGACATCTGGGATGTTACAAAGAATGGTTATATTTCTCCTACTCAGACTCAGCCCACTCCACCCAACTTGACTAAAGATGAGGAAAATGATTGCAAAGCAAGAGAAGCACTTTTGAGCACATTATTAGATCAACAAATCATGGGACTATCAGATAGGTCTACTGCTAAAGCTATTTGGGATCATTTGGAAACACTGAATGAAGGAGATTCCATAGTCAAAATTGCAAAACTTGAAAGCTTCCATGTCAGGTATGAACATCTGAAAATGGAAGAAGATGAAAGGATTTCTGCTTTTATGGAAAGAGTAAATGAGATTGTTTTGGGTATTAAATGTTGTGGAGGAACCTTAAGTGAGGATGAAATTGTTTCAAAAGTTTTAAGAGGATTGCCACCGGCATATAAAATGAAATTCATCGCTATAAATGAGTTAAGAACAATGCCTAATACATCAATAACTAGGGATACATTGATTGGGAAACTTTTAGCTTTTGAAATTGAAAAATTTGGTCCTGTTGCTACTATAAAGATAGATTTGGCCTTTAAAGCATCAACATCATCTGCTCCATCATTTGACAAATCTGATTGGAAAGCCTTTTATGCAAGAGAACTTGAAGAAAGCAGGAAAGAAAATGAAGAACTTGAAGCACTATTTGCAAGAAAAATGCCTAAAGGACTAGTTGGAAGTAAGTATGAAGGTAAAGCACCCTTTAAATGTTTTAACTGCAATAAGATTGGACATATGGCTTCAAGATACCCTGATAGACATGCTAGACTAAGAGAAGAAGCTACAAGAACATACAAGCCTAACCCTGAATATCAGAGATACAGATTTAAGAAGAATAAAGACAAATCTTGTTACATTGCTTATGAAGGTGTGACTGATGATTTTGATGAAGATCTGACAGATAATGGATGGGTTTTTGTTGCTATATCAGAAGATCAACCAGCACCTACTACTCAACCGGTAGTACAGGCCTTGGCAGCTAAAATTGAAGTAAAGGATGAATGGATCATTGATTCTAGATGCTCACATCATATGACAGGAGACAAAGGTAAATTCTTGAACTTTCAATAATACAATGGAGGCTTAGTGAGATTTGAAGATGACAAAGCTTGTTTAATCAAAGGTAAGGGTACAATATCTCTTGATGGTAAGCATAACACTGACAATGTCTACTATGTTGAAGGTTTAAAGCATAATCTTTTGAGTGTTGGTCAATTAGTTGAGAAAGGGTTTTAGTTACAATTCAAAAATGGAAAATGCAAAATCATGAATAGAACTGGTTTGGAAATCGCAACCGGTAATCAAACTAGAGGTAATATCTTTCATTTGAATAATAGTGAAAAGACATGCTTGATTGCACATATAGATGAAAGTTGGCTATGGCATAAAAAACTCTGTCATGTAAACTTTGATTGCATGGTAAAAATCAGTACTACTAAGGCAGTTAGAGATTTAACTAAAATTGTCAAACCTCACAATACAGTATTTAAGGAATGTCAATTTGGAAAACAAGTTAGAGCTAGTTTCAAAAGTATTCCAGAAAAATCCAATAACACTCTTGATTTAATTCACACCGGTTTATGTGGTCTAGCTAGAACTAAAAGCTTACAAGGTGATAGATATTTCATGCTAATCATTGATGACTATTCTAGAATGTGTTGGGTTACTTTTCTCAGAGAAAAATCAGAAGCACTTGGAAAGTTTAAATTGTTCAAAGCAATGGTTGAAAATGAAATTGGTAAGAAAATCAAATGTTTAAGATCAGATCAAGGAGGTGAATTTACATCTAAGGAATTTAATACATTCTATGAAGTGAATGGAATAAGAAGTCAACTATCAGTACCTCGGACACCACAACAGAATGGAGTTGTTGAAAGGAAAAACAGAACTATCTTGGATGTAGCAAGAAGTATGTTATCAAAAGCAAACCTACCACATGTATATTGGAGAGAGGTGGTCAGTACAATGGTCTATACATTCAACAAAGTTCACATCAAAGGTGAAACCGGTAAGACCCCTCATGAACTATGGTTTGGTATTACTCCTACTCTTAAATATTTCAGAATATTTGGAAGCAAATGTTACATTAGAAGAGATAAGTATATTGGGAAATTTGATCCTAGAAGTGATGAAGGAATATTTCTTGGTTATTCATCTAAGAGCAAGGCATATAGATGTTTTAACAAAAGATTGCACAAAATTGTTGAAAGTACAAATGTAAAGATTGATGAACAATTTAGAGGAACTTCAAGGTATATAGACTCTGAACCGGCAACAGAAATTTTTACAAATGAACCTACACTAAATCCACCAATACAAAATGAAGATCCAGTTACCCCGGTATCATCTGAGGATTCCATAGTAACTGAGGAACAGCAGCAAACAAAGACACCCCGGTATGTAAGACTGAATCATTCTGAAGATCTTGGAAACAAGTTTAAAGGAGTTATGACAAGAGGAAGATTGGCAAATGAAGAGGTATGTCTTATTTCTCAAATTGAACCATCATCTGTTAATGAGGCATGTGAAGATAAATTTTGGATTAAAGCTATGGAAGAAGAATTAGAACAAATTGAGAAAAACAACACTTGGACATTAGTTCCCCAGCCTAAAGATAAAAATGCAATTGGAACCAAATGGGTATTCAGAAACAAACTTAATGAAGATGGTAAGGTTGTCAGAAATAAAGAAAGACTAGTGTGTAAGGGATATTCTCAGAAAGAAGGAATTGATTACAATGAAACCTTTGCACTGGTAGTTAGAATTGAGGCAGTCAGATTATTTTTGGCTTTTGCAGCACATAAGAACTACAAAGTATATCAAAAGGATATTAAATGTACATTTTTGAATGGAGATCTTGAAGAAGAAGTGTACATTGAACAACCTGATGGATTTTCTTTGATAGATGACAAAGATATGGTTAGCAAGTTAAGAAAAGCTTTGTATGGATTGAAACAAGCTCCAAGAGCTTGGTATGCAAGATTGGATAAGTATCTTTTAAAGATTGGTTTTACTAAAGGGAATGCAGACAATAATTTATATTATAAAGTGACTAATGATGATATCTTGATTATAGAAGTATTTGTTGATGATATAATCTTTGGAGGAGAAGATGGATTATGTAAAGAAATTTCTATTAAAATGCAGCAAGAATTTGAAATGTCTATGATTGGAGAAATAAAATTCTTTTTAGGATTGCAGATTTCATAGACTGATAAAGGTATATTCTTGAGTCAATCCAAGTACTTAAAAGAGTTACTAAAGAAATTTGGGATGGAAAAATCTAAACCGGTAAGCACACCTATGACTACAAATGACAAATTATCACTAAGGGATGAATCTACACCTGTTAATCCAACTAGATACAAATCTATGATAGGAGGTTTACTATATTTGACACAAACCAGACCTGATTTTATGAATGTAGTATGAATTGTTTCAAGATTTCAAAGTAATCCTAGAGAAAATCATGAATCAGCAGTAAAAAGGATTTTCCGGTACTTACAAGGCACTATAAATCTTGGATTATGGTATCCTAGAAATGAAAACTTTGAATTATGTGCATAAACAGATGTAAATTGGGTAGGAGATGTGGATGATAGAAAAAGCACCACCGACGGAGCATTCTTTCTTGGAAAGAGACTAGTTTCTTGGTTGAGTAAGAAACAAAGTTGTACATCTTTATCAACAACAGAATCAGAATATGTTGTAGCAACAACTAACTGTACACGGGTACTATGGCTTAACCAAATGTTGAAAGACATAAAGGTAAAATGCAAGGAACCTATTACTATCTATTGTGATAACACTGCAGCAATTGATATATCTAAGAATCTGGTATTACATTCTAAAACCAAACATGTTTCTATCAAACTGAATTTTCTAAGGGAAAATGTTGAAGCAAAGGAAATAAAACTGGTTTATGTGAATACTAAAGAACAGATTGCAGATATCTTTACTAAACCTCTACCTAAGGAGACTTTTGAATATCTCAGAGACAGGCTTGGGGTCATACCCTCACCGGTAGAGACTTAGGAAGTTGATGATTGTCATCAACTGGCAGAACTAATAGAGAAATATTTTTTTCGGCTTTGATGGGAAGCTACTTCTCAGGGGGAGTAGTTGGTATACTAAAGTGATTGGTATTTTGTATATGAACTTGGCTTGGTAAGATTTTTTTGGTCATAACTTTAGCAATTGATGTCAAAGGGGGAGAGATTGGTATGGAAAAACACAAGGAAAACACATGTTGCTCCCAGGGGGAGAGATTGTTGTTTGAGAGAGATTATTACTCTTTGTATCTATATTTTGATTTTTGGTTATGATCTCTTTCTGGAGATTGTTGGTTTTTGGTATTTGGCATTTCTGTTTTGGCGCTTTGATGGTTTTTCCATCTTGTGTTGCCATCAATGCCAAAGGGGGAGATTGTTGGTATTTTGGTATGGTTTTGTCATTGATGTCAACACCTACTAAACACTTATCAACTCTGGCACTTTGGAGAATCAACAACATTGACCGGCAAGCAAGTGACTCATGCACAGTCACTAGTATCTGGTACACCGACAAGATATAATGATCACCGACACTTGGAATGATATGGAAAACACTTGGTTATGTCAAAAACATTATGTGGACACTTTATCCTGGAGTTCTATTTATTGGTACATTAGCATTTGCATATTTGTTGTTACCGGCAAATAGGTCCAGGGTTACACTAGTAGGTTTATCTTTTCCAGATCAGCATGGCACGCTATGGAGATGATTAATTATTGTTGTAAATGTATTAAGCTAACATGTTGAATCGGTTATTGCATCAGATATTGTATTGTTTGTAAAATGTTTTTATTGTAATATATTGTAGAGCCGACCTACTAAAATTGGTCTTAGGTTATGGTATAAATGTAAGATCTTATTTGTAAGATCAAGTGTGGAATACGAAAAAGGATTGTGTGAAGGTATATGCGAGAATAAGCAAAGCTATACACACAGACATCATTTGAAGATTGAAGGAGGGTTTTTGTGAAGACAATCATAACTACGCCGATATTGAATCCAGCATATGAAGATGCTATTTTAAGTAGTACATTCTTATTGGATTTAACCATCCAACTGTAGTCAGTGTGACTCCCATTTTGTGACTGAGCAATGAGCTCTAGGCGCTTGGCCTTTCTGCATGTGTAGACCCCATTTATGTACACTTACTATCTGCAGTAGTGTCATCTGATTGTGGGTAAGGTTTCCCACCATGGTTTTTCCCCTTACAAGGTTTCCACGTACAAATATTGGTGTTATGTGTTGTGGATGACTTTGTCTTTATGTTTCTTGCACTAATCCTTACTAGTATAGCAATTAACTATTAAATCTATCTACCGGCATATTAAACTAGTTTACCGGTATTAAGCATTAAGTTGGTTAAGTTGTTTTTGGTTTGAATTTATTAGACAACTGATTCACCCCCCCTCTTAGTTGTCTTCGGTGTTAGGCCCAATATGGAAAGCTAATGTACTGAGAGGGGAGGGGTGAATCAGTACCTCAAAACCTTTCTTCAACAATATCTTTACTGTTATGCATAAACCAAAAACAACTATAACATAACATAAAGCTAAAACAAATAAATAACAATCATACATGATTCACTTTGTAACACATATATTTTGGTTATGCAGAAACTCTTGGTTAGAGAGAAAAACTACGATGGGGATGGCACCCACAACTTCACTACTGCAATAATAAAGGTTGCTTAGTTAGAGCTACATGTTTAGCTATTTCTAATTGCTTACTCTGTTAGGAGTATTGAGATCGTTAGATCTACCTTGCTAAAGGATTTTACAACACTTATTCTAAATGTTGCACCTAGTTAAAGGCTTAACAATTTATAGACTTTGTTGGAGTCTTTTACCCTATCAAAGGTTTCTCTTACAACTTCAAAATATTACAATAAAATCTTTACAAATATCTGCAACTTCACATCTGAAATGTTATAGCAAATTCTATGTGCTCAAAATGAGATTACCTTGCTTATAGCATACCTCGGTAAACCCTTCTGTTTACTCTATTCTTTGACTGTTCGCTGAAATCCTTCTCGGTGACCTTTGTGTCTCTGACAATCGCATTACTCAGTGCTTCCTTATCTATCACACATATCTTGCTTCACACACCTCTGTATTTCCATATTTTTATCCTTAATCCATGCTATATAAATAGATCTCTTATGTCGGTGATCCATTCATTGCTTCGATCTTACAAACATGATTTATCGAATGAATAACCATGCAAAATATTTCATTGGATAGATGACCTCGAAATCATACAAAATCTTTAAGTGCAATTTCCAATGTGATAATGGTTCTTTGTTCCTCGATCTTGTAACACGTTTTCCCATGTGTGTCTAGGTTCAATGAATCTGGTAACACATTTCACTTGGTGTATCAATATTGTTGTTTGGTAGAAATGGAATGTTACTTGATAGATAGCTCGGTGTATACTAGGCTCTGTGACTACTTTCTTCTATAACCGACTGCTCTATGCTTAGCGACTGAATATTTCGGTAGTAGTAACTGACTAGAGTATATAGAATGACTTTGGACATAAAACTAATGGCAACTTAGTAAGTATTAACATCCAGGTCCTAACACAGACGACACAGACAGTTTCTCATACAAGTTGCTTCCTATACTCGAATGATAATTTAATGCTTACCAGATGACAACTTGTCACTGTTGGCTTGATGATAATTGTAACAAATTCACCACTTGTTGTCATTGATGAAACACTCTCACACACACATATGATTACATTGACTACCGGTGTAACTTCAATTGTTTACACTATTAACCAGTATGTTAGAGGTTTATCTCTAACCAGTACTTTGTGTCAATCGGTATGTGCATAAGAGACAACCTATGGTTATACTAAGTCAGCATCAAGATGAAGATCCAGATGGAGATCAAGTGAAGATTCATGGACAACGGTTCATATGTTTTATTCAAACCGGTATTGATTGTTCCAACCGGTATTTGGTTATTTCTATGATGAGTTACATGCACCGACTACTTGGCGGTAATTTTTGTGATGAGTTATGATCACATATCTAGATACACTGCACCTAGGAAATTGTGTTTTGATTTCCTTGGACCGACATAAGATTTGAATGTTTATTTAAAGACATCTTAGTGTATCATTTAAAAGAGACATTATTTTACTGATGGTATGCATCAAGAGTGAAAGTTTTTGAGCGATAAGTGTTAAGATGAAGTTTGTGTTGAAGAGCAGTGTTGAATGTACTTAGAAGGATCTGATCAAGCAAGTATTGTGCTACTCAGAACAGATCAAACCATTCTTGTTGTTTTCTAACCATTACAACAGAATCAAATCCCTTAACTGGGTAAGCTCTAACAAGCTTCAATATACAAATCCTCTAACAAGGTGATCCATTAGTTTGGATTCTTAAATCCTCCAACGAGGTTACTCCTAACAAGGTACTACCTTTAATAGTGTACAAGCTTCTAATCAAGCTTTGGGATCTCTAACAAGATTCGCTCCTAACAAAGTACTTTGTAGACCTTAACCGGTCAGTTATCTATTACTAAAGATAGTTAACTTGTGAGTTCCATCTCACCATGGTTTTTACCTATTTGGGTTTTCCACGTATAAACACTTGTGTTATGGTGAATGCTTTACTTTTTGTGAATGTTGTTATATCATTTTGGATTGCATGAATTGTGTTTAAAAGCTTAGTTAAGTTCATCTACCGGTTAGTGTTTGAAGTAGTGTTTTATTTGGTGTCACTTATTCAACCCCTCCCCCCCCCCTTCTCTTAGTTCTTTTCAAGTCCATCGGTCACAGACCAGAATGACTCGTACGACAAAGTTTATAAGCTTGGATAACAATCCTTAGAGACTAGAATGACAGTTTAAATAAGATAGAATGACAAACTAGAAGACCTGGACAAGCATGTATTCAACTCGTACAATGAATTAGGAAGCTCGTACAATAAATTAGGAAGCTTGTATGACTATTCTGCTCAAAGAAAAAAATTTGACATGGAGACTGAGTTTTTTGACCACTAAATTTTGATTTTTTGGTATTTTTCTAGTTTTTTAGATTTTTTAGTTTTTCAGTTTTTTTTTCAATTTTAGCTTCGGACAAAAAAACATAGCAAACACATGAGATCCAAAGTGACATCAAACACAACACACTAATCTAAGTAGATTGGCCAAGAGAGAAAACCTTTTCATGCAGACTCAGGAACACACCCAATAGCTAATCAAAATACGGTCGTTGAGTCTCACGCAATAGATTCTCAACATCGTATCAGCTAACTCCAAATACTAATAGGTGCACGAAATGGCAAGTATCTTGGGAGAGTTACTATCTCTCTTGCACAAAGATTATCCCCCTTTCAGAGGTGAATCGAGTAGCTGCTATTTTGAAGTTCGTAGAAAGGATTTTCGTTCAAAATTACCCCTTGAAGTTGCGCAAGCGGGATGGAGACCTATAGCCCAACAAGGTACCGAAACAAGTTGTTATCATGCAAGCATTATTGAGACCACGAGACCCTACAAAATGCTCGATATGAGAGATATCAAAAGAGAAAACTCAAATAATCTCATCCCTCGAGACTTTAATCCTGAAAGGCCTATTTATTATAGTGAGTTGGAATACTTGGGTTTAGTTGTAGTCACTTGGGTCATTCTCACAAGGTGATTACTTTTTCCCACTGTGATAGGCCCGCTAAAGGTACACAAATCTCAAACTTAGAAAAAGCTTCGAGGGTCTGGATTTTTTATTGTCTATGCAGACAAGAGCATACTTTCCTACCTCTTAGATTTTTTTCAAACATAAAAGACAAATTTGTTCATTAACCAAATAGAAATTTAAGTGCCTAAAAAGATAATTTAAAGAATACCATTTTTAGGGTATTACAGGGATCAATAAAAATGCCTCGTGAGAGCATGTCTTTGATCCTCACGGTGATATATAGTGGGCCATCAGGTGCTTCAATAATCTCACTAGGGTCAAAGGTAGTACATAGGTCCTTAGGAGGTGTAGGTTTATCAATAAGATTCACCACATAATTAGACTCAAGGCCAAGATCATTAGGAGAAAAGGTAACATCCTCATACTTAATCACATTAGTAGAATGAGAAGGCAAAGGATTGGTCAATATTTGGATGTTTTGATTAGGAGGAGCTACGGATTTATTTCCACTATCATTCACACCAGCTATAGATATGGTATTGTTATCAATAAGGTCTTGAATTTTACTCCTTAGGGAATAACACTTTTTTAGTGTCATGACCGGGTTGATGATTATATTAGAAAAAAGATTTTGAATCATGATAAGGTGACATAGGTTTGATTGTGTCAATTGGTTTGATAGGAGAAATTTTCAACACATTTTTGTTTAGTAATTGTGTCATAATGCTATGCAAAGATTCAGAAAGAGGAGTAAATTATTTTCTAAAATACTTGGATAAAGGAGGCACACATGTTGTTGTTGTTGCTACCTGATTATTGTTGTTGTCATTGAACTTGATGAATCCTTTGTTCATTTTAAACTTCTCAAAAGGTTGTTGAGCACTTTCATTCTTATCAACCAGAACCATTGAAGGAGGTTGTTCAAATTGACTCACTTGAAGCTGATAGTTATGAAGTACTACACACTACTACATAAAGGAAGTAAACTTAGAAAAGAGAAGCTTATCCCTAATGTCTTTTTGCAATTTAAAAATAAAAATTCTTTGAATATCTTGATCAAGAATAATGCAAAAAGAGGAGTAAATTCTTTTCTAAAATACTTGGATAAATGAGGCACACCTATTGTCTCATCTGCTACCCAAGTATTGTTGTTGTCATTGAAATTGATGAATCCCTTGTTCAGTTTAAACTTTGCAAAAGGTTGTTGAGCACTTTTATTCTTATCTACCAGAGCCATTGAAGGAGATTGTTCAAATTGACTCACTTGAAGTTGATAGTTATGAAGTGTTGTGTAAAGGAAGTAAACTCAAAAAGAGAAGCTTATCCCTAATGTCTTTTTGCAAATTAGAAATAAAAATTCTTTGAACATCTTGATCGGGCATAATGCCGAAAGAGGAGTAAATTCTTTTTTAAAATCCTTGGATAAAGGAGGCACACCAGTTGTCAAGGATGCTACCTGAGTATTGTTGTTGTCATTGAACTCAATAAATCCCTTGTTTGGTTTAAACTTCGCAAAAGGTTGTTGAGCACTTTCATTCTTATCAACTGGAGCCATTGAAGAAGATTGTTCAAATTGACTCACTTGAAGCTGATAGTTATGAAGTACTATGCACAACTATGTAAAGGAAGTAAACTCAGAAAAGAGAAGCTTATCCCTAATGTATTTTTTCAAATTAGAAATAAAAATTCTTTGAACATCTTGAGAATACAAATGCTTATATCTACCAATAAAATCAGTCACATTTTCTTTAACAACTTTCTTACAATGCATCAAATTAGTCAAAGTAATCTTAAGACCAATATTATTATGAAATTGTTGAATTAAAGCATTAGCCAATTGTTTAAATGATGCAATAGAATAAGGAGGAAAAGAACAATAACATTGCAAAGCTTTATCCCTTAATGTTATAGTAAATAATTTAGCCAAAAGTCTGATCATAAGCAAAATCACTACACAAAGTTTGAAATGTTTTCACATGAGTCGCAGGATCATATTTTCCATTATAAAGCTCTAATTAAGGGACTTCCACATGTTTAGTTGGGATGACACGAATAATATCATTAGATAATGGGCTCGCTACATCAAATGTGGGCACGTTAAACTTTGATTGGTTCATGGAAGTTATTTGTTGTTGTAAGGATGACACAGTTTGAGCTAGGCTATTAATGGTTGTTTCGGTTGATGGGTTGAAATTAGACATGTTTGATTGGGATGGAGGAGTAACATTGTTAAATGAAGGAGGAAGTTGAGAATAAGGAGGTGGGACACTATGATAGGTAGGTATGGGAAATGATTGGGTGACAAATGGAAGACTCATGGAAGGAGGGATGAAAGAGTTTTGATTAGCAATGTTGCCCCTTTGACTAACATGTGTAGGAATAACATTTTGTATGGAAGTAGCCATGATGTTGGATGTAAAATTAGGCACACTAGTGATAGAAGTAGTCATAGGAATAGAATTATTAACTTCACTAGGAGGTTCAATGTAACCAAGGGCTTCAGCACAACTTTTCAAAGGCATGATAGTGTTGTCAACAATATGAGCAAGGCCATACAACAAATCAATGCCAACCTTATCACTTTGAACCATTCTTTTTAATCGTTCAATCAATGAGATAGCCTCACTTTTGGGGTATTTTTGACTCATCCATTTTTGAATATTTTCAAATTCATTGTCAATCTTCTCCAATTGGTCAATGGAAACCCTAGTTAGTGATTCACCCTCATCGTGAAAATTATGTAAAGAATGGGGATAAATAACATCAATTGTTTGAATAGAAGAACCACCCACATTATCATGAAACAAGTTATCCAAAGTAGGCTCCATATCCATAGTAATTAAACCTTAGGAAGCCTTAATCCTACAACTCCTCACAGGAATATTATAGGTAGGACTATTGGTAGTAAAACTCATGTACAAAGGAGGGAAATTTGATATTGAATTTTGAAAATTATGATTAAGCAATACAAAATTTTGTGAAAATGATTGATTAACCAATTAATTAGGCAATTTGATTTGTGATTTTGAAAGATAAATGCATCTAGATCATAGCATAACATTCATAAAAATCAAATTTGAAAATTAATTTGAAAAATTATGCAACTCACATGGTAAATTTTAGAATTATCAATTAGGGTTTAAATTATAAATTCAACCACTAAATTTATGTAATTCAATTTGAAAATGAGATCTAGGAGCAAAAATTTGAATTTTGAATAATCGGATCTAAAATAATAAATCCAAATTAGATAACCCACAAGCTCAATTTTCGAATTGAAAATTAGGGTTTTTGTGAATTTAACCTCTAAATTTTTTTAATTCAATAAAAAATTAAACTAGCAAATGAAATTTTGAATTTGAAATTGCATAAACACTCAAATCTAAGAACATAAAACAAAATTGCAAATGTAATAAGTCAGATTCACCAAAATGTAATGCTAAAAATATTAGGGTTTCCACCATTAGATGTATGAAAACTGCTAATATTAAGACTTAGGGACCATTACATTAAAAAGGAGGTAAATCTAATGGATCTAGCCAGAAATCAATAAGGATAAGGTCTGAGAGTTCTATTAGATTTATAGGATTGGATTAAATTGCCCTCTTTTAAGTTGAATTGTGAAAATGTTGAAATTAGGGTAAATGTGTTGGAATTGATGTAAAAATGTATGAATAGTAAGCTATAGTCGTCAAATTGAGCCACGAACCTGAGTCTGAGAAATGTAAATATATTCGGATCCATTCCCAAAAGGAGCTCTTGATTTGTCAGGATCGAGATGGTGGTTGCTTTGGTTCTTCCCACTTTTTGCACTCTAATGGGGGAATGATTTGTCATTATAAATAAAGCTTATTCTAATTGTAGCTCTGTACCTACTCTTGTGCATAGTAGAGAAGGGAAATAGGTTGGGAATAGGGGTTTTCCTTAGGTCAAACCCAAGTTTTGGAATTAACTATCAAATAGAAATGAAATATCATTGAATTACAGTAATGGAATTGTTCTCCTTTTGAGGGAGATGTTGAATAATGACTCAAACAGAAATGCTATGCCTCATGAATTTTTGTTTGTCTCCAAACAAAATTAGGGTTTTATGAACTCTTCAATAACATAGAACATGAATGTCAACTCCAACTCTTGAATCTTGACCTTATCTCTGCTCTAATGCTTGAAAGAAGACTAATTACTTTCTCACTTGAACTTAAATGCTCAATTGCTTGAATTGATTGATCAATATAATTGTTGGATGATCAAATGAGAGGGATAGACCTCCTTTTATACTTTCTCATCAAAAAATAACTTAATTTTCTAACATGAGCCGACACAAAGTCATAATTCCTGCCCAAATCACATGATCGTTAAGGAGCACAAATTTGGGTCCTTATTGGGAGGACCAGGGTGTTGGGTGGTCTGGTCCTAAGGGAACCAGGGCACCAGGCCCTGGTCTTGCCTAATTAGAGGCCACAAATTGAAGGTAAGATGAGGTGTAAAGTGAAAATGGTGATAAATTTGCATAGTATGAGAAAAATCAGGTCCCTTTCAGGCCTTGAAGTATGAACACCAAGGTGAGGGCCCAAATGCGAACAAAATTGTAAGGGAGTACAATTTAGGATGCTACATTTTCTAATAGAAAACTAGAGGTATTTATGATGTTCTTTATGATTTTCTAGACAATTGTGAAAATGAATTATGGTTTAGAAATTATATTTGTGTTTTAAGATCAAATAAAAAGATATAGGTTCTGATGATTATACTTGAAATTTGGGCAAAAATCTCTAAATTTACCTCATCCATAGAAAAGTACCCTATGTTAAATTTCTAATGGCCATGAAACACAAAAATATAACATTCTAGCTAAAATTTATATTATTTTGAAA
This sequence comes from Cryptomeria japonica, assembly GCF_030272615.1. Lineage (NCBI taxonomy): Eukaryota > Viridiplantae > Streptophyta > Pinopsida > Cupressales > Cupressaceae > Cryptomeria > Cryptomeria japonica. The sequence goes on along the minus strand of NC_081407.1, from coordinate 235,995,781 downwards.
CAAAAATATTTTTTAAGGTCTAAAAAGAGGGTAGAAGGCCTTGGCTTCGTGGTTTACGTCCACTACTAATTTTACTGATTGATGTTAGTTTTTTAAGCTAGTGGCTAGGGAAATAGTCACATGGTACATATAAAGATTATGGTCAGGTTGGTGGTTAGGGGCCAACAATATCCCTTGATTATTGATGACTATGGGATAGGGGTTGATAGTTTTGGTTACTAGTGATAAGCCCTAGTTGCTAATATGACCAACAGTAGGGTATGAGACTAGATACAATCATTTGTCAATACTTAATGGTTAAACCAAATATTAAGTTTAGAACTTTTTTATTTGTAGACAATAGATTCTCTTTTTTTGGCCAACAAATAGAATTACCTAGTAGAAAAAAACTAGTGGGTAATCATTTTTTTGTAGATTGAATATATGTTATGGTACAAATGATATAGATCCATACAGACACCAAAAACCCAGTGGGGTCACAGTGGGGGACCCCATCCCCATGGTTACACATAGACTAGCTGAGGCATTAACACCTCCTTGATTTATACCATGTGTTGAACTCAGTTGTGCTAACCTTCTTCGCTCCACCTCTCTCCTTATCTCTCTGATACTTTCCTTATCCCTCCAACCCTTGTCACTCCACAACTTACTTTTTACCAGCTCGACATGTAGCACCCCTCCTCCTTATTCTTCCACATGTGCTGAAATATCTACCTCGTACAAAAAAGCCTTAACACTTACCACGGTGGGCATTGGTCAAATGGTCTCAAGCAAGTGTCAAGTCGGCACCAAATCTATAGGGTCCAAGTGTAACAAGATGGGTGGGAATCCAATAGTCCAAGGGCTCAATTGGGTTTTGAACCAAAGACCTCCACATTGGAGGCTCATAGCACTACCGCTACGTCGTGGGGTGAACCCCCCCAAAACCCCAAGTTGTGCAAAAATACAATTTTGTTTTACTAGAATAGGTCAAATTATATTTGAATATTTCTCTCTTGGTCCTTCTAGACTCATCATGAGGCCTATTTTGTATTGAGGAACTATGCCAAAGTACACCTCTAAACCTTTAAATAGAGTCCACATCTTTTTCTTTTAGAGGAAATCCAACAACATAACTCTAAAAAGAAATATTTTCATCACTCCTCTCTCAAACCCACATCAAAGATATACAATATATAGAAAAGTACAAGTTTGAAGTGGCTTCCAGACAAATCTAAAAGAGAGGGTCATCCAAATACATGTGATACATTTTCCAACCACCTATAAACATGCACATGACACTTGTACATCATTTTCTAACCCCTCTCATATACCTCCAGATTTGGGCACTTTTTTCTTGCTAAAAATAGGTATGACATATGCTCTTACACACCTTACAATTGTCATAAAATCTATCATATATGACAACATTTGCAATTATACCAAAATCCATCATAAATTACTATAATTAACCGATTCTCTTACAAATCATCATAATTCAACTTGGGCACCCATATTCTCCATGCAGGATGCCTTCTAACACTTATCCAACTTGTCAAAGGCATCTATCATAACATGTCATAAGATTCCATCATACAATAATGACTTGGACAAGTTTATAAGATTCTAACACATGGGAAAATATCTCTACCAAAGTGGGACACCTACTTTCCCATATAAAAACAAAATACATCCTTGTCATCTTCCATGTCACCTAACTGCATGAAGACAACTCACTTTACCATATCACACTAGTTGATAAAATGTGATGACCAATAAATTACATTTTAGGCATTAAATAAATAAACACAATACTAGGAATGGCTAAAACTAAGACACCTTAATTCTAAATAGGAAGAAAGTTATTGGAGATCCAAAACATGCAAAACATGGTTGGGGGAAGGTGATATCGACATCGAATTCTTCCATAACACTACCAATATTATAAAATGATAGAATAGAATAACTTAAATTCATGCATGCAATGACATGATCCTCACAAAAAACTTAAATATACAAGTTGAAGGCATATGGTTCTTCAAATCACTTTTGTATATGGATGGTGACCTTGAAAACATCCATAATATTTTTTCTAATCAATCTAAACATTGTTAACAAATAATGATAACACCCTTCTCAATACCCTTTATTACAAAATATGAAGTAAAGAATGTTGTGTTTCAATTCTATCTGAACAAGGCTCTTGGGTCAAATAGATGCCCAACAACCTTATACCAAGAATATTGAGAATTCATATGAAATGATAATTAGTATATGGTGGAAGATTCCATAAAATCAATCAAGGTGCTCAAAGATTTCAATAGCACAAATATTGCACTAATTCCAAAAAATAGGACTACACCACCTTTGTAGACTATAGATCAACATCAGTGCACAATATCACATACAAGATCATTTCCAAGATTATTGTAAATCAAGATATTTTTGGCTGGATTTGTGGAACATTTGAGCTCCAATGAACAAGATTACGGGTGCAAAGGAATGTATACATGTTACAACAAAAACATATGGAGATAAATTCAAAGATTAACTCAATATAACATTCAATAAGGGAAGGATGAAATACACATGAAAAGCCTTTGATATGCTCCCAATTCAACTTATTGAAACAATAGAGAAAGAATTATCATAAATTGGGATTCTTTAAATAGAAGTAATGATGAGATACTATGGTATGTAGCTAAATTAGGCAAATACACAACAGGTATTCGATACCAAATTCAAGATACATTAATAATCCATGGTTGATCACATTATGTTGTTGTCCAAATGTGCTTCCTAAGATAAGTGTCCTTGTATGGATGGCTCTACACAATCACATACTCATGGGAAATTGCATACTATAAATTGGTTTCTATGGACTCTTCAAATGTCCACTATGCATGGCCTTAGAAGAATCAATTGATCACCTATTGTTATAATATGAATATTCACAACAATGTTAGACAAGATAATGAAATCTACTTGTATGACAAGGCCCCCTCTCAAAGAGCACCTTAAATATATCCCAAGATTAATCATTTTCAAACAAAAGATCACAATGGGTTGGTGTATTGGCTAAAATGCTAGCAATTATATTATAGAAATTACAGAAAAAAAGGAACACCAGAGTCCTCAAAGATAAATTTGATATTGTTGAAAAAGTAATTTAAATAAAATTGGGAATGAGATATGTGAACATCAAAATGTCCAAATGAAAACCAAGAGAAGGAAAGTCTTCTCTACATGGGACAATAAAATATAGAAACAATATCCACAATTGAGGGTGTCTTCCATTTGGAAACAGTAACATCAATCCAAAAAAATTAGGAAGAGAATGTGTTGCCCCCACAAGGTATATTAAAACAAAAAAATTATGGTGCCTCATAGGAAAACTCTGGTCCCTCTAGTGTTGGTTTTGTCATTCAAAATCACATGGAAGAAATTTGTTAGGAAAGAATAATTAGGCTCCTATATTGAACCAATGCAGAGGCTAAATTTGTCTCTCTTCGAAGGTGTTAAAGCATGTGTAAAAAATAACTCCAATCATATCAACATAGAGGGAGACTCTATGGTGGTGGTTAAATCCATTGTTTCTAAACATGCATCCAGCTAGAAGATGAATATGTGGATAGAACAAGTTTATATATATTTGAGAAGAACTGAGAACTTCACTATTCAACACATATAGAGAGAGGTAAATCAAGTGGCTAATTACTTATCCAATCAATCCATTGACCAAGGTAATAACATTGTAATTTATATACAAGGTGATGAATGGCTGGAACTCCTTAATATTTTAAGTATAGACATAGAGATTACAATCTCATATCAAGATTTCAAAGAAAAAGACAAGAATGAAAATGTGAACCCTGTGGATTTTATTGAAAATCATAAGATTTTTTATTCGAATTTATATTCATGGATGGCATTAATATCTTCTTCTGATGAAAAATAATATAATTATGCTCAATTTCATTTTCTCCTGCCTATCTAATGAGGTGGTTGATCAAGATGAAAAAAGTAAGGTTTCAAACAAACTTGAGGTTTGGAATTAGTAGGGTAAAATCCCAAGGAATAATCTAGTGCATGAAACTTATTGGAGGTAATGAATGAGTAACAATAAATTATTGGACATGTTTTATGGTAAAGCTATTCATTGGTTGCATCATTATCCCAAAGACATTAGGTATCATATGTTAGGAAAATGGTGTCTCAACCATGCAATAATAAAAGGTTATTGTTGATAAATGAGTGTAGGGGGTTGCAAGGGCGTACACCACTTGCAAGATCAAAGGGGGATGGCCCCTTGGAAAGGGGTTTGAAGTTTGTGTGCCCTTGCAAGGGATTTCAAAGGCAGTAGCCCCAAAGCCACATTTTATGTAGAATTTATCATGACAAATCTTGACCATTTATCATTAGGTCATATATCTAATAATGGATTGTCTATGTTATTTATTTTCCCTAAAAGGTAACCCTATTTTATGAGGGAATTGTATTATGGCCGAATATTGTGATGTATTTTGAGAGTTTTATAGTTGTTGAGTTGCCTTTGGATGTTCGTCAATGATACTCCTGTGAGAAGTTTTCTCTGCAAGTACATTGTATTTTATTGTTGATTTTTTATTAATACATTTGGTGGTTTTTGGAGTCTGGAGTTTTTCTACCAAAATTATTTTCCTCAAATAAATCACTATGTTGTGGTATGCATACTATTTATGTTTATTTTTGTCAAGTTTTAATAATTTTTATAAAGATATGAAAAGTTTTGCATAACCCTCCTCTCAAGGGTAGTGTAGGAAGTTGTTATGCTACCTTAACTTCCATTTAAGATATGGGGAAAGATCCTGAGTACTATTCATTCAAATATTCACTAGCCAGTATCTCCATGTTATATAAAAGGATATATCTATGTAAATCAAGGGGTGCAACGATAATTGTAACCAACAAATCCTAGTAGAGCAACTCAAAGAAGTTTGCATGCTAATGATAGAGAATGAGGATGCTACTATACAAAAGATCATTGGAGAGAAATATTTATATCATTCTCATATCTACAACACTTATTTTTTAGATATTTTCCTATATAACATAGAGAGGATGACTTGGAACTTCAAATGGGCATAAAGAGTGCTATAAAAAATGGTAGCTCCAACGCACATGACCAAGGCTTCCAAGGCACTTGTAAGCCTAAGAAGAGACCCTGAACAAGGATTGATTAGGGATGAAATTTACATCTCCATAGCAAGGAAAAATAAATATATGAAACAATAAATTATATTAAAGAGAGATGGATTATCAAGGAATAATATATAAACATATTCATACTTTGTAGATTTTAATAGGAATCTATTTGCACATGTTCAAATCGAAAGACTTCAAGAGATCATTAAAGGCATTTGCATCATGATATTTACCCTCAATTGATAGGATATCTATGTAATAAAGTTTTTTACTCTAATTAAATATAGTGCGAGCTCTCCCATTTGATAAAAAAATTCCAAAAAAAAATACAAACATTTGAAATGAGTTTGAGGGTTGGGGAGACAAGAGATTTACAAAAAGAAAATAAAATAGAATATGGTACATTAAATATAATCATGAAGTATTTAATAACATAATTGGAATATGAAGATGATAAGGTGGATGAAAAAATAAACAAGAATAGATAAATAAATACATAAAAATTTAAAAAATTCAAGAAGGAAAAATTAAGGGAAACTGTTTGAGGAAGTTAAAGATAAATAAGAAAGAATTAGGAGATAAATTAGGAGATAAAAAAAGTAAGGTCAAATAGTAATCACTTATTTACTATAAAGCTTATTGATCTCATGGAGAAAACAAAGGATTTTATTATCAAATAGAGGTTATCTCAACTACTGGTAATTTTGGTTTCCAACATTAGTAATAATAACCCTTTAAGGTTGTAAATGTATTTAATGTAGAATCCCCTAATTAAATAGTTCAAATTGGGAAATGTAACGAAATGTGAGAAAAAAATTTGACCTAATATATGTCTATGACAAAGACAAATAAGAAAAAGGGGTAGTGATTAGTTTGTTAACCATAGTAGAAATTATAAAAAAGAAAGAGTGGGAATAACTCACACAAAAAAGAGTATAATTTGTATCAGTATATATAGAATGAGATAAGAAATAAAGAACGTAGAAAATTCTCATATGATGTCAATATTCTATATTACTATTGCGTTGGGTGGCCAACCCCTACCAAACCCTTGAAGGCCTGGTTAGATAATTTGGAGACACAAATTTTATAAGCATCCAATCCCTATGATGAAATTAAGACTTAGAGAGAAAAATGGTTAAATAAAAAGTTTGTATAACCAAATCAACCAATAATGGGACCAAAGAGAAAAGCTCATTAGTCAAATGAAGTAGCTCAAAGAAGTGATAAGCTTGAGAAGGATGCAAATGACAGGTTTTTATGTGGATTCTAGAAAATGGTGAAGTCTCTTTGGGTACCTTTTTCTTTATATAAGTGGGGAGCTTTGAAAATGGAGATCAAGTTTTAAGTGTGACACATTTACCAAGCTAATTTTTTATATATCAAATTCTACAACTGCTTAGGGTGATATATAAGAATATTCTATCACAAACAATCCTATTAGCTTCAAAATTTGATAGTTTATGGACATTACAAAAAATATCTTCATGCATTGAATCAAAATATTTTATTTTTTTGATAATTTGGAAGAGAAAGAGCTAACTCTCTTAAGTAAAATACATGGTTTAAACTAGGGGATTTGATAGTTTATGGACATTACAAAAAATATCTTCATGCATAGAATCAAAATATTTTATTTTTTTGATAATTTGGAAGAGAAAGAGCTAACTCTCTTAAGTAAAATACATAGTTTAAACTAGGGGATGATGTTAAAAGAGACAAAGTTGACTTGGGGATTCACAATAATTCACTCAAATACTTGCACAACTAACTAATATATTCCCATTAAGTTTAAAACTCTAAAGGATAACCTGCTAAAGGAAATGGTGAAAAACTAAGAAGTAATGAAAAGTTAGTATCCAATGTAGCAGTCCCCACAAGTAGGAGATAAGTTACAACAAGAAGAGGAATAAAATTATGGCACAATTGGATGCTTTAAGGTAAATCCAAAAGGACACGTATGTGAAAGAACAAAGCTATTTGAATCATGAATCCCCATACCATACTAGATCTATACAAAAATCGTAAAAAAAAGGTTTGTAAAATGTATTGTTGTCAACTTCTTAAGATGTTTGGTAGAGAGAAACCTATGAAATGGAACTAATGTTGGTACAAGTAGAATTTATGTACAATAATTCAATAAAAAAAAGTATATTAAAAAGGAACACCATTCAAAATGATTTATGAATCATCTCCAAAACGTATCAAAAACTTGTTGAGTGTTAAAGGAGATAAGTGAATACATATTAAGGTAGAAGGCTTCATTGAACACATGAAAGAAGTTCATACATAAGTAATAAACTATCTAGAAGGGATTAATGTGAATTTTAAATTATACATAAGTTTAAGTATTGAAGGGAGAATAGTTGATCTAAAGTCAAGTTGGTGATGGAAAAAATGACAAAATAAATGTCCCTGTATGAAACATACAATGAATTAAAGCCTAAAAATACGATTTTTATAATAATTTATAATAAAGTTCATATAAAATCTATTACCTGGAAACATATATATCTCATTGATAATTTTTTATTTTTTTAATTTGTATCATACATACTTCTAAAGAAATGGATTAAGAGTCGGTAGAGGTGGATTTTAAAATATACATTCTAGAAAAGAACCATGATAAAATTGCATAGGTTGTGAATGCTAGCACTTATAAGAGAAATCTAATAAAATGAGTATAAATCCCACCTAATTCTTGGAAGGTTAAAGGTGCAAAAGAATTGATTTATAAAGTTGAAGTAAGTTGCATTTTGTACTATAACTATTATTATATGCAACCTTAAAATTTAAGTATTTAGTTGTATAAGATTTTGATGTGATTTACCATGCACATTGAATCTGAAGACTACATTTTTAGTTTATAGTATATAGAATATGATCTATACATATTAACATAACTAGTTCTTATGCACTTCTAAAACCATGTTAAAAATGTATTGATTCACTAATCAAATATATGTATAATGATGTTGATAAATTTTACAATTAATAGTGCATTATAATTTGAATAAATTATGGAGAAGAGGAATCATCTCTAATATCATGTGACATATTTCATTTTGTATTCTATAAACCTATTAATTAATTTTTTAATATTGAAACAAAGTAAGATTACAAAGAATAACAACTACAAAAATAAAGAATAACTAGCCCATTAATTGATTTTTAAACTGACCTATTATCAAGGTACATCAAAAAATCATGGAAGTAAATAAATTATCTATTTGATGTTAATAAAATGTTAATTACAAAAATATAAAGTCTATATTTATTATTATTAAGAAGCGTGAGTTATATAAAATTCATATAAATTCAAGGTTAATTAATTAAATCATGGTGGATTATAAATATAATTTGTTAAAAGAATTTCCTAAGTGAACTAACCTATATTTTAAATATGGATACATATAATATTATCATTCAATTTGTAAAGTGGAAAATTGTGAACCTTAGCCAAATTCGCCACTTGAGAAAAAGGTGGGAACTTAACTAAGGTTCAATTTTCACATGGGGAGACTTTGCATTCAAAAGAGGGGGATGAATCTACTAGATCCAATCCTAGAGGATGCAAGGATTGAATACTAAGCAGATTGGAATGGAATTAACCCTCTTTTGTAAGTTGATTGATTGAATTAAGACAAAGTGTTGAAAATAAAGACAAAGTATGTGAAAACAGTGAGCTATAGATTCGGGATTCAGTCATGCACCTGGATCTGAGAAGTTTGAGATGATTTGTAGTTGCTCTGTGAAATCTGACAAAAGTTGCAAGGACCGCATGTGCAGACAAGGGTGCCCTCCTATCGGTCCTCCAAACTTTTCATGCACCAAAAAGGGTTTTTCGTCTCTGCGAATAATGCTTAATTTCATAAGTACAGTTGCGCACATGTTTCCTACACATAGAAAGAAAGGGAAATATGTTGGGAATATGGGTTTTGTCTTCAATTCAAACCCCAATTTTGGAATTAACCAAGTGGTTGAAATAATGTAAATGAAATGACTGAAAGTAGAAATGTTCCTCTTTGAGGGGATGTTAAGTTGACGGAAGTTGAAATGTTTATACCTCCTTGTGATGTTTTGCTTGCCTCCACATGGAATTAGGGTTTCATGAAGTATAATCTTTATCTCCTCTACAATGCTTGAAATCTTGTCTCTATTGCTGCTCCAAAGCTTGAAGGAAGACTGAAAATGCTCAATTGTTCTTGAATGCTTGAATGCTTGATCTCTTGAATGCTCGGATGCTTGATGATAGATTTGATAGGATGTCAAATGAGAGGGGAAATCCCTCTTATATACTTGCTAGTAGGTTTAATTGACTATTTTTCCAACTTAGGCCGACATAGGGGGGATTTTCCCACTCTAATTTGAGATGGGCAAAAGGGAGGGGCCTCAAAATGGGTCCCAAATAGGGAATCCTAGGTGCCACGCCCTAGTCCTGCCCTATTTTGGGGAAGGATCAAGGTGCAGATAGAGTGCAGAGTTGAATTGCAATGTATTTTTGATGTGCATGAGCATTTTTCAGGTCTCCGATTAGGTCGAGGGGTGCAAACACTAAGGCGAAGACCCAAATGTAGTCAAAAATTGCAAATGGTACAATTTTAGGACATTACACAATTATACTACAAGAAAGTGATGAATAGATAATAACCTTAAAAATAAAGCCAATTTGATAAAAGTGATTGCTAATATCATTTGGTCTTATTAACACTCTAAAAGAAATATTATATCACTCCTCACTAGACTTATTGTTGTTTATTTTGATGGCTTTATAATTTATAACTAACAAAGATTAACTGTTGAATAACTTGAGGAGAAAGAATGCATAAGTTAATTTAAAGAAGTGATCTTTTATCAACAATAAGATTTATACTATATAAAAATATATAGAGAGAGAAATAACTTAAAATGGAATGTCCTTATTACTATGAAAAAGATTAAAAAAATCATATACTTATGAATTTTAGTGAGATAAGTGCACCACTAATATACTTTAAAAGATTTTTTTTTAGTAGAAGTGTAGAACTAACATTATTTTATGAGCATGGTTTTAACGTAAATCAAATTATTATAAAAGTATGTATATTGTTTTTTCATACTCAAACTTCAAGTATATATCTCCACTTATCATGGTGGAGAATAAGTTTCTATTGTAAATATATTTTCTAATTGAACCAACTATATTTTTCAAATTTGAATATGAAGAATAATCATCATTAAATTAGAACACAAGAAAGTGACCAATAAAAGATTACCTTAAAATAAAATAAAATTGATATTAATGATTACTTATTTCATTTTCTTCAATAGACTTATTGTTAGTTATATTGATGAAATTCTAATTTTCAATTACCAAATATTAACACTCAAATGTTGCCTTGAATACCTTGAAAAGAGAGATATACTAGTTCAAAGAAATGGCCTTTTATCATGGACAAGATTTGTAATATAAAAAATTATGAAGAGAAGAATCTTAAAAAAGTAAATTCCATAGTGGAATAGAATGTTTCGAGTAATGTGTACAAGATTATTATGGATGCGTGAATTCTAGTGATATAAGTGGAATAGAATGAAGATAATTTATTGGAAACATTCATAAGAACATAATTTTGATGAGAAGGTGATTAAAGCATGTGTGTACATTTTTCTATAAATCGATATGTAAGTGAAATCATTATAAATTTAGCTATTAATTAATAAATTTATCTTTAGCTATGTCAACAAGAAGTTGAGTTTAGCATAAAAATGCAATATGGATGATTAATAATTTCATGTTATTGTCACGTTCGAAATTTGATTAATGGGACATGACATTTCTCACTTTTTTTTATCATATAACTAATGCACAATGTGCACCACACATGAACATGGTGCAAAATTATACAAATCACAAAACCAATGCAGCAAATCGAATACGTTGTCACATTCTAAACTATCATAAAATTAATAGTCATATTACTCCTTAGATAATTTAAATTGCTTGATATTCAGTTTCAACAATAATGGTAAACATAAACGATCACATATATAGATCATAAATTTTTGGGTTGTCTTCAAGCCCGAACTTATGGTGCTTTCTTAGGCTATACTTAGATAAACATTTCTAATTCATAATGTTTCATTAAAGGGCTTTTAATTAGCATTCTTTTTTCTCCCTTATATATAATTATATTTTTTTCAAATATTTAAAACTATATACATATCTATTCTTATTAAATTATCATTTACTTAATAATATATATTTATTTCTTTTCATAGGTATATAAAGAGTAACTATATAATTAAATCATTATATAATTGTCCATCTTCTTTTGTTTTGATTTTTTTTTTTTTTTTAACAAAAGGTTAGTCACTAAAATAATATGTATTACTCCTAAATCAAAGTATATTTGTTATAAGTAAATAAATTATTTACTTAAAAGAGAAAATTCTTAAGTTGAATAAGAGATGAAAATTATTTACCCAAAAGGAATAGAATACTTAAGTAAATTAAAATATGAAAATTATTTACTCAAAAGAAAAAAAAATGCTTAAGTTCTGATTAATATGAAAAATAGGTTTTAAGGACCCGAAACCTTTAACACAGGAGCATAAAATAGTTCATCAAAAAGTATCCAGACCTGCTAGAAACAGCTTACAAAATAACTGGCAAAAAGGCCAATAAACCGAATGGACAACAAAAGAAAGGAACAGCAAAGCGAAACAACCAGAGAAAACACAAAACAATTATAAGGACTTAAGAAGGTCTGCCACCTTATTGACCAGCTGGTCATAGTTTGTCGCAGCAACATTGAGTTCTTCCATGTCCTTGTTTGGCTTCTTCTCCTTCTTTTTGCCTCTGGTTCTTGTTCTGGGTCCTTGCACTTCTCTCGTACCTTCAATGTCTGGTTCAAGCTCTAGGGAATCCTTCTCGTCCTCCAATTTTCTGATGAGGATTTTGGTATTGTCGGTTGAAGCCTTCAAAATGTTAAAACTTTGATCAGCAATACTTTTGAGGCACTTTTCAATTTTGTTGAATTTGTTGTCAATTTTCGTCATTCTCTAGTCCATAACATTATCATTAGTTTTTCTCTCTGTCAAGCCCTTCTCAATTTTCTCAAACCTAGGGTTGAAGGAATCTTTGATCTCTTCAGCTCTGACAACAGTTTTAGTCAAATCATCAACATATTCTGCCATAGATTTACCTCCACCAATACTGATTGTTTCCAGAATTTGGAACCTGTGGTTAAGCTTCTTATTATCCTCCATAACTTTCTTGTAACTGTTAGTTAACCAATCAATGGTGTCCACAAAACCTTTCAAACCCTCAAGGGGAGGATTTGAGGGGGGATTTTACTCACCAGAATTATCCTGTTCCTTTTGGGGGGGGTCACCACCAGTGATTTTGTCATCTTTGCCATCAATCCTCTGATCAAAAGCTTCCCCTGTGGTCACCTCCTCCAAATTCTGGTCGACTTCAGTATCCTTTCTCTGCACTTGTTCCTCTAGCTCAATAACATTATCTTCTTGTCTCTTCTATTTGTTCCTTGTCTGGATAGAAATTTTGGTTTTCTTTTTCCGAGGAGACTCGGGTTCATCCTTCTCATAATCCTCAGAGACCTCTTCCTCTGAGGAGGAACAAATCTGGAAAACTTTTTCTTTAGATTTTTTCTTTCCCTTTGAGGAGGAAGGCCTGGTATTCACTTGCTTTCTTTTCTTACCAATTTCAGCTTCAGATTCATCCAGACTCTCCCCAGACTCACTCATCGAGTCGCTTTCAGACTCGTCACCCATAGAAAAAAAAGAATCTGACCCTTCCTCCTCAAACTCAGAGATTGAAGGCTGAGGGCAAGAAATTTGGTTGGATAATAAAAGATTAAATAAAAGATTAAAGATAATAATAATAAAGCACAAGAAAAAATACAAACATTTGAATTGAATATAAGGGTTGGGGAGATAAGAAATTTACAAAAAGAAAATAAAATAGAATATAGTACATTAAATATAACCGTGAATTATTTCATAACATAGCTGGAATATGAAGATGATAAGGTAGTTGAAAAAATAAACAAGAATAGAGAAATAAATATATAAAAATAAAAAAATCTCAAATTGAGAACTGTTGGACATTGTTGTTGCTAGATATGTTGTTGTCATTGATGTCAACATATTCTTGTGATTTATTGCTCTGATGATTGCAGATTGGTTTATTGGGATCATGGTTTGGTGTATAGAGTGTTTCTAGTATCATTACATCTTTCTGTATTGGTGTATAGTGATCATATTATATGATCTGATTTGTAGTTTGGTTTTTTTTATCAGTGCTTTGCAGAGCTCGGTATTTCCTTCGATATATTATGGTGTGATCAAATCTTGAGCTGATATTTTAAGAGATTGTTTGGTATGTTCTTGTGTATCTTCATTTCATATCGTTTGTGATTTGGTTCTCTGTAGGTTATCTTTCTTTGTGACAGTTATTGTTGTTTGAGTATTCTTGATGTTCAGTTGTTGATCGATGAAGATTTTATTAGTGGTGTTGGTACAGCTGTTACTAATGATTCTAACATGCTTGTTGGTGTTTCTAATTTTGTCCTATTTGTTTTTAGGATCCACATTGATCATTGTGCGAGTTTCTGGGGGTTTTCATGATCCGATGATGTTCTTTGTGTTAAACGGTATTCTTGGTGGTGTAGCGTGCTGCGGTTGATCTTGGCAAGATTTTCGATGGTTTTGCATGTTTGGAGATTTTATTTAAGTCCATGTTATGTCATGTATATCATTTTATTGGTCTGGTGGTTGATCTTTGTATTGTGTAATATAATTTTGTAATTGTGAGTCGAGGGTTTAGCCAATCTTGTTGTCAAGGTTGATGAATTGTATAAATAGGTGATAAACTCATGTAATTTAGGTATCAAGGTTATGTCTACGTTATTATAGAATGGTGTATGAGCGAATAAATAAATTCATCCTTTAGTAGTATGTTTGAGCAGTTTTTTGAAGCAGACACCAGTTAGGAGGGACCTGAAAGAGATCAATCTGGACCTATTAGAAAGAGTAAACACAAAGATATGATAGAGGCAATGCAAAACAGATTGATTTATTTCATGAAAACTGATTACAACCAACAGGTAACAACCAGGTTACAGAAACTCACCCTTGGGCCTGCTAAAACATGCTCAAAGTATAGAATAGATCACAACCGGGACCTTCAATCTTAAGATCTATCTTCTACACTCAGTCTAGCTACTTGATTGTTGATTGTTACATTCTAATGCTCAATTACAATGATTTATATGATCCAAGGGATCCGGTCGGCCCAAAAAGGGATCAAAACCTAAAGAACAACACCTATCTTGTAAAATCAACAAGGTCGGCCTCCACCAAGAGATTCATCCAAAAAATTCAAAGAATGAAGTGTAGATCACGGGAAAAGGTCAGCCACATGCCAAGGAACATCGGAATCAATGCTTAGGGCTCTGCAAGCTACGGAAGGGGTCTGATAGATCACAAATGCAAATAGGTCCAGGCAACTGGTAGTAGGAAACTGTCAACTAATAACAAAAGAATGTCATGGAAACCGATAGCGGTAACTTGTCAAAAAATGATCCAAATGCTTTGTGATTTGGGAATAAGGAAGATGGTCAAGTCTTCAAGTAGAATCCAACTCCATGGGATCCGGTGAGCCAAAATTGGGACACATAGAAGGAAATCCTAAAACTGCAAATAGAAAGCAAAATAGAAAGGAAAATATTTTTGGTTGATGCAAGATTGCTATGAACCGGGGATGCTCCTACATCAGACATCTGGGGTTATTGAAAAAGTGAGTCTCTCACTTTGTTGGGGTCAAAGGAAAACCAAGGTGGTCTACCTCTACCTAATAAATCCAAGATGAATCTTCAACTGGTATGTCCTTCCACTTCACAAGATACTCCTTATACTGACTACTCTAGGTACTACGCCCAATCCTTTTGTCCAAAATGTCTTCAATATGATCTAGCTCCTTCCGGGGCAACTGTTTCTCCAAGTCTGCAATACTGTCCTCACTGAATGTTGGTTCATGATACTCGTGAAGATTTGAAATGTTAAACATGGGTGAAATACTCAGACTATCTGGTAACTCTACTTCATATGCATTCCCAAAACTGAACTTCCTCAAAATCCTGCAAGGTCCAAACTTTCTCATCTACAATTTATTATAAGTTTCAACTGGGAATCTCTCTTTTCTTAAATATACCATCACTTCATCACCAGCTTCAAATTCCTTATGTCTCCTCTTCTCATTTGTCTTCTCCTTATACTTTTTGTTCATGTCCTCCAAATGTTGCTTAACCTAAATATGCAAGGCTACCATGTGATCTACAAAGTCTTATACTTCTTAACTTCATTGGTCTTCACTACTAATATATCTTAATTCTATTATGCCTCTAGGATTCACTCCGATAACAATCTCAAAAGGTGTTCTTCCGGTACTCCTATTTACTAATTTTTTGTAGGCAAACTTTGCTTGTGCAAGAATCAAATCCCAACTTCCAGTCTTATCTCCAACTAAACATCTCAACAAATTTACCAAGCTTCGGTTAACTACTTTTTTCTGTCTATCAGTCTATGGATGAAAAGTAGAACTGAACTTCAAATCTATCTTCATCTTCTTCCAAAGTGTTCTCAAAAAATAGCCAGCAAACTTAGTGTCTTTGTTTGAAACTATGCTCTTAGGTAATCCATGCAATCTCACTACTTCCTTGAAAAATAGGTATGTTACATGTAATGCATCTGATGTCTTCTTACAACGTATGAAATGAGCCATCTTCAAGAATCTATCCACAACCACAAATATAGAATGATTTCCTCTATGTGTTTTAGGCAATCCAAGTATGAAATCCATGCTTATATCCTCCCAAGGTCTTATTGGTACTATCAAAGGTTTATATAATCCCACATTCTAACTACTACCCTTTGTAACTTGACAAACTCTACAACTTTGCACATATTTCTCAACATCCTTATGAATCCAGGGTCAAAGGTACTTCTCACCCACCAATGCTATTGTTTTGTCAATACAAAAATGTCCAGCTAATCCTCCACTATGTTTCTCCCTTATCAAATTCTCCCTCGTAGAACTCTTAGGTATGCACAATTGAACTCCTTTGGATAACATCCCATCCTGAATGAAGTAATCCAACCACTTGCTTCTATCTACCATAACTAGTTCTCTACATGCTTTCTAAGGTTCTGCAAAATTTGGGTAATCATCATACAAGGTCTTGAACTCTTCAAATCCTAATACTATCACTCTCATCTATGTTAGGAAATTCCTTCTCCTACTCAATGCATCAGCAACGTTGTTAGATTTTCTACTTATATGATTCAACACAAAGGTGTAACTTTTCAAGAATTCTACCCGTCTCATATGTCTCTGATTCAACTTACTCTGACTATTCAAATACTGCAAGGCTTGATGATTTGTATACAACACAAACTCCTTAGGCAACAAGTAATATCCCCACTTCTTCGAGGCTTGAACTATGGCATAAAACTCTTTATCATACACTGAATATCTCCTACGGGCATCATTCAATTTCTCATTGAAATAAGCTACTGCTCTCCCTTCTTGACTCAAGACTGCTCCTATTGTTGTTCCACTTGCATCACAATCTACTTGAAATACTTTGTTGAAATCTGGTAAAGCTAACACAGGCTACTCGATCACTTTCTGCTTCAACAGTTCAAAAATTTTGTTTGCTTTGGTGGTCCCACTTGAATTCCTTTTGGTCTCCCCTCATGGTCTTATTCATAGGGTTACAAACTGAACTGGAATTTCTAATGAACTTCTGGTAGAAACTAGCCAATCCATGAAATTATCTTACCTCTCCAATGCTTTCTAGTGTAGGCCACTCAACAATTTCTTTTACTTTCTCAGGGTCCATCTTCAAACCATCCTCAGATATCACAAATCCCAAATAGACTAACTCATCCTTCATAAAAGTACACTTCTTAATATTTATCAAAAAAAATTCTTCTCTCGACCTCCACAAAACTTGTCTCAATTGCAACAAATGCTCCTCTTTTGTCTTACTGAAAATCAAAATGTCATCCAAATATACAATAACAAACTTACCCAATAATTTCTTCAATGCCTCAATCATCAGCCTCATGAAACTACTAGGTGCATTAGTTAACCCAAAAAACATCACCAACCATTCATACAATCATTCATTTGTCTTGAATGTTGTCTTCCACTCATCTCTTTCTCTAATCTTGATCTAATGATATCCACTCTTCAAATATATCTTTGTAAAGTATTTGGCTCCACTCAAACAGTCTATTATGTCATCCATCCTAGGCAAAGGAAATCGTTATTTCACTATGATCTTGTTTATTTCTCTAGAATTAGTACACATTCTCCACTCTCCATTCTTCTTAGGTGCTAATATTGTTGGTAATACACAAGGGCTCAAACTTTCCCTGATCAAACCTTTCTTCAACAGCTCCTGCACTTGTCTATTTAGTTCTTCATTCCTTCCCGGTGTCATCCGATTTACAGCTTTGTTAGGAAAACTAGCTCTAGGAACCAGGTCCATGTAATGACTGATACTTCTCACAGGTGGCAATCCATCAGGTACATTATCTAGAAATGATGTCTTCATATTCTATTAGCAAATCTTTTATCTCTATCAGTTGTTCCTCTTCATGCTCCAGATTCTCACTCTTCCTAGGAATTAAGGCAAAACACACATTCTCATGTCTCAATCCATCCAAGAATTTCCTTCCATCTACCAAATAGATTCTATCATTCATACAGACTTCATTTTTCAAAGGTTCCTCCAAGGGCAACAAGGTTTGCTTCATCCCATTGGATACAATAGTATATGTATTCTTCATCCCATCATGTATTGCCTTTCTATCAAACTGACAAGGTCTACCCAACAAAAGATGACAAACATCCATATGCATAATATCACACAAGACTTCATCATGATAATTCCCCACTTTCAATTTCACCAAACATTGCTCACTTACTAACAACTTATGTTCATCCTGAATCCATGCTATCTGATAAGGTTTAGGGTGTTTCAATCTCTCCAAATTCAACTTATTCACCATCTCTTCTAAAACAAGATTATCTGAACTACAACTATCAATAACAAATTTACAACACTTACCGAATACCTTACATCTGGTCTTGAACATATTCTTCCTCTGTAAGGGCTCTTCATCTCTCACGGCATGACACAAATCTCTCCTCATCATCAATTGTTCTTCATCTTCCAGTTTATTGTCTGATCCGGTGGGGTTTTCTTCCACCACTGTTGTTCTTTCGGTATTCTCTATCTTATTACACTTGAAATAACAATGTCCTTCTCATCCACACTTAAAGCAAGTTCCTCTAAATTTTCTCTTGTCTTGTCTTCCAAAATTCTCATTTTGATAGCCATCTGGTTCTCTCCTCCGGTAGAAATTTCTATCATCTTTTCAGTATGAATTACCTTCTTTTTTTACTTCTTTTTCCTTGTTTTGATATCTATAGGTTCCTCTACCTTCAGTATATCCTATTCCTCCTTGAAATATTCTTCTGGTAAACCTTTCACCTCCACCTCTCTACCTCTACTCATATCTTTTTTTTAGCTTCTCTTATGCCTTTAGGGCATACTAGTAAGCCTCTTCAACACTCTCTAATTTGATCAAACTAAGTTCATCTTGTATAGACACCCACAATCCATTCAAATATCTTACAACTTTCTCAACTTCATCATCAATATGTCCAGATCTGATGTTCAATTTGTAAAATGCTTTGGTGTATTCCTTCACTCTAGATTCCTTTTGTTTCAAATTTTGCAACTTCCAGAATAGATTCACTTGATAATCAATTAGCATAAACTTTGATTTGAACTTAGCAATCATCTAATCCCATGCCTTGATCTTCTCTTTACCTCTTCTATATCTATCAACCTACAAATGCTCCCACCAAAGAGATGCATGACCTTTCAACCAATTATAGGCATATTTCACCTTTCTTTCTTCTGCAGTGTTTTCAAAATCAAAATGTTTCTTCATCTTCGAGATCCAATCCATCAATCCATTTGAACCCAACTTTCCATCATATTCTAGTGGGGTAAAATGAGGTTTAGTATTCAACCTACTCAAAACCCTCAAAAACCTTTCCTCATCTAGATCAACCACTGGTTGGTTTACTTGTTCTATCGGAGCTTCTTCTCCTTCATCTTCACTTACATCTTCAATGTGTCAACCTCTTCTCTGGGTTGTCTCCATGGCTTCCAACTGGGTTGTTATCCCTCGCAACATTTCTATCATAGTAGGTTATGCATTCCCACGCACTCCATCATTCCTAGTTCCTCTTCACGCCATCTTTTACACCACTCCTCTACAGTTGTAGGTCGGATCCATAGTCCGCCACCCTACAACAACAAAAAATCTCAGGACACGCAATCTCCAAAACAAAAAAATTGGTCTGATACCACTTGAAGCAATCATCAATTAGGAGGGACCTCAAAGAGATCAATCTAGACCATCCAGCAAGAGTAAACACAATGGAAACATAAAGATATGATGGAGGGAATGCAAAACAGATCGATTTATTTCATGAAAACTAATTACAACCAATCGGTAACAACCGGGTTACAGAAGCTGGCTCACAGGCCTGCTAAAACATGCTCAAAGTATATAATAGGTCACAATCAGGACCTTCAATCTTAAGATCTATCTTCTACACTTAGTCTAGCTACTTGATAGTTGATTGTTACATTCTAATGCTCAATTAAAATGATTTATAAAATCCAACGGATCTGGTCAGCCCAAAAAGGGATCAAAACCCGAAGAACAATACCTAACATGTAAAATCAATAAGGTCGGCCTACGCCAAGAGATTCCTCTGTAAAATCTCAAAGATGAAGTGTAGATCACAGGAAAAGGTCAGTCGTGCACCAAGGAACATCGGAATCAACACTCAGGGCTCCGTAAGCTACAGAAGGGGTCTAGTAGATCACAAATGCAAATAAGTCCATGCAACTGATAGCAGAAAACTGTCAACCGATAATAGGAAACTATCATGGAAACCGATAGTGATAACTTGTTGGAAAATGATCTAAATGCTTTGCGGTTTGGGAATAAGGAAGATGATCAAGTCTTAAAGTAGAATCCAACCCCAAAGGATCTAGTGAGCCAAAACTGGGATACATAGAAACAAATGTTGAAACTACAAACAGAAAGGAAAATACAAAGGAAAATAGTTTTGGTTGATGCAAGATTTCTATGAACCAGGGATGCTCCTGCATCAGTTTTGGAGGTTGCAGAGAAGACATATGTGCTTAACCAAAACTATCATCAGGCACTAGCATATGCTATCATTGTAGTTCATTCCTTCCTGATTGTTATCTAAATCTTGTTGTAAGTCAATGAGACTTCCCTAAGGGTTGTAGCCTTCCAAGTTATTATATTTTGAGCAATGAGCTTGAATGTAGGTGCATTCCCCATTGTAATGTTTTCACATACTACTGTAGAATATCATCTTATTGTGGGTAGGTTCTCGCCATGGTTTTTCCCTTAACCGGGTTTTACACATCAAAATATTGGTGTTGTGTGTTGTGCTATCAATTTTCATATCTTTGTTGTTGTTGCAATTTATCAGATTTTCATTTAAGGTTAAGTTTCATAATCTGGTGAAAATTGATTCACCCCCCCCCCCCCCTCTCAGTTTTCCTTCATTGTTGTTGCCAACAATTAGTATCAAAGTTAGATCCTTCTGAAGAAGATTGACCGCTTGAGGTGATCCGAGATGGAAATTGGTAATGGAAGTGTTATCTTTAAGAATGAGAGTTTGAGATTTGACAGAAGTAGCTTTAATATATGGAAGAACCAGATGGAGGTGCACTTGAGATGGCTTGGAGAGGATTACTGGAAGATTACAAAGAATGCTTATTTTGTTCCTCCAAATGGACCGGTTATTGTTGATGAGATAAAAGAAGCTGAAAATAACATTAGAGCTAAGGAAGCATTGTTCAGTGCCCTGACTAATTCAAAGAATAACTAATGTAATGGGACTTCAAACTACACAAGAGATCTGGGAGAAGCTTAAGACCTTGTATGAAGGAGATAAAAAAGTCAAAGTTGCTAAGTTGGAGAGTTTGAAAGGGAAGTATGAGTTGTTGAGAATGGGAGAAGATGAGAACATAAATTCCTTTATGGCTAAGGTGAATGAACTTGTCTTAGGTATCGTTGCCTCCTACGTACAAACATAAGGTAGCTTCTATTGATGAGATCTGAATTGTAACTACTATGACAAGAGATATGCTAGTTGGAAATATTGTTGCATTTTAACTGAGCGAGTTTGGCGAATCACATGGAAAGTCTGAGACAACATTTAGAGATTATGTATCCAGAAAGAAGTATGACCTTGAAGAATGTAGAATATCTAGATATGAAAGAGAGAGAAAAGAGATGGAAGAGAAACAAAGAGAATTGGAGGATCTTGAAGCATTGATTGCCCAAAGATTGCCTAAAAGAGCCAATAAGTATGATGGAAAATTACCTCTGAAATGTTTCTCTTGCAAAAAGATAGGATGCTTTACTTCTAGATGCTCAGAGAGAATGTCTAATTATGATAGGCATGATAAATTTGATAAGCATGAAGGGAATAATAGATATGAGAAGCATAATTAGTATGACAAGCCTAACCAGAAGTATAAGCATCAGAAGAACTATTATTGATGCAGCCATAACTAGTAAAACCCTAAAAAGAGTCAACCGGCTTATGCAGCAAGAGAAGAACAACTAAAGAAGCAAGAAAACGTAACAAGATTGCATAAACAGATCATATTATTTCTTTAGAACTTTCGACAATCATCTGGAAATCATCATATTATCATCAAAGAACATCTGGCAATTAACCGGTTACATACAAGCCATCCACCAGATACAATCCAATCTGGGATTCTAAGAATCAACTAGATCACAATATGTGAATCTCAATCCTTATTCTCAATTTGAATTCCTCTACCCCTCCAAATGATTACATATTTATACCCACCGGAACACATCCAATTCGACCTTAAAAGATTACATTTACTATTGTAGGAAATGAAACATGTAATTAGGTCAGCCCTAAGAATTAAATGAATCTTTTTGGAAAATAACAACCAAGCAATGTAGTTCAGCAAGAAGGTCAGCCACACGCCAAAGAACATCAGACAAGACCCAAGATAGATCCACTCACCAAGAATCACATCACTAATGAAGGAAAACCAACTAATAAGCAAAAGAACTATCCCAGAACCTAGAAATAGTCAACCAGAAGCGATAACTGACTGGAAAAGAACCAAAATGAACTAAAAATATGGAATCAAGCAAATGAAACTGCCTAGAAATCGAAAATAAAATCTACCAAGAAGAACAAGCAACTATCGATGCCAACCGATAAGAACATAGAAAACAACACAAATAACTTAAACAAGAAAAAACTGAAAGGAAATATTTTTGGATGATGCAATATTGCTCATCGACTCTTGCATCAAATAACCCAGGTAGAAAAAGATGTTCCATTAGAGGAAACACATGAAAATATATAAGGATTTAGAATGAAGATCTCATGCTCATTTATGATCCAAACATTTTCTTTATCTACCAACCTCTGCTTTAGCTCTTCCTATGTGATAGGGAGGGCACCTAGTTTACCATCAATTAGAATTCTTCGATGGTTTCTTCTATCCCATTATGGGTTCAAGTCTACCCTTCTAGACTTCTAAGGGCTTCCCTACCTTTTGTTTGCTTAACTCTCCTTCCTCAAGCTCACCAAGTAAGCTTGCTCAACATATCCTTGCAGGGGTCAAGGACACGCTCATTCTTTCTCTCCTTGCTAAACCACCCTTCTTGTTTGATTTAGTAAACCTTTCCCTAAGGTTACACAATGTCTTTCTTTTAGGCTTGTAGCCTTCTAGATTTGTTTCCAGTTCACAGCAGTTTCCTTCCCCTACAAGTTATCTCCTCAATTACTAATACCTAGTCGGACTACCATCAAGCTCGTCTAGGTTCAGTATGTAGAAATGGCGATTGTCATTTCCTGGCTTCCTCCTACTACTACTCTACTTCTTCTATACATTTTTGGCTCTTCCTGAAGAACTTGAATAGCTGTGTGGATCCCACAGTGGAGGTTCAAGATAGAGCCATATTTACATAGTGAGATCAAAATAGAAATGAACAACAAAAGGAACTTTAATTACAGAACTGTAATGAAAAACTTAATCAAAATAAATAGTACAACGACAAGAAAACTCAAAAATAGACTGTATGTATTTCTTTTAGTGCTTCAACCTTTCAACAACCAACATCCCCTCCTTTACAAATTCCCATTGGGTCTTTTAAATATTTCATCCGTCGTGAGACATATACAGTTACAAACTGGAAAACAGTTTCAGAACGCTCATCGGTGAAGCCTCAAAACCTGGCTTGCATCGGTCGATGTCAACTTTCTGCGGTCCACACTTCCTATTGGGTCATTGGAAAGTCTTCAAAACTTTACTTCTGATGACCAATGACAATGTTCACCTTTCGCACTTTTTCCATCGGGCGTCGAGATAGCAAAAAAAATCCCTTCGTCTGATAGCTGATGCCTTTCTCCACTTGTTGGGCATTTCTAATGGTCTTGGGGAAGATAACCAAAAAGCTAAACCGACTGTTCGATCTGCTCGATCTCTCTTTTGAGCTTCACCACGTGGCATTCACTGATTAGTTCTGGGGGCTCTACTATGACATCTTAGCACGGCCTCTCTAACCACCCGAAATGCTCTTCTTTTTTGCTAGGTCCCACCATGGTCGCCAACTCACGGCAGATAAACTTTGATCATTTTCCCGTCGCGGTATAGCGATGGTCGTCCAATCCTTTTGGAAGCCGCAGGACTTGCTCACTTGTTATCGGCTAGCACTTTCCTATTAGGTCCACGGGATAGCCTAAAAAACATTCACTCTGATAACCGATAACTCCCATCGGGTCATCAGTAAAGCGTGCAACAACTCCCATCGATACCCAATACAACTACTCCAACATGGGTGACCTCTTCTAAATAAGACTTGTCGATCAGGGTACGTCTTGTAGATAAGGAAAAACTCAAAAACTGCAAAGAAAACAACCAAACAAATATCTACATGACCACGAGAGGGTCTCAAAAGTCAAAATTGATCAAGGGCATTTCAACCCTTAGGTGCTCCTACACCATACTCCCCCAAAAACAAGGAAGTCAAGTGACTATGCTCGACGGAAAGGAAAGATCAATTATTGACTTCACAAAGTCTGATTCAGGGACCCAAGTCGCTTTAGAATCAGGTTTATGCATCCATTTCACCAAATGTTCCATGTAGACCTGTTGTCTAGTCTTCTTGTGAATGTGGGAATCTAACACTTTCTCAGCCTAAGGCATGGAAGAAGAAAGTAATGGTAGATTGGAAAGTGGTTGTTGAACATCTAAAACTCGTGCATCCTCTCTAAGAAGTTGTCCCTTGTAGACAACTAAATCTACAACATTGAAAATGGGAGACAAAGCAATATCAGATGGCAAATAAATCTTATAGGGATTAGATCCATACTTGGCTAAAACTTTACATGGGCCTATTCTCCTAATTTGTATCTTGTTGGGAATCCCCTTCTGAAGTCAAGCCTTTTTCAAATGTGCCCTCACTAAATATCCAACTAAAAATTGCACATCTCTCTGTGTGGCATCAACTCTGGCTTTAAATTTCTGTGAAGAATCTTGGAGAGTTTGCTTGACTTGGTCATGAACCTCCTTCATAGATTGAGCGACATCATCAGCTTGACCACTTTTGTATGATAGATTACCAAGGTCTCATAATTCCATAACACCTTGTGGGTGCATA
The DNA here is from genome assembly GCF_030272615.1 of Cryptomeria japonica. Classification (NCBI taxonomy): domain Eukaryota; kingdom Viridiplantae; phylum Streptophyta; class Pinopsida; order Cupressales; family Cupressaceae; genus Cryptomeria; species Cryptomeria japonica. The sequence continues at coordinate 235,970,761 of NC_081407.1, read as the reverse complement.
CCATACACTATCTCAAATGGACTCTTCCCAGTAGACCTGTTGACACTGTTATTGTACACAAACTCTTCCTGGTGAAGAACCGGATCCCAACTCTGTCCATACTCTTTTGTTAAACACCTTAAAAGGTTTCCAAGTGTCCTATTGACCACCTCTATTTTACCATCCGTTTGGGGAAGATAGGCTGAACCAAAAGACAAATTAGTTCCCAGTCTTTTCCAAAGAGTTTTCCAAAAATGTCCAAGGAATTTGACATCTCTATCTGAAACAATACTAACTGGAAAACCGTGGATTCTAATAACCTCTTTGAAAAACAAGTATGCAATGTGAATAGCATCATGGGTAGTTTTACAAGGAACAAAATGTGCCATTTTATTGAATCTATCAACAACAACAAAAATGCTATCACAACCAAGCTTTGTTTTGGGTAATCCAACCACAAAATCCATACTCACGCATTCCCATGGCCTTGTAGGAATAGGTAATGTTTGATAAAGACCAGCATTAGTAGATGTGCCTTTAGCTTTCTGACAAACCGTACACTGCTCGACATACCTTTTGATATCCCTCTACATTCTTGGCCAATAATAGAACCTTTGAACAAGTTCCAATGTCTTATTAAGGCCAAAATTACTACTCAATCATCCATTGTGCTTTTCTTGGATAGATTTTCCCTCATCAATCCCTTGGGAACACACAACTATCCACCTTTAAACAACAAACCATTCTGCAAAGTAAAGTCAATATATTTACTATGATAGTGACTCTAAAATTCTTGACAAACCATGTAAATGGCAGCAAAATCTTCATCCTTGGGGTACAAATCCTTGAAGTAATGAACTCCAATACTTTGAATCTGTACTTCTTGCACTGTTAGTAGCCTTCTACTCAAAGAATCTGCTACTTTATTACACTTCCCTTTCTTATGCTTAATAGAAAAAGTATATGACTATAGATACTCAACCCATTTAACATGCCTATTTATCTTGTGAATTTAGAAAACTTAAAGCTTGATTATCTGTGTAAATAACAAACTCCTTAGGTAACAAGTAGTGTCTCCACTTCCTAAGAGCTTGAACAAGAGCACGCAACTTGAGATCATAGGATGAATACTTCTTCTTGGCATCATTGAGCTTCTCACTAAAGAAAGCTACAGGTCTATTCTCTTGACTCAAAACAACACCAATTGCTATATTACTGGCATCACATTCAATTGTGAACAACTTGTCAAAACTAGGAAGAATGAGTATCGGTTGTGTAGCTACCTTTTGTTTCAAAATTTCAAACCCTTTGTTAGCTGCATTGGTCCACTGAAACTTAGTCTTAACTCCTCCTTTGATGGTATCCAGTATGGGTGCACAAATCTCATTGAATCCTCTGATAAACTTCTTGTAGAACTGTGTTAAACCATGAAAACTTCTTAATGCACTCGATATCTTTGGTGTTGGCCAATTTGTGATGGCTTCCACCTTTTATGTGTCCATCTTCAAATCTCCTCCTGAAACTACAAATCCGAGATAGACAAGTTCCTACTTCATAAACTCACACTTCCCCAAGTTTATTATTAGTTGCTCATCATACAATTTTTGCAATACAATACTAAGATGATCTAGATGTTCCTCTTTAATTCTACTAAAAATCAAGATGTCATCTAGGTATACAACAACAAATTTACCAATAAAATCTTTAAACACTTCATTCATGAGTCTCATGAATATACTAGGAGCATTACTAAGACTGAATGGCATAACAAGTCACTCATAAAGTCCTTCATTGGTTTTGAAGGTTGTTTTCCATTCATCACCTTCTTTTATTCTGATCTGGTGGTATCCACTCTTGAGATCAATCTTAGTGAAGTACTTTGCACCTCCCAAGCAATCCATCAAGTCTTCAATTCTTGGGATAGGAAATATGTACCTAATAGTGATTCTATTTATGCACTCTTGAATCTATGCATATCCTCCATGTTCCTCCTTTCTTGGGTGCTAACACTGAAGATACGACACAAGGACTTATACTCTTCTTTATCAATCCTTGGTCCAACAATTCTTGGACTTGTCTAGCCACTTCCTTGTTCTATTCGGGAGTCATCTTATAGGCTACTTTGTTGGGTAATGATGCTCCAGGAATAAAATCAATCTGATGGCTGATGGCTCTAATAGGTTGTAGGGTTGATGGTGCTCCATCACTTATGATTGCTTAGAAGTTGTCTAGTATCTGTTGCACTTCATGAGGTATTTGAACCTTCTTTTCTTGCTTTGTTTCCCTTGATTTTACTATAAGAGCAAATCCAACTCCTTCTCCTTCCTTGAGAGTGTTAATGAACTCTTTTTCACTCACCAATGACACATTTGGGCCTTTAGTTTTGTTGCTCTCTCCTTCATCAATTAGGGACTGAATGTGGGATGTAACTCCTTCCTTTTGAAAAGAATAAGAGTTCTCCTCTCCATTGTGAATGGCCTTTCTATCAAAATGCCATGGTCTACCAAGAAGTATATGGAAAGCATCCATAGGTAGGATGTCACACAAGACTTTATCCTTATAACTACCTATGTTGAGCTCAACCCATGTTTGTTCATTCACTACCACATGTTGCTCCTTGTTGAGCCAAGTGACCCTATATGGATTACTATATGGAATTCTTTTCAACTTCAGTTTACTTACTACTTCCTCTGACATAATGTTGTTAGTAGACCCTGAGTCTATCACCACTCTACAAACCTTACCAAGGACCTTGCATTTGATTCTAAACAAAGCTCTTCTTTGAGTTGGTTCTTCTTTGATTGGCTCCTTAATCAAGGCTCTTCTCATCATTAAATTTTCTCCATCTTCAGGAGCTAAGCTCACATCTTGTGTCTTGTTTTTTTCTGCATCTTCTTGTGCATATGTCACTCTTCTTTCACTTCCTTGAGATGAAGAGGATTTCTCTGGACATCTATAGGTAGGGTGACCCAACTTTTGACAATTGTAACACTTCATGGTGGATAAGTAGGACCCTCATCCCAGTCCACTAGATCTACATCTTCTTGGGTTGCTAGATGATCCCCTTACTCTATAGTTGCTCTTGCTATGTGAATCCTCACTTTTATCTATAAATTTGGACTCTCCTTGGGACCTTTTATATATTCCTCTTCCACCAAAAGCTGCCTCATTGGCCTCTACCATCTTTTCCTCTGCCTCTTCCTCTATTGATTTGTTCTTGCTTCCTTTTGCTCTTTTCCTCCACCTTTAGTGCCAACTAATAGCACTTATGCATGATGTTAGGACTTAACAAACTCAAATCCTCTTGAATATTCCATCTCAAGACATTCAATTATCTGGCTACCTTGATGCTCTCATCCTCTACCACCTTGGATCTCAATCACAACTTCTAAAATTCCTCAGTGTAGCTGCTCACATCCAAGTCTCTTTGCCTCAAGTTTTGTGTCCTCTTGTGCAACTAGATCTCATAATCTTCAAAGATATATGTTTCCCTCACCTTCGCTAACATGCCCTTCCAAGTAGCTATGGGGATCTTACCCTCTTTTTGCCTCTCTTCTTGGATAATTTTCCACCAAGTTAAGGCTACTCCTCTCAATCTAGACTTAGCTACCTTCACCTTTGGGCTTCACTGATTCCATCACACTCAAAGTGATTCTCCATTCCTTCAATCCATTCAATGACTACTTGAGGCTCCATTTTCCCATGGAAAAGTGACACTCCTTCTAAATATTTTTCTCCTAAAGCTTTAATTGCTTTCAGGAAAGGTTGTTCAGGTAGAACAAGGTCTGGTTTTGGTATCCTATCCTCTTCTACTGGTTCTTTACCCTTCCCTTCATTGACCTGGATTATTACTTTCTCGGTTTTATCCTCAACTGTGTCTACTTTACTCTCCAGTTATGCTAATCTTTCTCTGAGGAGTCTATTGTCTTCCTCCTAATCTTCTACCTTATTATCTAACTTTGCATTAGTCACCATTTTATGACTATTGTCTCCTACTAATTTAGTATCAGTCATCAACTACTTTATTCCAAAGTCTAAACTTGCTCTGATACCTATATGATAGGGAGGGCACCTAGTTTACCATCAATTAGAATTCTTTGATGGCTGCTTTTATCCCATTATGGGTTCAAGTCTACCCTTCTAGACTTTTAAGGGCTTTCCTACCTTTTGTTTGCTTAACTCTCCTTCTTCAAGCTTACCAAGTAAGCTTGCTCAACATATCTATGTAGAGGTGAAGGACACGCTCATTCTTTCTATCCTTGCTAAACCACCCATCTTGTTTGGTTTAGTAAACCTTTCCCTAAGGTTACACAATGTCTTTCTTTCAAGCTTGTAGCCATATGGATCTGTTTCCAGTTCATAGTAGTTTCCTTCCCCTGCAATTTATCTCCTCAATTACTGATACCTATACGGACTACCATCAAACTTGCCTAGCTTCAATATGCAAAAATCGTGATTGTCATTTCCTGGCTTCCTCCTACTACTACTCTACTTCTTCTGTACATTTTTGGCTCTTCCTGAACAACTCCAATAGCCATGTGGATCCCACAGTGGAGGTTAAAGACAAAGCCATATTTACACAATGAGATCAAAATAGAAATGAACAACAAAAGGAACTTTAATTACAGAACTATAATGAAAAACTTAATCAAAATAAATAGTACAATGATAGAAAACCCAAAAAATAGATTATATGTATTTCTTTTAGTGCTTCAACCTTTCAACAACCAACATCCCCTCCTTTACAAATTCCCATTGGGTCTTTTAAACATTTCATCTGTTGTGAAACATGGATGGTTACAAACTAGAAAACATTTTCATAACGGTCATTGGTGAAGCCTCATAACTTGGCTTCCATCGACCGATGTCAACTTTCTGCGCTCTGCACTTCCTATCGGGTCATCGGGAAGTCTTCAAAACTTTACTTCTGATAACCGATGATAATGGTCACCTTTCATACTTTTTCCATCAAGCATCGGGATAGCAAAAAAAATCCCTTTGTTCGATAGTCGATACCTTTCTCCACTTGCTAGGCATTTCTAACGGTTTTCGAGAAGATAACCGAAAAGCTAAACCAACTGTTCGATCTGCTCGGTCTCTCTTTTGAGCTTCGCCATGTGGCATTCACTGATTGGTTTTGGGGGCTCTACCCTAATATCTTACCATGACCTCTCTAACTGCCTGGAATGCTTTTCTTTTTCGCTGGGTGCCACCATGGTCACCAAGTCACGACAGATAAACTTTGATCATTTTCCCATCAAGGTATAGCGACAGTCATCTGATCCTTTTGGAAGCTGTGGGACTTGCTCACTTGTTATCAGTTAGCACTTTCCTATCAGGTCCACAACAACTCTCGTTAATACCCAATACAACCACTCCAACATGGGAGACCTCATCATAATAAGACTCATCGATCGGGGTAGGTCTTGTCAATAAGGAAAAACTCAAAAACTGCAAAGAAAACAACCAAACAAATATCTACATGACCACGGGAGGGTCTCAAAAGTCAAAATTGGTCAAGGGCATTTTAACCCTTAGGTGCTCCTGCACCACCATGTCTCAACCAGCTTCTCTAACCTCTGACTGCCTTTGTTTCTCTTTCTTTGCTTCAAATCTTCACATTCTCTCTATTTACTACCTTCTTTCTTTTGCAACTCAAAATTTCTTCTGCCACAAGACTTCATTTGATATGCCACCATAAGCTGTATGTCAACCGATTCCATCTGTCCATCAGGTTCATCTGTTAGATCTTTCTCCAAACTCACATCACCTTCTGGTATAACCTTTGCAACTAGCTCTACCAAACCATATGGTATAACCTCTGCCACTAGTTTCTCAGTACTGCAACTTTTCCCAGGATTCAAATTCTTCACCTCATTCTCTTACTCCTTCAAAGAAATCAATGTGAACTTTTGCCCATCCTTTTCAATAGTGACTAGGTTTTTTCTACAGTTATAAATATCTCCTCTATCATATTGTCAAGGTTTTCCCAATAAGACATGACAAGCACTCATAGATACAACATCGCATAAAGCTTCATCTCTAAAAGGCCCAATGTTGAAATTCACCAAACACTGCTCCTTTATCTCTATCTTTTGATCATCTTGTAACCAACTTACCTTATAAGGACAAGAATGCTCAAGCCTCTTCAATCCAAGCTTCACAACCATCTCCTTAGATACTAAATTATCAATACTTCCACTATCTACAATGATCTTACGATACTTACCACCCGATTTACATACAATCCATAAAAGGCTCTTCCTCTATGTAGATCCGGTATCCTTTCTTCTGAACATAATGAATTCTCCTTGCTCTGGTGCACAGTCAGATCTGGTACCTTCACCTTCTGGTTCCTCACTTGCAACACAACTCCTTTCCATTCCCTGCTTAGATTCATATAATCTATGTCTGGTTTTTCCACACTTGAAACTTTTGCTAGGAAATTCTCTACTGGTACTGCTTCTACCTTTCCTCGGTGTCTTCTGCTCTGGTTCTTTACTCTATCTAGGTTTTGACTCATCTTTTTCAACTGGTTTCTTCATACTGTCACTCATCTTGAATTTCTCCTTTCCCTTATTTGGTTGTCTTCTCACCTTCTCCTCAGCCTTCAAAGCATACTGGTAAGCTTCATCAACTATGGAAACCTTCAACATACTCATCTCATCTTGAATGTTAAAAGAAAGTCCATTGATGTACCTCACAACCTTTTCTCTATCCATCTCTCTATGTCTAGATGTAATCTCCACCTAGTAGAATTCCTTAGTATATTCCTTCACAATCATGTTTCTCTATTTTAGGTTTTGTAAATTCTTGAATAGTTCCAGTTCATAGTCTTTCGGTATGAACTTGGCCTTCAATCTTGCAACCATATGTCTCCACTGGGTGATCTTCAATTCACCATTCTCCACTCTATCTTTCTACAATTCTTTCCACCATAAGGCAGCATGCCCTTTCAACTTATTTTGTGCCAACTAGACTCTCTATGGGTCCTTGACATCCTTAAATTCAAAGTATTCTTCCAACTCTTTGATCCAATCAATCAGATCCTTCAGGTTCAGCATTCCAAAAAAGTTGGAAACCTCAACTTTATGAACTTTAATTGTTTGTGCCACTTCTCTCAGGAATATTTCCTCTCTTTCATCTTATGTTCCTTCAACTTCCTCAATCTATTCACCGGCTTCCTCATATTCATCCTCAGAATCAGGGTTTCTCCACAAACCAGCCAAAGCATTTTGGATTTCATTCCTCACTTCATTCTTGAACTCTTCCATCATTTGCTCTACCCTTTGTGGGTTTGTTGTCCTCGATGACATCTTTTCTTCCACTCTGGTTCAACTCAATGATCTGACTACCAGCTTCAATTTCCTCCCATCAGTGATCTATTGAATACATGCGCAACCTACCTCTAATTGGCGATCTATCCACCCAAAGGAATGCCTCAATATTCAGAAATGATTCTTCCACCAGTCAGTCCATAACCAGCTCTGATACCACTTGATGTAGCCATAACTAGTAAAACCCTCAAAAGAGTCAACCGGATTATGCAGCGAGAGTGACACAATGAAAGCAGCAAGAAAACATAACAAGATTGCATAAACAGACATATTATTGCTTTAGAACTTCTGACAATCATCATATTATCATCAAAGATCATCTAGCAATTAACCAGTTACATGCAGGCCATCAAACAAATACAATCCAATCCAGGATTCTAAGAATCAACCAGATCACTGTTAGGATTCCCACAGATACTAAGAGAGGGGGGGGTGAATCAGTATCTAACCAGTAATTAGAATTTCTCAACTTAAAACATGCAGAACATATTATAACAGTGTACCAGTATGCAAGAAATAATGCAATAAACAGAAATGAAAGAAACCACATGAAAATCACACCATAACACAATAATTTAATGAGGAAACCCGGTGTGGGAAAAACCTCAGTGGGATTTATGACCCACAATATTCACTTACTGGCTAATAGGAGAATATTACTTACAATAGGGGCCTGCACATGCAGGAAGGCCAAGTGCCTAGAGCTCACTGCTCAAATGGGAAGTCTCACTGACTTATAATGTGGATTATACAAATCCAATAACTTGTATTGCTTTACAATAGCATCTTCAATGCCAAATTCAATATTGGTTTCTGCTCTATTCTTTACATATACCCCTTAACCTATATTTCGCATAATAGATCTGCCTAATCTTTTTCTCCTTACTTTTTCTTACATCCCTTTTTTCTTACAAAATGTCTACAATGATCTCTTTTATATATAAGAGTCATTTTACAATGATATCAAGTCGACTTACAAAGTTTTCACAATAATAAACAAAATATATATCAAAAATCTTGTCGGCCTCTGTGCCAGTATGCTTTCTTTTTCTGCGGGTGTCGGTGTAGAGTGTAATCTGCTGATGCCAGTGTAATGCCTTGTTGATGCCATAGGATTGTAAGTTTGCCATCAATGACAAAACCTTCAATCACATACAATGTCTCATTAGAGTGTGCATATGCCAACAATCTCCCCCTTTGGCATTGATGGCAACACTCATGAGAAATTTCAAAAGTGTATCCAAAAATGTGAAGTCCAAAAATGTGTGCTCCCCCTGAGCATATGATTCCTGTGATATTTGAATTTTCTCATACCACTACTCCCCCTTTGGCATCAATGACAAAGGTTGTCAAGATGTCAATAGAGTTTGTAGTATCAACCTTGTAACTGGGTAGTTACAATTTGAAATAGATCCACCAAAATCAAGTTTATACTCTCCATAAACTTTTTACTGTCTCTTATTGTTGTCTTTGTTCTTTTAACTATACCGATGAGGAGCTGCAAATGCTCTACTGGTGTTTTCTGTCCCTATATCAGTGCCTTAGATATTTCCTTCCGCAATGATGCTAGATAGTCCAATCTTGGACTTAATTTTAATCTCAGATGCTTTGCCTTATTCACTATTCTCTCCTTTTCTCTTTCTAATTTAAGTAATTCTTCCTCAAAATTTGTTATCTTTTGCTCAAAAATTGATAATGTATCAGATGAGTTAACAAAATTATCAGCAAGTTTATTGATTTCATCCTATACCTTGCTTATTTTCTTATCTATGTCTACAGTCAAAAATTTTGTCTTACAGGTGTCTTTGTACAGAGTTTTGTGCTCTTTCAATAAGTTACATGGTTCTGGTAGAAGTGTGTCAAAATCCCTAGTACACTTCTTCATCTGCTCATCAAAGAATCTTTGTTTTTCAATTTCTACTTTGTCCTTCAATGTCTCTTCCTTTATTTTCTCAATGTTTTATGTGATATATTTACACAAGGTATCAAGTTGTCCTAAAGAATATTTATTGTCTATATTACAGTTAGGAGCAATTACCTTCAAAATTGGTATAGTGTCATCTATTGCCTTATAAGCTTGTGAGCTGCAATCTGTTATCCTTTTAATTGAATCTAAGAGTACTTCAGTCACATTAGTTGATTTGTAGCCTGATGATGATGAACCTACATTATGAGTACCACCGATGGAAGTAACCAAGCTTGTTGTGACCTTTGGTAGTTCTTTTTGTGTTTGCATTTCATTAAGCAATGGTTTTTGTACTTCTCCTATTGCCGGTTGCTCTGTTGCCCTATGAACCTGTGCCTTTTCTGGAGCCTGTTGCTCTTCTTGTTTCTCTGTTTGTTGCTCTGTCTCATTCTCTTCTTGTTTCTCTGTTTGTTGCTCTGTCTCATTCTGAGTCTGAGTTTCTACCTTTTGCTCTTTGTCATCTATCGGTTTCTCTTGTGTGTTATCAGTTTGCTCAGCTACCAGAGGCTCACTAGCCATTTCAGTCTTACCAACTGTATCTTTGTCTACCACAATGTTGATCTTTTGTGTATCAACATCCACTATATATAAGACTTCAGGATTAGGATTGACATCCTCTACATCCATACTTTCAACTGTTGGTTGATCTTTTGTAGTTGTTGTTGCCGGTGGAGTAATCAAAGGAGGTGGGGTTAAGTTGTCTTTAACTTTGATACAAGGTGGTCCACCAACTTTACCTTTACCCTTGTTTTTATCCTTCTGATAAACCTTTATAGGTTTGTGGCTCATGTATTCTTCTTGTTTTTCTTTTTCCACTAGGAAAATATCCCATGCATTTTTTGTCTCCTCAGTCACCTCATTAACTCTTCCAACCATTAAAGCAATGTGTCGGTGTGTAGTAGAAAATACTGACCGATTGGCTTCAGCAATTAAGTCATCAATTTCTTTGGGTGAATTCACTGGGTATACAACAAGTAGCTTTTCTATCTTTATTTTCTTGTCAAGTTCTACTACTGCTTGTATCCTTGCTTCTAGCCTTTGAAATAGTTCATTTGGTACTTCATCTACTACTTCCATCAAAAATTTCTTATACAAGTCCATATGTAATATAACACTATTTTCTACTTGTTATTTTTCATCAACTGTCAGAGTGTCATATTCTCTATATTCTTCAGTTTCCCTTCCTCTATAATTTCATTCAATAATATATCAAGAGGGGTCATGTCCTGATTTGTCCTCTTCTTCTTCTTGGGTGCCAGTTTCTTCTTTGGTGTAGCCTTTCTTACCGGAGATCTCACTGCTTGTTGCTTTTGTCTTGTCCTCCTAGGTGAGGGTGTGGTTGCCGGTGAGGGATCTCTTTTCCTTACAACTCTCTTGAAAGTTACAGGCATGTCATTCTCTGAAGATGTGCCTACTGGTGATAGGTGAATTTCAGGTTGCGGAGCTGCTAACTCATCCTCTGTTATACCAGTTTGTTTCATTATTTTATCCTTGATTTCCTTTGCTTGCCAAGAACCTCTTCTTACAACTGCCTCAACCTTTTTCTCTCTCTTCTTAGATTGTATTTGGTTTTCAATAGTTTCTGCACTACCAAATACTTCTTCCTTAGGTTCTTTAGGGGCTTCCAGAAGTGCTTTAGCATATGTTTCAATGATAAGGTCATCTGTTTCATAACCCATTTCTGTTACCCAAACTATCCTAGGGATGACTGCTTCCATCCAGATCTCATCCTTCTTAATTACAAAACATATTTCATCCTTATATTTGTCAACAATCTTTTGTGATAATCGGATTCTTTTCTTCATTTTGGTCTTAAGTGCTTGAAAGTAGTGTTGGATATTCTGATCCTTATCTTCTCCCATACTGTTGAATAATTCTGTTAGTTGTTTACCTACCGGTATATCATATCCAAGTTCCTTGTAGCCTATACTGGGAACCTATTTGGTTATATGTAGCATCAGACATACTAGCAAATTTCCAAACCTAAAAGTTCCTTTCTTGTCCTTCTTAATCGTGCCTATGTTGTCAATTAATTCATACTTCAACCACTCACATACATCAATCTTTGCATTATATGTGATCATGTCATAAGCACTCTTAATGCATAGACTTGACACTGAATTGAGTCTGTTTGCATGAGTTGCCTTATATCCTAATATCATGCTGATAAATCTTACATTAATATCTCTTACATCATTGACTCTTAAGGACCTTTTATCAGATGTGGCACCAGTTAGCTGAGTAACTAGGTCATTAGAGACCACCTTAGTTTTGTCTGGCCTTTTACCAGTGGTCGGTAACCCTGTGACAGCTTTCACAGCTTCCTTGGTGATTTTGTGAATTGCATCTAACCAGAAAAATTCACCATGTACCCTGCTTAAGACTATCCTAATGACATCCTTAGGAAATTCAGGAATGCTAAGGATCTCTATAAATCCTAGGGTTTCAATGATATTATGTTCATCTTTTATATTACCAGATTCATCACATATGACATATTTAAACATGGTTTTAATCTCTTCATTTCCTACTTCCTCAATGTTGTAGTGAATGTAAATTCTGGGGTCTTCAGCATAAACAACTCCTTTAGGAAATTGAGAAAAAGCACCTAAAGTATCATCTGTCTTTGCTACTTCAGGAACTAATTGAAAGACGGGCCTAGGTCTTTTTACAACTTCAACAATAGTAGAGTTTTCTATATATTCAAGTGCATAGGTGGATGCCATGATAAAATACCTTTTACTACCTTTAGGATGGATGATTGCTTGAAGTGTTCTTGCCTCTTTCCTGAAATGCCTTAGCTTGGAATCTTCACGCTCTTTGTAGGTTTGAAATCTTGATGAAATGAAATGGAGCCAAAACCACAAATTTATAAGGTCTTTTTGCCATCTACCACATTAAATGCATGTCGGTTAAGTATTCACTTAACATTGTCTGTCGGTAACAAAGTAATTTCCAACTTCTCATCTCTAACCAAGGGAATAATAGCATATGTCTCATTTATTACCAAACCCTCAAAGAAGATTTTCTTCAGTTTGATGAAGAGCTTCCTACCGGTGGAGTACTTCTTTGTCCTGTCAGTGAAGCATCACTCTATCCTGTCGGTGAAGCATCACTTTGTCCTGCTGGTGAAGCATTGATTGGTTCTACCGGTGGAGGAGTATTCCCAACATTTAGGTCAACTTTTCTAATCCATTGTTTTGAGAATTCTTGCTTAACCTCTTCAACTTTTTCTTTCCCTTTCAAGCTAGAGCTTTTATTGTCTGTCGGTGACCCTTTACTTCTATAGAATTTTGCAATATGCCCAATCTTGTTACATGCATAACAAGTCACATTATTTTTCTGAATAGCTTTGCCATAACCTATGATGGTTTGTGTTCTACATTGATTAGATAAATGTCCAAATCTTCCACAAACATAACATCTCACATTCATTCTACAATTCTCAGAATTGTGACCAACCTTGTTGCATTTTGAACATTGACCAGTGGGTGTGTTGATATTTTGATAACTTCTAGATCTACATTCATTTTCTCTATGACCATACTTATTACAGTTAAAGCATTTTCCTTTGAATTTATAAGCATTAGGTTGTCTTACCGGTTTGGTGTGATCCTAAGTGTTTGCAGTACCGGAGCTTTCTCCAACTTCAAAGCCAGTTCCAAAAGTGTCACCTTTAGGTTTTTGATTCTTTAGCAAGTTATCAAGTTCCTATGAGCTTTTCTTGAATTTTTCTTTATGTTGATTTGCAATATCTAGATCTCTTTCTAGGACTTCTTTCTGTCTCATTAGTTCATTTGAGTCATTCTGAGTATACATCAGATCTATTTTCAATAGGTCATTTTCATAGCTAAGTCTTGTGTTCTCATTTGCTGCATCACTTAGCCTTTTGGTCAATTCTTCTTCATTCTTCTTCCTATCTTTAGTTTCTTTGCAGAATCTCATGGTCATATCTTGCATCTCATTCTTCATTGTTATGTTTTCCAATTTTAGCTTGCTTATCTCATCATTAAGTGATTCATTTTCATCATTCTCATTTTGCAAATTTTCACATAATTTTCTTCTCTTGTTTTTTGCAATGGTAAAATTCTCTTGAAGTGCCTGAATGATATCCTGAGCTACCTTTAGATCATCTTCAAGTTTCATGTTTTTCAATTTTTCTACATCATAGTCTGAGAGAGCTGCTTCTAGTTGCTTCATCAGATTTTCCATCTTTACAGGTGTCAAGATCTTCCTCAAGCTATTAGGCTTCTAAAAATAGAGGACCAGGCTCGGATACCAATTGTTAGGTCCCGGGGACAACTGAGAGGGGGGGGGGTGAATCAGTTGTCAAAAACAACTTAATCAATTACTACTTTAATACCGATGAGATATTCTGTTATACCGGTGGACAGATTCAACAGATAAATGCAATACCAGTAAAGATTAATGCATGAAATCAAAACATAAAATCATCCATAACACATGACACCAATATTTGTACGTGAAAACCCTGTAAGGGGAAAAACCACGGTGGGAAACCTTACCCACAATCAGATGATACTACTGCAGATAGTAAGTGTACATAAATGGGGTCTGCACATCTAGAAAGGCCAAGCGCCTAGAGCTAACTGCTCAAACACAAATGGGAGTCACACTGACTACAATTTGGATGGTTAAATCCAATAAGAATGTATTGCTTGAAATAGCATCTTCATATGTTGGATTCAGTATCAGTGTAATGTTGATATGCCTTCATAAAACCCTAACTTCACCTTTAAATGATGTCTTCGTGTATAGCTCTTCTTAATCTTGCATATCCTTTCACAATATTCCTTCTTCGCATTCCACACTTGATCTTACAATTAAGATCTTACATTTATACCATAACCTAAGACCAATTTTAGTGGGTCAGCTCTACAAGATATTACAATAAAAACATTTTACAAATAATATAATATCTGATGCAATAACCGATTGAACATGTCGGCTTAGTGCATTTACAATATTAGTTAATCATCTCCATAGCGTGCCATGCTGATCTGAAAAAGATAAGCCTGTTGGTGTAACCCTGGATAACCCTAGACCTATTTGTCGGTAAAAGCAAATATGCAAATATGAATATACTAATGATAAAATCTCCAAGATAAGATGTCCACATGATGTCTTTGACATTACCAAGTATCTTCCATGCCATTCCAAGTGTCGGTGACCATTATATCCTGCCGGTGTACCATATACCAGTAACTGTGCAAAAGTTACTTGCTTGTCGGTGAATGTTTGCTGGATCTCCAAAGTGCTTTTAGTAGGTGTTGACATCAATTACAAAACCATACCAAAAGATATGGAAGAAGAATTAGAACAAATTGAGAAAAACAATACCTGGACACTAGTTCCCCGGCCTAAAGATAAAAATGTAATTGGAACCAAATGGGTATTTAGAAACAAACTTAATGAAGATGGTAAAGTTATCAAAAATAAAGCAAGACTAGTGTGTAAGGGATATTCTCAAAAGGAAGGAATTGACTACAATGAAACCTTTGCACCGGTAGCTAGAATTAAGGCAATTAGATTATTTTTGGCATTTGCGGCACATAAGAACTACAAAGTATATCAGATGGATATCAAATGTGCATTTCTAAATGGAGATCTTGAGGAGGAAGTTTAAATTGAACAACCTGATGGATTTTCTTTGACAGATGATAAAGATATGGTTTGCAGGTTAAGGAAAGCTTTATATGGATTGAAGCAAGCTCCAAGAGCTTGGTATGCAAGATTGGATAAGTATCTTTTGAAGATTGGTTTTTCTAAAGGTAATGTTGACAGTAACTTATACTATAAAGTGACTAATGATGATATTTTGGCTATTGAAATTTTGGTTGATGATATAGTATTTGGAGGAGAAGATGGATTGTGTAAAGACTTTTCTATCAAAATGCAGCAAGAATTTGAAATGTCTATGATTGGTGAAGTAAGATTTTTTTAGGATTGCAGATTTCACAGACTGAAAAAGGTATATTTTTGAGTCAATCAAAATACTTAAAAGAGTTGCTTAAGAAATTTGGAATGGAGAACTCTAAACCTGTAAGCACACCTATGACAACAAATGACAAATTATCACAAAGGGATGAATCTACACCTGTGAATCCAACTAGGTACAAATCTATGATATAAGAGGTTTACTGTATTTGACACAAACTAGACTTGATATTATGAATGCAGTATGTATTGTTTCAAGATTTCAGAGTAATCCTAGAAAAAATCATGAATCAGCAGTAAAAAGGATTTTTCGGTACTTACAAGGCACCCCAAATCTTGGATTATGGTATCCTAGAGATGAAAATTTTGATCTATGTGCATACACAGATGCAAATTGGGTAGGAGACATTGATGATAGAAAAAGCACCACCGGAGGAGCATTTTTTCTTGGAAATAGATTAGTTTTTTGGTTGAGTAAGAAACAGAGTTGTACATCTTTATCAACAGCAGAATCAGAATGTGTTGCAGCAACAACTAACTGTACATAGGTACTTTGGCTTAAACAAATGTTGAAAGATTTGAAGGTAAAATGCAAGGAACCTATAACTATCTATTGTGACAACACTGCAACAATTGATATATCTAAGAATCTGGTATTACATTCTAAAAAAAAACATGTTTCTATTAAACTGAATTTTCTAAGGGAAAAAGTTGAAGCAAAAGAAATACAACTAGTTTATGTGAATACTAAAAAACAACTTGCAGATATTTTCACCAAACCTTTGCCTAAGGAGACTTTTGAGTATCTCAGAGAACAACTTGGGGTCATTTCCCCACCGGTAGATACTTAGAGAGTTGATGTATGTCACCAACCGGCAGAATTAACAGAGACGTATTCTTACTCCGGCTTTGATGAGGAAGCTACTTCTCAGGGGGAGTAGTTGGTATAATAAAACTGGTTGGTATTTTGTATGTAACAATTGGTATGTTGTAACTTTGGCATTTGATGTCAAAGGGGGAGAGATATATATGGAAAAACACATTATCTTTATCATCTTTTGAGGAAAGATTGGTATGGGAAAACTTTGGAAATCACGTGTTGCTCCCAGGGGGAGAGATTGTTATTTAGGAGAGATTTTGATTTCTGGGTATGATCTTTTTGGAGATTGTTGGTTTTTGATACTTGGCATTTATGTTTTGGCACTTTGATGGTTTTTCCATCTTGTGTTGCCATCAATGCCAAAGCGGGGGATTGTTGGTATTTTGGTATGGTTTTGTCATTGATGTCAACACCTACTAAAAGCGCTTTGGAGATCCAGCAAACATTCACCGACAAGCAAGTAACTTTTGCACAGTTACTGGTATATGGTACACCGGCAGGATATAATGGTCATCGGCACTTGGAATGGCATGGAAGATACTTGGTAATGTTGAAGACATCGTGTGGACATATTATCTTGGAGATTTGATCATTAGTATATTCATATTTGCATATTTTCCTTTTACCGGCAAATAGGTCCAGGGTTATCCAGGGTTACACTAGCAAGCTTATCTTTTTCAGATCAGCATGGCACACTATGGAGATGATTAACTAATATCATAAATGCATTAAGCCGACATGTTCAATTGGTTATTGCATCGGATATTATATTTTTTGTAAAATGTTTTTATTGTAATATCTTGTAGAGCCGACCTACTAAAATTGGTCTTAGGTTATGGTATAAATGTAAGATCTTAATTGTAAGATCAAGTGTGGAATGAGAAGAAGGAATATTGTGAAAGGATATGTGAGATTAAGCAGAGCTATACACGAAGACATCATTTGAAGGTGAAGCTAGGGTTTTGTGAAGGCATATCAGCATTACATTGGTACTGAATCTAGCATATGAAGATGTTATTTCAAGTAGTACATTCTTATTGGATTTAACCATCCAAATTGTAGTCTGTGTGACTCCCATTTGTGTTTGAGCAGTGAGCTCTAGACGCTTGGCCTTTCTGGATGTGCAGACCCCATTTATGTACACTTACTATCTGCAGTAGTATCATCTAATTGTGGGTAAGGATTCCCACCCTGGTTTTTCCCCTTACAGGGTTTCCACGTACAAATATTGGTGTCATGTGTTATGGATGATTTTATGTTTTAATTTCATGCATTAATCTTTATCGGTATTGCATTTATCTGTTGAATCTGTCCACCGGTATAACAGACTATCTCACCGGTATTAAAGTAGTAATTGATAAAGTTGTTTTTGACAACTGATTCACCCCCCCCCCTCTCAGTTGTCCCCGGGACCTAACAATCACAATATGTGAATCTCAATCCTTATTCTCAATTCTACTTCCTCTACCCCTCCAAATGATTACATAATAACATATTTATACCCACCAGAACACATCCGAGTCAACCTCAAAATATTACATTTACCAATGCAAGAAATGAAACGTGTAATTAGGTCAGCCCTAAGAATTAAATAAATCTTTCTGAAAAACAACAACCAAGGGATGCAATTCAGCAGGAAGGTTGGCCACATGCCAAAGAACATCAGACAAGACCCAAGATAGATCCACTCACCAAGAATCGCATCGGTAATGAAGGAAAACCAACCGGTAAGCACAAGATCTATCCCGGAACCCAGAAACAGTCAACCAGAAGCAATAAGTGACTGGAAAAGAACCCAAATGAATTGAAAATATGGAATCAAGCACATGAAACCGCCTAGAAACCAAAAATAAGATCTACCACAAATAACAAGAAACTATCAGTGCAACCTGTAAGAACACAGAAAACAACAAAAATAACTTAAACAAGAACAAACTAAAAGGAAATATTTTTGGATGATGCAAGATTTCTCATCGATTGGGGATGCTCCTGCATTAGTTATTATGCTACTGATGAAGGTGTTACAGATGAATAATCAGAAGGAGATGAAGTTGTGTTTATTTCCATTAAAGAAGATAGAGCAGTACCTGTTGATTCCACAAGTTGCACTATTGAGGAAAAAGCTCTTGTTGCTAGAGTTGAAGAGAAAGATGAATGGGTGATTGGCAACGCTTGTTCACATCATATGACCTGTGATAAAAGTAAATTTGTGAATATAGAAAGGTATGATGGTGGAATAGTAAGATTTGGAGATGACAAATCCTGTGTGATTTGTGGTAGAGGTTCTATTTCCTTTGATTGTAAGCATAACACTGATGATGTCTTGTATGTTGAAGGCTTGAATCATAGTCTTTTAAGTGTTGGATAGATGGTAGACAAAGGTTATGGTTTTCAATTCAAGAATGGAAAATGTAGAATCCTAAATGCCTCTGATATAGAGATTGCATCAACAACAAAAATTGAAGGTAATGTTTGTAATTTGAATGTTGGTGATAAAAGTTGTTTGATTGCTCAGATTGATGAAAGCTAGTTGTGGCATAGGAGAATGTGTCATCTTAATTTTGATTCAATGATGAAGATAAGTTTTATACAAGCTTTTAGAAATTTTCCTAAAATTGTTAAGCCTGCTAATCTGGTATGTAAGGAATGTCAAATGGGAAAGAAAACAAGAATTTCTTTCAAGAGTAAGAAGTATACATCTGATGAATTGCTAGATCTTGTGCATACTAACCTATGTGGACCTACAAATATCAAAAGTGTGTAGGGTGACAGATATTTTATGTTACTGATTGATGATTATTCCAAAATGATGTGGGCTATTTTTTCGAAGGAGAAATCAAAAGCATTAGATAAATTCAAGATATTCAAAGCAAAAGTTGAGACTGAGACATGATTGAAGGTGAAATGTCTGAGATCTAACAAAGGAGGAGAATTTTAATATGGTGAATTTGAATCATTCTATGAGAAGCATGGAATTAGAAGACAATTATTTGCTCCTAGAACCCCACAGTAGAATGGAGTTGTTGAAAGGAAGAACATGATTGTTTTGGATATTGCAAGGACTATGATGATTGAAGGGAATGTTCCAAAGATATATTGGAGAGAAGTTGTTAGCATTGTTGTTTACACATTCAACTAAGTGCATATAATAGGTGATATCGATAAGACTCCTTATGAGCTATGGTTTGGTCATGTTCCTACTATGAGATATTTCAGAATCTTTGGAAGCAAGTGTTATATCAAGAGAGGTGACGATATAGGAAAGTTTGATGCAAGAAGTGATGAAGGAATTTTCTTGGGATATTCCACAAAGAGAAAAGCCTATTGGTGCTACAATAACAGATTGAGAAAGATAGTGGAAAGCGCAAATGTGAAAGTTGATGAGAACTATGGGAAAGAGATCAGAGCATGCGGATATGATGATGTTCATGATATATTTTTAACATTAAATCAGATCATTGCAGATAAAAACAAAGGTGTGATGAATAGAAGAAGGTTAGTTGTTGAAGAGGTGTTTTTTATTTTTAAAATTAAACCTAAAGATGTTGTTGAAGCTTGCAAACATGAAAATTGGTTGAAGGATATGGAAGAAGAATTAAATCAAATTAAAAATAATGACACATGGGATCTTGTACCTGGACCTAAAGACAAGAATGTGATTGGTACTAAATGGGTATTTAGAATAAATTGAACAAAGTCGGTGAAGTTGTAAAAAACAAATCAAGACTTGTATGCAAAGGATATTCACAGAAAAAAGGAATTGATTTTGAGGAGACTTTTGCTCTGGTAGCTAGACT
Organism: Cryptomeria japonica; assembly: GCF_030272615.1. Classification (NCBI taxonomy): domain Eukaryota; kingdom Viridiplantae; phylum Streptophyta; class Pinopsida; order Cupressales; family Cupressaceae; genus Cryptomeria; species Cryptomeria japonica. The sequence goes on along the minus strand of NC_081407.1, from coordinate 235,950,844 downwards.
TGAAGTTGTTAGACTGCATATGTTGCCTATAAGGATTTCAAGGTATATCAAATGGATGTCAAGTCAAATTTTCTGAATGGTGATCTTGAGGAAGAAGTCTGCATTGAGCAACTTGATGGATTTTCATTATCAGATGATGGAGATATGGTATGCAAACTGAAGAAAGCTCTTTATGGATTAAAACAAACCCCTAGAGCCTAGTATGCTAGATTGGATAAGTATTTGTTGAAATTGGGATCCAAAAAAGGTACTGTTGATAGTAATTTATACTTCAAGATTGAGAATGATAACATTTTAATTGTTGAAGTTTTTGTTGATGATATTATCTTTGGAGGAGATGATAACTTCAGCATGAATTTTTTCGGTGATATGTAGAAAGAATTTGAGATGTCTATGATAGGAGAGATGAAATTTTTCTTAGGATTGCAAATTTCACATACTGGAAAAGGTATTTTTATATCTCAAACTAAATATGTGAAGGAATTGTTGAAGAATTTTGGGTTAGAAGATTCTAAACTGGTTGGAACTCCTATGGTGACTGGTTGTAAATTGTCTAAAAATGATGAATCTTTGAAAGCTAATCAGACCTTATACAGATCTATGGTTGGTGGACTGTTATACCTAACTTAGACTAGACCTAACATTATGCATGTTGTGTGCATGGCTGCTAGATATCAAGCTAATTCGAAAGAGAGTCATGTCATTGTTGTAAAGAGGATATTCAAATACTTGAAAGGAACTATGGATTATGATTTGTGGTATCTGAGGAATGATGATTTCATGTAATGTCCTTACACTAAGGTTGATTGGACTGGTGATGTTCATGACAGGAAGAGTACCTCCAAAGGTGCTTTCTTTTTGGGCAAGAAATTGGTTTCATGGGAAAGTAAGAAACAAGATTCAATTTCTCTATCTACTGTTGAAGTTGAGTTTATTGTTGCTGCTAGTAATTGCACTCGGGTAGTTTGGATGAAGTAAATGTTGAAGGATATCAGAGTTATCTATGATGAGCCTACTATCATATATTATGATAATTCTAGTGCTATAAATATGTCAAAGAACCTGATGCAATATTCAAAGACTAAACATGTATCAATCAAGTATCATTTCTTGAGAGAAAAAATCAATGAAGAGGAAGTGAAGCTATAATATGTGTTTACAAAGGAAAAAATTGTTGATATTTTCACAAAGTCTTTGCCTGTGGACACATTTGTCTATTTGAGAGACAAGTTAGGGGTATTTACCCCTCTTGATGGGAATTAGATGCATTGAGTTGCATCAATCTAGTGGACTTCACAGACTTATCTTCTTGTTCAGATTGATGAGTTTATGGTGCTCCATGGGTGGATTATTTGGTCTATGGTTGGACTAGTTATATGTTTTAGGGGGAGAGAATAATGATCTGTTTGAGGGGAGAGTTTGGTTTTCTATTTTGAGCATTTTTGGCATTGTTGTCAAAGGGGGAGGGAGCATGTGGAAAACCACTTTATCTGCTTAGTCTTAGGGGGAGTTTGTTGGATATGTTTTCTTTCTTTGCATTGATTGTTTTTCACATTCATATGTTGTCATGAATACCAAAGGGGGAGATTATTGGACATCGTTGCTGCTAGGATATGTTGTTGTCATTGATGTCAACATATTCCTGTGATTTATTGTTCCGATGATTGAAAATTGGTTTATTAAGATCATGGTTTGGTGTTGTTACAAGTGTGGTTGTCATTGCACCAAACTATCAACATGTCAATGCCTGATACAGCCACTAGACTTGTAGAATCGACATGAGGTGGTTAAGCTATGTCACAAACCCGAGCGCTACGTTGCACAACATAAGGAGACCAAGGGCGCACACCTTGTAAAAATACCCCCTAGCACAAGCAAGGGGTTTGAACTTGTGACCAAGCTTTGATACCACTTGTTACAAGTGTGGTTGTCATTGCACCAAAAGATTGACTTGTCAATGCCCAATATGACTACTAGATTTATATAATCGACATGAGGTGGTTAAGCCATGTCACAAACTCGAGCGTTGTGTTGTATATCACAAGGAGACCAAGGAAACACACCTTTCAATAGGTTTATGGAGTATTTCTAGTGTTATTACATCTTTCTGTGTTTATTTCAGTGATCTGAGAAGCTTAATTGATCATATCATATGATCTGGTTTGCGGTTTGGTTTTTTTTATCAATGCTTTACAGAGCTTGGTATTTCCTCTGGTATATTCCAGTGTGATCATATCTTGAGCTGAGATTTTGGGAGATTGTTTGGGATGTTCTTGTGTATCTTCATTTCAAATGGTTCATGATTTGGTGCTCTGTAGGTTATCTTTCTTCATGACGGTTGCTGATGTTTGAGTATTCTTAAGGTTCAATTGTTGATCGATGAAGGTTTGATGAGTGGTGTTGGTACAACTATTACTAATGATTCTAATGTGCTTGCTAGTGTTTCCTAATTATTTCCTATTTATTTTGATGATCCACATTGATCATTGTGTGATTTTTTTGTGGTTTTTATGATCTGGTGATGTTCTTCATGTTATGCGGTATACTTGGTGGTGTAGCGTGTTGTGGTTGATCATGGCGATATTTCTGGCGGTGTTGCATGTTTGGAGATTTGATTTAGGTCCATGTTATGTCATCTATATCATTTTATTAGTTTGGTGGTCGATCTTTGTATCGTGTAATGTAATTTTGTAATTGTGGGTTGAGGGTTTAGTTGGCCTTGTTGTCAAGGTTGATAAATTGTATAAATAGATGATAAAGCCATGTAATTTAGGTATCAAGGCTATGTATGCATTATTAGAGAGTGGTGTATGAGTGAATAAAGAAATTCATCCTTCAATATTATGTTTGAGCAAAGTTTCAGAGGGTTATAGAGTAGGCATATGTGCTTAACTGAAACTTTCATCAGGCATTAGCAAATGCTATCATTACAGTTCATTCCTTCAAGATTGTTCTATGAGTCTTGTTGTAAGTTAGTGAGAATTCCCTAAGGGTTGTAGCCTTCTGGTTTATTATATTTTGAGTAGTGAGCTCTAGGAAATGAGCCTGAATGTAGGTGTATTCCCCATTGTAATATTTTCACATACTACTACAGAGTATCATCTTATTGTGGGTGGGTTCCCACCATGGCTTTTCCCTTAACCAGGCTTTCCATGACAAAATATTGGTGTTGTGTGTTGTGCTATCAATTTGCGTATCTTTGTTGTTGTTGCAATTTATCATATTTTTATTTAAGGTTAAGTTTGATAATCTGATGAAAACTTATCACCCATCCCCCCTCTCAGTTTTCCTTCATTGTTGTTGCCAACAAGAACAAGGTGGTGATAAGGGAAACTATTGGAAGAAGTTAAAGTTAAGTAATAAAAAATTATTAGATAAAGTAGTGGATAAAATTTTTAAGGTCAACTATTAATCACTTCTTTACTATAAATCTTATTGATCCCATGGAGAAAACAAAGGATTTATTAGAAAATAAAGGTTATTTCAACTATTGGTAATTTTGGTTTCCAACATCACCTATAATAACCCTTTAAGTCTCTAAATGTATTTGATGTAGAATCCCCTAATGAAATAGTTCAAATGAAATAGTTCAAATTAGGAAATGTAAAGAAATGTGAGAAAAAATGTTACCTAATACATGTCTATAACAAGGGTAAATAGGAAAAAGGGGTATTGATTAGTTTTTCAACTAAGGTAGAAATTATAAAAAGGAAAGAGTGGTAATAACTCACAAAAATAAAGAATAACTAAACCATTAGTTGATTTTTAAATTGACCTATTATTATAGTACATCAAAAAATCATGGAAGGTAAATAAATTATTTATTTGATGTTATAAAAGGTTAATTACAAAAATATAAAGTCTATGTTTATTGTTATTAAGAAGAATTAGTTATATAAAATTCATATAAATTCAAAGTTAATCAACAAAATCATGGTGAATTATAAATATTATTTGTTAAAGGAATTTATTAAGTGAACTAACCTATGTTTTAAATATGGATACATAGAAAATTATCATTAAAATATATACAAGAAAGTGATGAATATATAATAACCTTAAAAATAAAGCCAATTTGATACAAGTGATTGCTAACATCATTTAGTCTCATTAACACTCTAAAATAAATATTATATCACTCCTCACTAGACTTATTGTTGTTTATTTTGATGGCTTTATAATTTACAACTAACAAATTTTATTTTTTTTAGTCGGTAAAGGGCCAAAGCCATTAACACTTTTGATTGGAGCTATGAACTAGTGAGGCCACATTTTTCAGAGACCTCATCCTCAGAGATGTTTTTGCCATTTTGCATGGCATCTCCACCTTATCACTCTGTTGCATGTGCATGGAAACTCACCCTTATATCTTTGTCACTACGCACAGGTGTCACCTTATCTCTCCATCGCATGCGTGCAAGTATATCCTTATCTCTCTAGTGCCCTCTGCTTATAACTCTCATCCATCACATACCACCTCTTCCAACTCTCCTTCCACGTCATTATTTATGTGTCCTTGCTATCAGCATGAGCCTTGTCAGGGGTTCCTGGGGGATGAAAGGCACAAATTTTGAACTCGTGATCACCCTATCAATAGGGCTTGTGACTTTCTGCCACACTGTAGGGTCATCCCCTTACAACTAACCAATATTATCTCTTGAATATTTTCTTGAATAACTCGAGGAGAATGAATGCATAAGTTAATTTAAAGTGGTCTTTTATCAAAGCTTCATTATATAAGATAGTCTGCATAATCTGTGCAAGTTAGTTTCTCATAATCCCCAGATCGCATGGAAGCGCAAGGGTAGAGGATACTTTGAACTTTCTCCTAAGAGACTCTTCACAATAGACTCTTAATACAACACAACATATAACTCTAACACTCAATGCCCCAAATAATCTCACAAGGCCTCTATTTATAGTAGTCAGAAGCCAAGGAGTAGATGGATTTGACCGGTAGGTGTGAGTGGTAGGTTTTGAAATATTGGTATGTGTAGGTGGTAGATGGAGGAACTGGTAGATGGTGGTATTGGTAGATATGAGTGGTAGATAAGAAAAGTAAATGAAAAGGTAGGAGGAACTTTTGGAAGGTAGTGGAAGTGGAGTGGTAGGTGGTAGTACGTACTATGGAATCCACTCATAATGAAGTACGCACTCTGAGATTTGCAAGCTCATGTAGACCCTTTACTATTTATTTAATAATTCCTATAACTTTACTATAGACTCAATATTTACTAAATTATTTACTATCACTTTTTGTATACCCAAAAAATGAGAACAATCCACTTAACACATGTAAGTGGCTACAAGGATATTTCTTTTTACATGGGTTTTGCATCATGTTGTCAAATCTTCACATGGCTGACATCATGGATTTCTACACAGGGTTGCATCTTGATGTCAGATCTTAACATGGCTGACTTCACGGCACGAACAAACCCTTGTGCTAGTTGAAATCGGATTTAGGTGGTAAAAATCATCTGGAAGTGGTTCAAAAATATCATCTCAATCTTGTTGTCTTCCATGAAATGCATGGACAATTCTAATTTGTTTGTCTCCTCTTACAAAATCCCATTTTGTGCAAACAACTAGATTTGCAAGAAATAAGCTTGGCATTACATCTTCAATCATTACTTTCGGAAACCATGGATATGTTAGAGGATAGAATTAAATTCTTGGGAGACAATATCCTCCTCCTGGTTCAACCAAATAATCAACCATTCCTTCAAAAATGGCATGAAATAATTTTTTGTGTATGAGATTAAGGAATTGTCTCATATTAGGTGGAAAGTTTGGAGTAAAAATATCTACATAGTCTTCAAACTCACTTTGCAAGAGAGTGATACTATTAATAAGTCCAAACTTACATTTAAGAAAATTCATTTTTGTTGGATTGGTCTAGCATAAAGATTGAAACCTTGTAATTTGTATATCCATAGAATAATGGTTCCTGCAGGTAAATGCAATTGGAGCATATGACAACCCAAAAGTTTCTAAGAACTTTTCCTCTTCTTCTAGAGAATGAATCCTTTGATCATGGTATTCTAGGATGAGTTTTTTGAGATCTTGTAACCATTTGTCTAAAATCCACACTTCAACAAGTGAAGTGATAATCTATGTTGGAAGTTGTGGAAGTTCTATAATCCTCCCATCTAACAATTCCCATTGAGGTATTGATTCACCCACTTTGATTTGAATGGTTGTTGCTAGTTCTCTAGTTAATGAATCTGCAAGTGAGTTATTTTCCCCTTTGATCCATTCAATATTAAAATCATATCCAAGAAACTCAAAATAACATCAAGAAATTATCCCATGTGCTATGCTTTATTAGGTTTTTTCTTCATGAGGCTCCTCATTGCTTAATTGTCTATTCTGACCACAAAATGCTCTGGTTTGAGAAATAGTTTGAATTTTTCAATTCCTTTTTTAACAACAAGAATCTCTTTCTCATAGATGTGATATCAAGATTTTGTATCTGTAAATGTCTCATATCGGTAACCACAAATCTCTATCCTTTTATCTGGAAATTCTTGTATCAACACAACAGACCATGTTGTATCAAAAGCATCAGTATATAAAATTAGTGGATTACCCGGGGCTGGAATTTGAAGAGTAGGTAAGCCTTTGGCATTTATTCTTGATTTGTTGTACTACTTTTGTAGTCTGAGGATTCCATCCAAAATATGATTCCTTGAGTTGATCTTGAATCTTTTCCTATATTTTGCCAATTCTTTGTAGAATGGTGCCACATAATTCAAACACCCAAGAAACCTTTGAATTTTTTTTTTGTTTGTCAATACATCTGGAAATTCCTGGATTCTTTTGAGCACATGGGGTTGGAGCTTTATCTTTCCCTTATCTAAATGTAATGTAAGAAAATCTATTTTTGTCTAACCAATCACCATTTTCTTTGTTGATAAGTGAATTCCATTTTTCTTTATGGCTATATACAATTTCTACAAGTGCTCAATATGGTCAGTAACATTGTTAGAAAAAACAATTATATCATCAATATAGATAGCATAAAAATCTTTCAGGTATTTGCGAGCCTAATCCATTCTTCTTTAAAAATATGTTGGTGTGGTACATAAACCAAATGGCATAACATTCTATTCAAATAAACCTTGTTGTAATGAGAATGTTGTTTATACATGTATTCTTCTTTAACCTTGATTTGCCAGAATCCTGATTTACAATCAAACTTTGAAAAAATCTACTTATTTGTTGCTCTTCTAATTAAATCTAAGATAAATGGTATGGGATAATTGAATGGTAATATAATATCATTAAGAGGTTTATAGTTTATGCAAAATCTTGTTTCACCTCTTTCTCTTTCAGCTCTTTTATTTACTAGAAATGCAGGACATGCAAATGGACTTTTACTTTCTCTTATAAAATTTCCTACTAGCATCTCATTCAAATGTTCATCCATTTCTTACTTCAATGGGGCTTAGTAAATATGCAGGTTCATGGGGTATGATAGACATGCATTCTGGTCTTATCTTAATTTCACATTCTTCTTGTTGTTTAGACCAAAATTCTAGAGGATTCATGCTACAACAATCTTTCTCAAATCCTTCTTTAATTTGAGCTAATTATTTTTTCATTCTAATCTTCGAAAACCTCTTTTGCCCATTATTTTGTAGAATTCTTCTCTAATCCTTCCAATCTATAAGCAACTACTTTCAAAATTGGATTTTTAACTTCTTCATCTTTATGATGTAAGGAAATTTGTGTTCTTCTAAGAATGAAAGGTTCAGATTTGACCAGGAAAATATATACTAGTAAAATATCACTATCCATATCATTAAACTCTCCAAAATTTGTATAAATTCTTTTCCATGAATCTTTATATGAACATCTTGTGCATACCTGCCCCATTTTAATTTTTCCCCTGTGATAGAATGTCCTCTTGGTAATTATTGTTTTTGCTTCCAAAACTTTTCTGGGATTGCTTTTATTTTGACAAAAGATCTTGTTGATTCTGAGTCAATGAATGCATCAAATTCAATGGGCTTGTATCCTTCAAAACATAAAGAAATTCTAATATATACAGTATTATTTGCTAGTAGCATAACAACAAAAGATTTTTCTTTTTCCTGTTCTTTAGGTTCTGTGTAGGTCTTATTTATTTCAGCCTTGAATAAAACATCTCTGATTTCTCCCACAGATTGATTGAGTGTTCTTATTTTTTGTTTTTGGTTCCTTAACTATCCTAGTTAATTCTTCCACATCATTCCTTATCAGATCTAGTTTTTTGAGGACAACAATTCGGTCATTATTCTAGATTTTTAATGCCATTTTCTTTTTTGAATCAAATTCTTCTTTTGAATCTGAATCTTTATCATGTTCAACAAACCTGGTGGTACTATTTTTTGGCTTATTCTGACATTCTTGTTGCCATGGTGGAATCTTGTAACCAACCATTTTCTTCCCATATGTTGATAAATCCTCATTTATATGTTTCATTTCTTATTTGAGATCATTTAAATTTTTTAAATGTCTTGTCCCTACAAACCTTCTTTCTTCTCTAGATTCAATCTCTCTATAGGGATCTCTACTTTTTTTTGTATCATATGTTTTTTTGAGTTTCACTCAGTTTTTCTCTTAGAAGGCTGACTGCATAGTCTTGTTTTTCTTCATCAGAAGATTTTTCTTCATAATATAGAAGCTTTTGTTTTCCTTTTTCTTTTACCATATTATAAGTTTCTAATCTTGTGGGAAGAAGTTCAAAATAATCAAATTCCTCAAGAAATCCCTGATATCCTAGAATAGCATCCCACTCTATGTTTTGTTGTAGAAATACTACATATACTTTAGTTGCTACATTCATTTTTCTTTTGTAATCTGTTGCATAGTGAGGTCCATTACCAATGAAACATTTAACCTGATTTGGAGCCTTCTTTGATACAATTTTCCTTCTAAGCATAAATGGTGGAGATCTAAAACCTTTTCTTTTAAACTGATTTCTTTTGATTGGAGAGACTCTAAATTTTCTCTGGTGGTAAGGAAAAGATTTCATCTCACCAATATAGTACGAATCAGGAGCCAAGTAAGATTTCTTCTTAGGCTTTTTGTAGGAACATTTCCTTTTAAATTCTTTAACTGGAGAAAACTCCTTGAAATCCTTATTTGGGGCTTATTGAAAAATATGTGGAATTAAACTCATTATCATTCTGGCTAATTGATTTTAAGAGACAATTTTTTTTTAGCTTATTTGCTATAACATTTTTTAGCTCAACAAATGTGCAATTTTGGACTTGAAAACCTTTTTTGTTCATCACATAGTCTTCTGCCCAGCTTCCCAATTGACAAGGCAAAGATTTTAGATAGTCTTTTAGCTGACTCATTATTTTGTAGATGAGCTTGAAACAAATACTTTTCAAAAACCAAATTATATCTATGTAGCAAGCTTAAATTCCTTAATTTTTAAGTATAAAAGATTCTTGTAGCTTGCCTAGCCTTATTTTTGGTGGCTATACAAAATTCATCAATCATTTTAAATTTTAATTATGGAAACCTAGCGTTCATTATATCTTGTCTTCCAAGATTTAAATCTTTAACAAGAGCTTCCTCAAAATCTTTAGTTTGATCACCTATAGCATCTGCAGGGCCTTCATCTGGCAATCCTTCCCACCAATCTCTTAATTTCCTTGAGAATAGTCAAGCTACATATGCTACTTTTTGCGATTTTGTCCAAGATGTTTTAGTATCAAAGGAATTTTCTAAGGAATCACACCATACAATAATTGCATCATAAGGATCAATCAATTCATCAATATTCAAGATATACCCATTTCTTGCTTGCGGCCTTAATTGCTCGGGATGAGTATTCTGGGTGAGAGGATTGAGTGTACTATTTTCTCCCATGCTTTCATCGAAACCATCATCAATTTTGGCAAATTGTTCCCATTCTTCTTCTTCTTATAATGGGAGATATATGATTGGTTCTTTTTCTAATGCTAGATCTGAAGGATCTTTATCAGTAATGTCCATTTCTATTGTTGTTTCTTGAATAGATTCTATTTCAAAGTCTTTATCTTGTCCAGCATACACAGGTTCACTAATTTGTTCAATTATCCCATTTTCTTGTAGCCAATCTATTTCTACCACAACACTAGTGTGTTCCTTTGTGCTGTGAGATCTAAGAACCTTTTTAGGTTCATCATCATCAGAAAGCCCTTTTCTTCTTTGTATGATAACTTTTCTTGAAGGTTTTGTTTGAGGTTTCTTTTTATCTTCTTCTTCAGAACTATCATATTTGGCCTGAGTTGCTCTGATCTTTTTGACATAATCTCTAATCTTATCTATCCTTTTAGAGACTAAACCAACCAATGTTTTTTTTTTTAATATGTCTCACTCGGCTCATTGTTGGTTATGGCCTATTGAACAAAACTCTGTATACATAGCATTTATTTGAACATGGTTTCTTTCAGAAATTTATAAATTCCTAGAGACATCAAGAACTATATCATCAATATTTTCCTGAGCTGATATATTCCATTGAGCAAGCCAATTTCTTTGAGCCTCGAAGTTTTTTTATGGCTAACCAATTTGTGTATGCAACCTGCACTCATATCTTCCCCAAAGTTCAGAGTCCTCATTAAGTATGGTGAATGATTCAAGGGTTGGTCATCTACTTGGTTCATAGCTAGTAAGTTCTTCTTTATTGCCCTTCATATTTATTTGAAATATTGTTCTCCTCTCTTCTTGTGCTCTTGGGAGAGATTATAATCTAATCATGGCTTCTTTCTCTGGCATCTTACTTATTTTAATCCCTTTTCCCTTACTATCTTGCTCGAGTTCTTCTTTTTCTTTTGGGGTCAATGCAAGCTTTAGACTTACCTGTCTTGCCAAAGCATCCATGAGCTTAGGATTATCACTCAAGTCAGAGAGTGTTTCCATAGAAGACCTAGAAGGATAAGGATTTAAAGATTTTCTGAAAGATAGTTATCGTTTTGAGGAATATTTTGTACATGAGGTAGAGGCTTCTTCGGGATTATAATCAATATATGGCTTGTTTATGGAGCTTGGAATATTACCCAAATTTCTAGCCCTAGACTGACTTCTTCTAAAAACACCTTTACAGGAATCCTCGTTTACAAGTTGTTCAAGAATAAATATCTTAGGATCTGTAACAAGGTTAACTACAAACAACTTTCTTCTTTGGACCCTGGGGATTAAAGACAACATCTGATAAGGAGGTGTGTCTAGATCTTGGAATCTTGGTTCTCTATTATTTTGGATGAGTTTTTCTATAATAGGAAAACCAATATGAAACCCTTTAGAATTAATGTGTCTTCCATAATCTAATAGCTCATTATTTCCTTTTGGGTAAAATACTCCTAATGTGAAATTTGACGGAGGAAAAACAATATTTAATAGATGATATATACATCTACCTCCAATAGTGTATAAATTGATTCAGGCTGTAAATATATGTCTTTGACCTCAAGTAGCAAACAGAAAGCAAAACAAATATATTTATCATCAAGAGAAATTGTGAAATTTGGTCTTACAACCAATTTCCCATCACCCCTTTTAGGATCTAAAACTCTTCTAAATTGTGCCATGTTGCAAGGTCATCCCCTTACAAGTAACCAATATTAGCTCTTGAATATTTTCTTGAATAAGTTGAGGAGAACAAATGCATAAATTAATTTAAAGAAGTGGTATTTTATCAACAATAAGATGTATACTATATAAAAATATAGATAGAGAGTAATATCTTAAAATGGAATGTTCTTATTAATATGAAAAGGGTAAAAAAAAATCATATACTTATGAATTTTAATGAGACAAGTACACCACTAATTTACTTTAAAAGATTTTTTTTTTCTTGTGGAGGTGTAGAATGAACACTATTTTATTAGAAACACTTTTATGAGCATAATTTTAACTTAAATGAGATTATTATAAAAGCATGTGTATTGATTTTTCATACTCAAACTTCATGTACGTAGCTCCACTTATCATGGTGGAGAATAAGTTTCTATTATCAATATATTTTCTAATTGAACCAACTATATTTTTCAAATTTGAGTATGAAGAATAATTATCATTAAATTAGAACACAAGAAAATGACCAATAAAAGATTACCTTAAAAATAAAGTAAAATTGATATTAATGATTATTTATGTCATTTTGTCTTACTAAGACTATAAAAGAAATATTATACCACCCCTCACTAGACTTATTGTTAGTTATATTGATGGAATTCTAATTTCCAATAACCAAATATTAAAACTCAAAAGTTGTCTTGAATATCATGAAAAGGGAGAAATTATATAAAAGTTGTCTTTTATCAAGGACGAGATTTGTAATATAAGAAATTATGAAGAGAAGAATCTTAAAAAAGTAAATTCTATAGTGGAATAGAATGTTTTAATGATATGAGTGAATTATATAATGGAATAGATTTGCAATGTGTTCAACTTGATATGAGTGAATTTTAGTGATATGGGTGTACAACTTGTATTTCTCAAAAGTGAAAGTTTTCATGTGAAATTGTAGAATATTATATATTGGAAACATTTATAAGAACACAATTTTGATGAGAAGGTGATTAAAGCATGCATGTACATTTTTCTATAAATTGACGTGTAAGTGGAATTACTATAAATTTAGCTATTAATTATTAAATTTATATTTTATCTATGTCAACAAAAAATTGAGTTTAGCATGAAAATGCAATATATATGATTAATAATTCCATGTTATTGTGTGATTAAAGTTATTGAAGAATTATTCTTATTTAAATATTTAATTTACATATTAATCATGAATCTTAAAGTTAATTGATTGCTAGTTAAAATTGAGATAAGATTACATTAAATGGATGAAATTGATGATGTAAGAATACACATTTTCATTGAAATATAAAAGAATTTTCGTTATAAATATATTCAATAGAAACATCATATTATTTACTATTATATTAAAATAAAAACATGTTAAAATCCAAGCAAATTTGATATAATTATTAGATTTTTATTAGATTTGTATTTCTTGTTTAGATAATTTTTATTAGATAATTTTTATTTGATATACTTGAAAAAGTGTTTAAAAATATTATATAATAATATTTTAGGTGATGATAAAAACTATATTACCATTAGAGACAAAGGCAATATATATTGTCATTAGGAAAGGATAGTAAAGTGTTTGTTGAAATATAAAGCAAAAAGTGAAAGCAAGGAGTGAAAGCACATTATTGTATACTCCACTTTAAGATCATGGGAAACTCTATTATTTGGTTATTAAGGAGACAAGAGGGATTGATTATATTTGGTCTTCTAAAATGTATCATTTTCATCATTGTATGAAGAAAAATAATGCAAGTATAATGATAGTTGGTTTTAAGTGAATGGTATTATTGCATGTAAATATAATATTGTTTATTATTTTTTAAGGAGATACAAAGATATTGTAGTTTACTTCTACATAGTCGGTAAAATATTGCTTATTAAGTTTGTTTTGAATGATGTCCCCATTTATCTTATGTATGTTCTGAAAACTCATAAGACCTCTATAGTTTAATTGCAATCTATTCTTAGGTATTTTCTTTGGAACATTAATATGGATGGGAAAAATAAGCTCCCTCTTCTAGCCTGGGAAAGGGTTTGTTTGCCTAAAGAATTTGGTGGCTCTGGTATTCATAGTCTTGATTAGCAAAATCTAGCTTTGGGGGTGAAATTGGTGTGGAAATTATATAAAGACCCTCATTATTTTTGGGCAAAGCTTGTGTATGCTAAATATCTAAGAAATGGTTCTAGAGAGAGCATTTTTTCTATCTCTATGCTACCAAAAGGATCTTCTATTTGGAACTTTTTGGTTAAGTGCAAAGCAGTCATTCTCCCTCATCTTTCATGGATTATTCATGATGGTAAGAAGGCCAGGTTTTGGGATGAAGTTTGGAATGGTCATGATGCTCTGGTTAGCCTTACAGATTGGTCTCCTATTATGAATCTTCTTTCTTCTCTTTGGGGAGTGCATGTTGCTGATTATTTTTATGTGGATGATTCGGGCCCCTTTAAGGTTGTTAAATGGAAATTTATTGATTTTTTGCAGGTTGGTCAATCTTTAAAGGATGCTTGTGTTAAGGTGTTGAGTAATAGACTAATTGTCTTTCTTGATTCTGAGGATAAATTAATTTGGACTAAAAATGCTTCAGGCTCCTATACTATTAAGGATGGATATAATTCCCTTATATCTTTCTCAGAAGAATCCTCTTGGCCTCATAATCTTTTATGGCTTTCTGCATGTCTTCTTAAGGCTGGATCTTTTGCTTAGCTTGTAGTTTGATATAGGGTACTTACAGGTATGAGATTGGATAGGTTTGGTATAACATTTATTTTTCCTTGTGTGTTATGCAATTCTCATTTGGAATCCTCATCTCATTTGTTTTTGCACTGTCAATTTTCGTCTAGTTATTGGTATTGGCTCTTTGATAAATTGGGTTGGTCTTCTGCTTTATGTTCAGATCTTATTTCCCAGTTATTCTAGCCTATCATGTTTCCTTCCTCTTTTTATTCTTGTTTATGGATTATTTCCCCATCAATTGTAATATGAAATATTTGGTTAGAGCGGAATAATAAAAATTTTCATAAGAAGTGTTCTCATTTGTTGGATGTTTTGTCTAGAATTGAGGCTTCAATCTCAGAGGTTGCTCTTTCATATATTTATAAGAATCTAGATCACCTCACTTCTTTTTCTCATTGGGATAATATGATAACTAGAGTCTAGAGTTCTTTGAAGTCACTTCCTTCTCGAGGTTCGGTTGCTAGACGTTGTGATGGGATTATTAGAAGAAAAATAGTTAAATGGTGTCCTCCTCCTCCTTTTTTCAAGGTGAATTATGATGGGGCCTCTAGAGGGAATCCTGGTGAGTCTGGTATTGGGGTAGCTATTTTTTATCATAACTCCAAGTTAGTTTCTACTAGATGTCATTATCTTGGTGTCAAAACTAATAATCATGCATAATTTCATGCTTTATCTTTAGGTTTGGATTTGGTTGTCTCCCTTCACATTAAGAATGTTGTTATAGAAGGTGGTTCTATGGTGACCTTTTAAAGTGTAACTAATAAGAAAATTCATTGTTGGCATCTTCAATATCTTCTTGATCATATTATGATTCAACTTGCTAGCTTTGATTCTTATTTGGTTTCTCACTGCTATAGAGAAATTAATGTCACTACAGATTTTTTAGCTAATTTAGCAATTGACCTTGATGCTAATCAAGTTGATGTTGGGCCCCTTGATATCCCTTCTTTAGTTTATAGAAGGGTTCTGAATACCTCTTGATTACTTTAAGGATCGGGTTGACAGTTTGAAACTTTTCTTTGATGACTCATTTGGATTATGTTTCATGCATAGGGGTGTGTCTACACTCCTATTATATGGTATATGTTTCATTTGTTTTCATCAAGTAGAGTGTGAACTGCCCTGTTGTATCATATATTTGTTCTGGATTCATGGTTATCTTTTGCCTCATTTTCTTGCACTAGTCTTATGGATATTGCTTGCCATCTTCATTATATTAAATATTGATTTCTCAGTAGTGCTTTTTGTTTATATTATGTCTTCATTCGACTGAGATTTTACCCTTGTTTCGATGATCTATGGGGGTTTGGATTCTTGGTTCTTTCTTGTTGCTTCTCTGTTGGTGATCTTTGAACTTTAATATGGATATGTGGCTTAAATGTAGTATTGCATCCTTTTTGCTGATGCATGTGTGTTATGTCTCATGCAGTGTGGAGTGTGTGGTATTTTTGCTCCCCTTTGGATTTGACATGGGTATATGTCTCATGTAGTAGGATGTGTATTGTTTTATGAGCATATTGTTTACATTGGTTACATCATCTTTATTTCCTTGGGCATATTGGAGGTAGCTTTTCTCTTGCGATTGCATTGTTGTTGCCTTCTTTTAAACAAATGAAAAATGATTTAATGCAAATATTATTTGTTGTAATAAAATAAAATATTTTTTGAATAAAATATTTTTTAATTAAATAACTCCTAAATAAATAGAAGGGTTCTTATTTTCATAAGCTCTGCTTTGGAAAATGCAAAAATTTGACCCTGGGAAGATATGCAATACATGGAACACCTACTCCCTATAAATTTATCCACAAAAAATGAGTGGCAAGTGGTGAAATCAAGAAGAACTTTAAGAAATGATAAAGTCTCACAGAGGCTCCTAAATCTAAAATATATGGCAATGGGAGCAAACTATATTTTGATGGCTATCCCTCAATCAGCATCAGGAGCCAATATAATTTTGCTAGGGTATCGAGGAAAGGAATAAAGGAATCATCAATTCAATCTAAATGCCGACCAAAAGAATGTAACTACGATAAGGCAAGATCTCAATATTCAAAAAAATAGGGGAGTTTTTGCACAAAAATTTCATTTAAAAGGAAACTCCAATCTTGACAAGCCCATTGAATGACTGAAAAGTTTAAGGTGCCAAAATCTGCCTCGTGAAGGTACCAAATTAATGATTCGAGGACAAAACAAGAGGAAAATACTCAATTGAATAAGGGAGATTACAAGGCATTTATCATTCATAATAATGTAATGGAGGCAAGATGGGATCACGATGAAAAGGATGGTGTATTTCCAAAATGGAGTGGATCTGGGCAGCCGATTGACAAAATTCTGAGCTAGTGGAATTGGGCATTCCCAAACCAAGTAAATATCTCTATCCTTCCAGATAACTTTTTATTCATAGATTGTAAAGATGATTCTTTGAAAAATTAACTGCTATATGGTGAACCTATAATTTACAAGAGTTTCAGCTTTCACATTCTGGATTGGCATATTAACTTTAACCCTAAAATATACAAACCCAAAAGGTTTCCCAAATGGATTAAAATTCCTTATCTACCGATAGAATTGGTACACTTAGAGACCCTAGAGGAGATTGAGAATGCCTTGGGCTCCTTTATAGGTGTAGAGGAGAATTTCTTCAAATCTACAGAAGTTAAATTATTAGTAGACATAGATGTTATTGATAAAAATCTAGAACCTTTGGAAATAATTACAACACAAAAGGCATACTTTATCAGGCCAGAATTTTATAAAGGCCCCATGTTGGACATTGATGCTGCTAGGATATGTTGTTGTCATTGATGTCAACCTATTCCTATGATTTATTGCTCTAGTGGTTGTAGATTGGTTTATTAGGATCATTTTTTAGTGTATGGAGTATTTCTTGTATCAATATATATTTCTGTATTGGTTTCTATGATCCGGAAGCTTAATTGATCATATTGTATGATCTGGTTTACAGTTTGGTTTTTCCGATTGGTGCTTTGCATAGTTCGGTATTTCCTTTGATATATTTCATTGCGATCAGATCTTGAGTTGATTTTCTAGGAGATTGTTTTGGATGTTCATGTATATCTTCATTTCAGATGGTTCATGATTTGGTGCTTCTCAAGTTATCTTTCCTTGTGGTAGTTCCTGTTGTTTGAGTGTTCTTGAGTCTCAGATGTTGATTGATGATGATTTGATAAATGGTGTTGGTATAGCTACTACAGATGATTCTAATGTGCTTGCTGGTGTTTCCTAATTGTGTCCTATTTGTTTTGATGGTCTGCATTGATCCTTGTGCGCATTCTTGGCGATTTTGTTGAACCGGTGATATTCTTCGTGTTATATGGTATTCTTGGTGGTGTAGTGTGTTGTGGTTGATCTTGGTGTAATTCTCGGTGGTGTTTCATGTTTGAGCATTTGATTTAGGTCCATGTTATATCATGTTTATCATAATATTGGTCCAACGGTTGATCTTTGTGTCGTGTGATGCAATTTTGTAATTGTGAGTTGAGGGTTTGGTCAACCTTGTAGTCAAGGTTGATGAAGTATATAAATAGGTGATATAGTCATGTATATTTAGTATCGGTGTTTTTGTCTGCATTATTAGAGAGTGGTAAAACTGCGAACAAGCAAATACATCCTTCGGAATTGTGTTTGAGAAGAGATTGGAGTGTTGCAGAGCAGATAATGTGCTTAACCGGAACTATCATCAGGCATTTATAGATGCTATTCTTTCAATTCATTTGATTCTGGACTGTTGTCCGAATATTTTGTAAGTCGCTGAGACTTCCTTGTAAGGTAGTGAACCTTCCCTGAGGGTTCTAGCCTTTTGGGATATTATATCATGAGCAGTGAGCTCTAAGCAGTGAGCTTGAATGCATGTGCATTCCCCATTGTAATTATTTTCACATACTACTACAGAGTATAATCTAATTGTGGGTAGGTTCCCACTGTGGTTTTTCCCTTAACTGAGTTTTCCACGTCAAAATCTTGGTGGTATGTGTTAAGCTATCAATTTCCTTATCTTTTTTGTTGGTGCAGTTAATCTGATTTGCAATTATGGTTCAGTTTGTTAATCCGATGAAAACTGATTTACCCCCCCTCTCAATTTGCGTTCATTGTTGTTGCCAACACCCCATTCATGGCAACATATTGACAAAAAAAGTTAAAGTAGCAGGAAAAATGGGCAAATCCATGTCGAAGCACACACATCATGAGGGTTTCAATATAAAATTCCATAATGATATTGTGGGTTTCATCACCGAAAATGTTGACACCGAAAGAGATGTAAATCCAGACACTAACTTGAACCAGAAAATAGAAGATGTGGAGCTTCCCCAGGTAGAGGATAGTAAAGATTTGGATTGACTAGATAGTTCATTTAAAACAAGTTGGAAGATAAAGAGGATAAACAAGATAAGATAGAGGAAGGATAAATCCAAGAAACAGCAAATGAGGATCAAATCCCTATAGAATTAGAAGTTGTTTATGATATGATGGGTATAAACCATGCCATGGAATTAGAATATGAGACAGAAGAGGAGGATAATATAGACGTGATAAATGAAAAGAAAAGATTGAAAAGAGAAATTTTGGAGCTAGATGCAAAGGAGTTGGAGGAGAATAAAAAATAATTTCATAAAGATATCAAGCAAGATATGGAAAATATGAACACAGTAAAATTGGGTTTGGACTTGAACTGCCCTAAAAAAGAAACCCCAGAATGTGGGAAAACAACAAAGAAGAGAGGGAGAAAATCCCTTTAATGAACTAAGAAAAATTATAGGGGTAGCAGAGGATCAAGCCAAAATCACCACAATATTACAAGCAGGGAAGGGGAAGTGCCTTCCCAAGGACAAATGAAGGTCACAACCTGGAATGTTAGGGGCTTAAATGCCCCTAACAAGAAGCACTTAATTAAGCATAGTTTGACCAATCTAAACTTGGAAGTAGCTATGATACAAGAAACTAAATTAAGCAAAGGTGATTGGAACAACTTCAGTAAGAAGTTGGGTATATGGAAAGTGGAATATGTCCCGGTAGAAGGGACTGTTGGAGATCTAGCCATAGTATGGGATCCAAGGAATTTTTTCTTTGAGATAGGCATAAATAAAACTCATTAGCAAGGAGGCTAGGTGAGAAGCATAAATAACTCTTTACGCTTCTTCCTTATTGATGTATATGGACCTATTAGTACAAATAGGAAAAGGTATGTTTGGGATGAATCAGAAGCCTTCCTGAGATAGAACCCTAATAGAAACTATATTTGTGGAGGAGACTTCAATGCAATTTGGGATCTTTCTAATGCAAGAGCATCCCCAGTTCTTGGCAATCTTGCATCAACCAAAAACATTTCTTTCAGTTTGTTTTCTATTTTGTTGTTTCAGCATTTATTTTTGCATTTCCTTGCATTTTCTCACCAGATCTCATGGAGCTAGATTTTTATTCTAAACATGATTATCTTCCTTATTCCTGAACCATGAGATGTTTGGATCATTTTCTGGAAAGTTATCACTTCAGGATTCTGAGACAGATTTTTGGCTTAGAACCCCAGAACCGCTTGGACCTATTTGCTATTGAAAAATCTTGCGAATCCTTTCCATAGCTTGCGGAGCTCTATTTTTTTGTCTCCAGCATTCCTTGGCATGTGGTTGAACTTCCCTTTGTTCCATACTTCTTCTTTGGATTTTCTAGAGGATTTTCATTGGCGGAGGCCAACCTGGTGGTTTTACACATTTGATCTTATTCTTCAACATTTGATCCCTCTTAGGCCGATGTGGATCTCTCCTAAGCATATAAATCAATGTAATTAAGCATCACAATTCATGGGAGAGAATATATAAGACATATCTTAAGATTTAGAGGTTTGGAGCTAATCAATTTTGTAATTGAGCATGTATGTAGCAGGCCAGTGGGCCGAATCCTATAGGCTAGATATTACCGGCCATTTGTAACTAGTTTTCATTATCTAATCCATTCAATTTTGCATTGCCTCCATCATATTTTCTTTCTTTCGTTGTGTTTACTCTTGTTGCGCGATTTGGATAGACCTCATTGAGGTCCCTCCTAACTGTGACTGCACCACTTTCAAAAAAAAGATGGGGTGTACAGTATGTGTCACAAGCACAAAAATATTTTGGGGAATGGGTCAGAAACAATAATTTGATGGACATCAGAACAAATAATGGAACTTTCATCTGGAATAATAGGAGGTTGGGTTTCAGTCATATTGCAGAAAAACTAGATAGGTTCTTTTTTAGAGGAGATATAACAGAGTTTAGGAACACACTAAGCTCCTCTATTCTAACCACAATAGGTTCTAATCACTTCCCAGTCACATTGGAAGTGGAAGAGGAGAAGAAACCTAGCAAGTGTATCTTTAAGTTTGAAAAGATGTGGTTTCAAGATAAAGACTTCCTAGACTTAGTGGAAAAGTGGTGGAAGGAGGAACAATTCTTTGGATCAAAACTTAACTATTTCATTTCAAAATTGAAAAAGGTAAAACAAAAATTACTTTAGTGGAACAAGGAGCACTTCAAGAAAAAATTTAAAGTAAAGGAAGAATTAGAAGTAGAATTAGATAAAGTAAATGAAAGTGTTATAAGAGATGGAATGGATCAAGAAAAATATGTCAAAGAAAAAGAGTTACTTCATACATACAAGGACATATTGACAAAAGAAGAAATTTTCTTAAACAAAAATCCAAAGAAAATTGGCTGAGGGAAGGAGATAGAAATTCAAGATTTTTTCATAATAGTACTAAGTAGAGAAGAAACATAAACATAATTTACAAAATAAAAGGAGTAAGGGGCAACATAGTGGAAGACCCCAAAGAGATAGCAAAATATGTTGATATTTTGGTATGGTTTTGTCATTGATGTCAACACCTACTAAACACTTATCAACTCTGGCACTTTGGAGAATCAGCAACATTCACCGGCAAGCAAGTGACTTATGCACAGTCACTGGTATCTAGTACACTAGTAGAATATAATGATCATCAGCACTAGGGCTTGGAAAACACTTGGTTATGTTGAAGACATCATGTGGACACCTTGTCTTGGAGTTTTGTTTATTGGTATATTCATATTTGCATATTTGTTGTTATCGGCAAATAGGTCAAGGTTATACACCAGTAGGTTTATCTTTTCTAGATCAGCATGGCACACTATGGAGATGACTTATTGTTGTTGTAAATGATTAAGCCAACATGTTGAATCGGTTATTGCATCGGGCATTAATTTATTTGTAAAATGATTTTATTGTAATATCTTGTAGAGCTGACCTACTAAAATTGATCTTAGGTTATGATATAAATATAAGATCTTGTTTGTAAGATTGGTAAGGCAATGCGAAGAAGATTTGTGTGAAGGTATATGCGAGAATAAGCAGAGCTATACATACATACATCATTTGAAGGTGAAGGAAGGTTTTGTGAAAGCATATCAGAACTACACCGGTACTGAATCCAGCATATGAAGATTTTATATTGAGCAGTGCATCCTTATTGGATTTAACCATCCAATTGTAGTTAGTGTGACTCCTATTTTGTGTTTGAGCAGTGAGCTCTAAGCGCTTGGCCTTTCTGCATGTGCAAACCCCATTTGTATACACTTACTATCTGCAATAGCATCATCTGATTGTGGGTAACGTTTCCCATCGTGGTTTTTCCCCTTACAGGGTTTCCACGTACAAATATTGGTGTTATGTGTTGTGGATGACTTTGTCTTTTTGTTTCATGCATTAATATTTACCGGTATTGCAAATTATCTGATAAAACTATCCACCGGTATAAAAAATTGTTTCACCTGTATTAAGCAGAAAGTTGATTAAGTTGTTTTTGGTTTAAATTTATTAGACAACTGATTCACCCCCCCCCCCCCCTCTCTTAGTTATCTCCAGGACCTAACAATTGGTATCAGAGCTTAGTCCTCTTTTGCAGAAGTTTAACAGCTTGAGGAGATCCAATGTCTACTAACTATTTCAGGAAGGACAATCCTAAACTTGATGGAACCAACTATGGCATATAGAAGATCAGAATGGAGACACATCTAAATTGCATTGGAAAGGACATCTGGGAAGTTACAAAGAATGGCTATACTACTCCTACTGAAAGTCAGCCTAATCCACCTAACTTGACTAAAGATGAGGAAAATGATTGCAAAGCAAGAGAAGCACTTTTGAGCGCATTAACGGATCAGCAAATCATGGGATTATCAGACAGATCAACTGCTAAAGCTATTTGGAATCATCTGGAAACACTGAATGAAGGAGATTCCACAGTCAAAATTGCAAAACTTGAAAGCTTCCTGGTCAGGTATGAAAATCTGAAAATGGAAGAAGATGAAAGGATTTCTGCTTTTATGGAAAGAGTTAATGAAATTGTTTTGGGTATTAAATGTTGTGGAGGAACCTTAAGTGAGGATGAAATTGTTTCAAAAGTTTTAAGAGGATTGCCACCGGCATACAAAATGAAGCTCACTACTATAAATGAGTTAAGAACAATGCCTAATACATCAATAACTAGAGATACATTGATTGGAAAACCTTCAGCCTTTGAAATTGAGGAATTTGGTCCTAATGCTACTATAAAGACAGATTTAGCCTTTAAAGCATCAACATCATCTACATCATCATTTGACAAATCTGATTGCAAAGCTTTTTATGCAAGAGAACTTGAAGAAAGAAGGAAAGAAAATGAAGAACTTGAAGAACTTGAAGCACTATTTGCAAGGAAATTGCCTAAAGGTCCAATTGGAAGTAAGTATGAAGGTAAAGCGCCCTTTAAATGTTTTAATTGTAATAAGATTGGTCATATGGCCTCAAGATGCCCTGATAGACATGCTAGACTAAGAGAAGAAGCTAGAAGGACATACAAGCCTAACCCTGAATATCAGAGATACGGATTTAAGAAAAATAAAGACAAATCTTGTTATCTTGCTGATGAAGGAGTGAATGATGATTCTGATGAGGATCCGGCATACAATGGATGGGTTTTTGTTGCTATAACAGAAGATCAACCGACACCTATAGTCCAACCGGTAGAGTAGGCCTTGGCAGCTAAAATTGAAGTAAAGGATGAGGGGATCATTGATTCAGGATGCTCACATCATATGACAGGAGATAAAGGTAAATTCCTAAACTTTCAAGAATACAATGGAGACTTAGTGAGATTTGGAGATGACAAAGCTTGTTTGATCAAAGGTAAGGGTACAATATCTCTTCATGGTAAGCATAACACTGACAATGTTTACTATGTTGAAGGTTTAAAGCATAATCTTTTGAGTCTTGGTCAATTAGTTGAGAAAGGATTTCAGTTACAATACAAAATCATGAATAGAATTGGTTTGGAAATTGTAACCGATAATCAGACTAGAGGTAATATATTTTATTTGAATAATAGTGAAATCACATGCTTGATTGCACATATTGATGAAAGTTGGCTATGGCATAAGAGACTTTGTCATGTAAACTTTGATTGCATGGTGAAAATCAGTACTACTAAGGTAGTTAGAGATTTACCTAAAATTGTCAAACCTCACAATACAGTATGTAAGGAATGTCAATTTGGAAAACAAGTTAGAGCTAGTTTCAAAAGTATTCTAGAAAAATCCAATAATGCTCTTGATTTAATTCATACTGATTTATGTGGTCCGGGTAGAACTAAAAGCTTACAAGGTGATAGATATTTCATGCTAATCATTGATGACTATTCTAGAATGTGTTGGGTTACTTTTCTCAGAGAAAAAGCAAAAGCACTTGGAAAGTTCAAACTATTCAAAGCAATGGTAGAAAATAAAATCGGTAAGAAAATCAAATGTCTAAGATTAGATCAAAGAGGAGAATTTACATCTAAGGAATTTAATGCATTTTGTGAAGTAAATGGAATCAGAAGACAGCTATCAGCATTTCAGACACCACAACAGAATGGAGTTGTTGAAAGGAAAAATAGAACTATCTTGGATGTAGCAAGAAGTATGCTATCAAAAGCAAACCTACCACATGTATATTGGAGAGAGGCAGTAAATACAACATTCTATACATTCAACAAAGTTCACATCAAAGGTGAAACCAGTAAGACCCCTCATGAACTATGGTTTGGTATTACTCCTACTCTTAAATATTTCAGAATTTTTGGAAGTAAATGCTATATTAGAAGACATGAGTACATTGGGAAATTTGATCCTAGAAGTGATGAAGGAATATTTCTTGGTTATTCATCTAAGAGTAAAGCATATAGATATTTTAACAAAAGTTTGCAAAAAATCATTGAAAGTACAAATGTGAAGATTGATGAACAATTCAGAGGAACTTCAAGGTATATAGATTCTGAACTAGCAACAGAAATTCTAACAAATGAACCTACACTGAACCCACCGGTACAGAATGAAGATCCAGTTACACCGGTACCATTTGAAAATTCCACTGTGACTGAGGAACAGCAGCAAACAAATACACTCTGGTATGTAAGACTAAATCATTCTAAAGATTGGATAATTGGAAACAAGTATAAAGGAGTTATGACAAGAGGAAGATTGGCAAATGAAGAGGTATGTCTTATTTCTCAAATTGAACTATTATTAGTTAATGAGGCATGTGAAGATAAATATTAGATTAAAGCTATGGAAGAAGAATTAGAACAAATCAAAAAGAATGACACTTGGACATTAGTTCCCCGACCTAAAGATAAAAATGTGATTGGAACCAAATGGGTATTCAAAAACAAACTTAACGAAGATGGTAAGGTTATCAGAAATAAAGCAAGATTAGTTTACAAGGGATATTCTCAGAAAGAAGGAATTGATTACAATAAGACCTTTGCACCGGTAGCCAGAATCGAGGCAGTCAAATTATTTTTGGCTTTTGCAACACACAAGAACTACAAAGTATATCAAATGGATATTAAATATGCATTTTTGAATGGAGATCTTGAAGAAGAAGTTTACATTGAACGACCTGATGGATTTTCTTTGACAGATAACAAAGATATGGTTTGCAGGTTAACGAAAGCTTTGTATGGATTGAAGCAAGCTCCAAGAGCTTGGTATGCAAGATTGGATAAGTATCTTTTGAAGATAGTTTTTTCTGAAGGTAATGCTAACAGAAACTTATATTATAAAGTGACTAATAATGACATCTTGGTTATACAAGTTTTTTTTGATGATATAATCTTTGGAGGAGAAGATGGATTATGTAAAGAATTTTCTATTGAAATGCAGCAAGAATTTGAAATGTCTGTGATTGGAGAAATAAAATTCTTTTTAGGATTACAGATTTCAAAGACTGATAAAGGTATATTCTTGAGTCAATCCAAGTACTTAAAGGAGTTACTAAAGAAATTTGGGATGGAGAAATCTAAATTGGTAAGCACACCTATGACTACAAATGACAAACTATCACTAAGGGATGAATCTACACCTATTAATCCAACTAGGTACAAATCTATGATAGGAGGTTTATTGTATTTGACACAAACCAGACCTGATATCATGAATGCAGTATGTATTGTTTCAATATTTCATAGTAATCCTAGAGAAAATCATGAATCAACAGTAAAAAGGATTTTCCGGTACTTACAAGGCACTATAAATCTTGGATTATGGTATCCTAGAGATGAAAATTTTGAATTATGTGCATACACAAATGCAAATTGGGAAGGAGATGTGGATGATAGAAAAAGAACCTTTAGCGGAGCATTCTTTCTTGGAAGTAGACTAGTTTCTTGGTTGAGCAAGAAACAAAGTTGTACATCTTTATCAACAGCAGAATCAGAATATATGTTGCAGCAGCAACTAACTGTACATAGGTACTATGGCTTAAACAAATGTTGAAAGACATAAAGGTAAAATGCAAGGAGCCTATAACTATCTATTGTGATAACACTACAGCAATTGATACATCTAAGAATCCGGTACTATATTCTAAAACCAAACATGTTTCCATCAAATTGAATTTTCTAAGGGAAAATGTTGAAGCCAAGGAAATAAAACTAGTTTATGTGAATACTAAAGAGCAGATTGCAGATATCTTCACTAAACCTCTGCCTAAGGAGACTTTTGAATATCTTAGAGACCAGCTTGGGGTCATACCCCCACCGGTACAGACTTAGGAAGTTGATGTTTGTCATCAACCAGCAGAATTAACAGAGAAATCTTTTACTCCAGCTTTGATGAGGAAGCTACTTCTCAAGGGGAGTAGTTGGTATACTAAATTGATTGGTATTTTGTATATGAACTTGGCTTGGTAATAACTTTGGCATTTGATGTCAAAGGGGGAGAGATTGGTATGGAAAAACACAAGGAAACACATGTTACTCTCAGGGGGAGAGATTGTTACTTTGAGAAAGATTACTTATATTTTGATAATTATTGGTATTTTGGTATTTGGCATTTCTATTTTGGCACTTTGATGGTTTTTCCATCTTGTGTTGCCATCAATGCCAAAGGGGGAGATTGTTGGTATTTTGGTATGGTTTTTTCATTGATGTCAACACCTACTAAACACTTATCAACTCTGGCACTTTGGAGAATCAGCAACATTCACCAGCAAGCAAGTGACTTATGCACAGTCACCCGTATCTGGTACACTGGTAGAATATAATGATCACCAGCACTTGGAAGGGCATGGAAAACACTTGGTTATATCTAAGACATCATGTGGACACATTGTCTTGGAGTTTTGTTTATTGGTATATTCATATTTGCATATTTGTTGTTACCGGCAAATAGGTCCAGGTTATACACCGGCAGGTTTATCTTTTCCAGATTAGCATGGCACGCTATGGAGATGACTTATTGTTGTTGTAAATGTATTAAGCTAACATGTTGAATCCGTTATTGCATTACGCATTAATTTATTTGTAAAATGATTTTATTGTAATATCTTTGTGTAGGGGAAAAAGCGAGACTAGGTTAACATGCCCTAATCCTACCTTTTGACACACATTACGGAATACGAAAGAGCCTAGAGATATCGCACAATTGGCTACTTCTTTTTGTGAAAGAGAGAGCCACGGGATATCTATTAGGATTTCTATTCCCTTGTTGAAATTGGAAGATCAAATGATGTAAGTTCAAACCCTAATCCCAAAATGCAAGTATGAACTAATAACAAGATTGCAGAATTGAGATTAAACAATGAACAGCTGTAAATACAAGGATGAAATAAGAATGCAAATGTGTACCCAGAGTCAAAATCGGACTGAAAATGTTCAGGACGGGGGCGCGGGCGCCACTGTCCTAATTCTGTCCTGAAAACTACACCGGAAACTGTCGTTTTGCACTCTAAAACACTATCGAAAACTGTCGGAAAGCTGTCTATCCGGAGGACCAGGGCACCCAGCGCCTCTGTCCCAGGGACCAGGGTGCCCAGCGCCCCTGTCCTGGCAGGACCAGGGCGCCCAGTGCCCCTATCCCAGTCTTCTTTTCTGCAATTTGATACAAAGTGTTGTCTCGACCTGTTCTCTCCAGATCTGTATCCTGCGGTGTCGTCCGAGTCCTGAACCTGCACTGATATCTGAAAATGGGATGGGCGGCTATATAGGGTTTTGCCTTAGTCAAACCCCCGCTTCGGTGATTTCCACCTCCACGAATAGCCAAGTTGTTTTGTAAAATGTATTGTGTGTGCAGACCTAGTGTGTGTGCAAGGTCCTAAAATGCAAGAAAGCAAACTAGAGCAACCTAGAAAGTAAACCCTAATTGCTTGTAAATGATAATGTAAATGCTCTAAATCAAGATGCAAAGTGATCTAAAGCATGAATAAAGGATATATTGAAGCTTATGCAAAGACATGAAAACAACATGAAATCATACCCAACCCTCAAGGGAGGAGTACAAGCCAATCTTCAGTCGGTAATCTCCTATTATTCTTCAATGTCTTCCAAGCCCTAAGTGGATGAATGAATTTGATAAGTGCTTGATAGAAGGATGTTGAATGTTGTTGAAGTCTTCAAAGATCTGCTCTTTCGCTGCATATGAGGTTCCTGAAAACAAAAATCGAATCCTTTCAAATGAAGAAAGAGAGCTCTTATGTAGGAAACCCTAGATTGTAAATTCATCTTTTGGCCGACCTAGAGATTGAATATCCCGCTAATTTCTTGGGGTTAAGCTTTATTTTATGAAAGGATTGTGCTCCTAAAATTTCAGGAAAAATGTCTGGGACCCTGTGCACTCCAGGCGCCACGGTCCTGACAACTTTTCACCAAATTTTTAGGGTCGTCAGATATGATGATTTTAGAGAGAATCCCGAAGTTACAGGTGATTTCGAGATGTTTTGACCCCGAAACCAAGCCCCCAAGTTCGAAATAGGACTTAATTAGGGTTTTTGATTGAGTGATGTATTGGAGGAATAAAATGCAAAGGGCACGCTTTAGCGAAAGGGCCCAACTTTATGATGCAAAGGACGATGAAATAGGACCTTAGACCTAATTAATTTGATTAATTAAGTGCTAAAGGAGAAATGCAATGCAAAATGTAAAATGCACTAAGGCGGGTGCTAAACTAGGTGTGAAATTGTACCACCCTAGCAAGTGCGTACAATTTACGATGCTACATTTAGCCCCCACTTTAGCGGTCATATGAGTACTACGTGCATATGCAAGCTAAAGTACAGAAAAGTAAACATCATTTGAAAAAGGATATATCCATAAGTTGTCGAATGAAGCCCCCAGCGGTATCTGCAGTACACAGTTAGGAACCGCACCCTACAAAACACATGTTAGATCACAAAATCACCTAATACTTACTAAGGAAAGTGATGAAATCTGTGAGTAGCTATATGCCCCCCCCTGTTTCGACTTGCTTATTAGGGAGGTGAAACAGGGTAGCATGTTTACTTACGACAAATTGTGTAAGAGAGTGTTGATGAGGGGTGTTCACTAAATAGGCTTCATCAGAGCACTTTTTGGAACATCCCGAGAGTAGGGGAAGGAAAATACGATTCCAACGCAACAAACGGCTCGAAAATCGCATCTCCCAAACCCAAGTTATGATAAAATGAATGATAGAGGAAAATTAGGGTTTCAAAAGTAAAGATAAACAAATGAAAGTATATACCTTGAAAGTGACACTTGCGTTTGTCACTTTGTTGATTTCAGAATACTATTCATTGCAGTGGAGCCCACATAGCCATCATCATGCCTTCATGACAACCAAAGCGTCCCACAAGGATTGAGATCTTGCACCAGGCCATGATCGACGACGAGCCACTAGACGAGGTGAGTTGACGTAACGTTTGACTTTTGATTTTTTCGCATTTTGACTTTTCTGTGATCATATGCGGGCCTTGAATGCTGACCCAGGGCCCACCCAGGGTGCCATGGTCCCTGTGGGGTGCCCTGGTCCCCCCAAGGTGCCATGGTCCCTGACAGGGGCGCCATGGTCCCTGCAGGGCACCATGGTCCCATTCAGGGCGCCATGGTCCCTGACAGGGCGCCATGGTCCCAATCAGGGCTTGGTGAGGG
This sequence comes from Cryptomeria japonica, assembly GCF_030272615.1. Classification (NCBI taxonomy): domain Eukaryota; kingdom Viridiplantae; phylum Streptophyta; class Pinopsida; order Cupressales; family Cupressaceae; genus Cryptomeria; species Cryptomeria japonica. The sequence continues at coordinate 235,921,064 of NC_081407.1, read as the reverse complement.
GTTTCAGGGCTAGCATATGATGTTCGACAGTTTTCATGAGCGATTTTGATGATCGAGTACTAATTACGGTTATGTTTTTGTGTTGCAGGGTCTCCCATACATGAGAGAGCATACGGCGGGACATATTCTTCGCAGTTTGCGAGATCAGATTCCGCAGCTGACTCAGGCAGAGAGAGACACATTGTTGATTGTGGGATTGTGGTATGTGATCCTCATGCCAGCCATTCGGTTCCATCCTGCGATGCTGATGGCATTGATGGAGCGATGGGATCGTGACACATGCACTTTTCACCTTCCAGTAGGAGAGCTGACGGTTACACTCGAGGATGTGTACCGTATACTTCGCCTTCCTATCAGAGGAGCGACTGTTACATACGCGACCGATCGGTCAGCGAAGGATCATCAGAGAGAGCAAGTATATTGCATAGGGAGAGTCATGCCGAGCAAGACGAGAGGTCGCATTATGGTCAGGTGGCTCTTACATCCTACAAGGGAGGTACCCCTTCTGAGACGCCTTATGATCGCCATCATAGCACTAGCTGTCTGCCCTAATGGGCGAGGTACGCACATGCATGGGAGTCTCACATGGTGTATCAAAGCGATGGAGAGACACAAGAGAGTGTATGCCTGGGGTCAGAGTATGCTTGCACATCTCTATCACGACCTTGAGGAGTATGTATTTGGACAGGGTTGCAGTTTGATGACATGCACACTTCTGCAGGTGTGGATTTTAGAGCACTTCACATGCACCAGGCCTGTCGGCTTTCCGCTGAGTACGGCTAGCAAGCGACCTAGGGTGTTTGCTTATCCACTTACCAACGAGTGGAGATTTGGAGATTTGTTATATTGGAGAGTGATTTTTGATAGACTGACAGCCGAGGTGACAGTGTGGAGACCCTACCTGCGAATGCACAGATGGGATGGGATGGAGAGACAGTTAGCATGTCTACAGAGGAACTGCCTACTGCAGGGATGATATTCACACATCATAGTCCCATTCTACTTCGACCGAGTACGGAGGCAGTTTGGGCTAGAGCAGTGTGTCCCAGCTGATGTGCCCATCTATACTCGACACTCACGGGTCCTTCCTAAACCTAGAGCGGTAGCGAGACCGACGATAGAGGACATTGAGACTACAGATATAGAGGGATCTGATCAGGATGTAGTCACTGATTACTCTACAAAGCCTGGAGCACAGCGCAGGTATGTTTCATGGTTTATGAGATCGTATCCAGGTCCTATCTTTCCACCAGATCATCCGACAGGCCATCCAGGCCCATGGAGACATGGAGACCGAGACGAGGACCAGGGATCCAGGTCAGAGGAGCCAGAGGAGTGAGAGGGTCATGAGGAGGCAGGAGATCCTGATCCACCTACAGGCGATCAGCCCAGTGCCGAGAAGGAGGAGGAGGACACAGATAAAGATGAGGATGAGGAGGATGCAGGTGAGGATGTGGATGAGGACGAGGACGAGGATGAGGATGATGAGGAGGATGACGAGGAGGAGGATAGAGATGATGAGGAGGAGTCAGATGCAGCTCCCCACCATTCAGGAGATGATACCATAGCTTTAGATCCTCCTCTTATTCCCCAACAGGGGAACATGAGGCGATACGGAGACCTGTTCCTAGTATCATCCAGCCTACACCTGTCATGCATAGATTAGTCGAGTGAGGGGAGCCTAGTAGATCCCAGTCACAAATGTTATCGTATCATGATCCCTACTGGCGTGAGGGAGATCCAGGTATAGTAAGTTTATATTAATTGATTAATGCTTTGATGATATAGAATGGTACTAACAAAAATCTGTTCTATTGCCACAACTAATGTGTAGGAATGGCATTCCCTGATTCAGCAGGCAGTGACAGACATTTCCACGATAGCACAGATCCCCAGTTCCTCATAGATTGCTTATAGGCCTCAGGGGAACGCGGGTCAGCATGAGGACTTGTTTTCCCCATTTCGAGTACAGGTAGACATATGGAGAGAGAGAGAGAGAGAGTCCTATCAGAGGACCTTCAGCGGGTGCGGCGAGATCTAGCAGTAGCCCAGGCCGAGGCTACCACCTATCGCGCGATCCTTATGATAGGGATCATAGGAGTTCCTCTCGGAGTCACTCACGGTCTGTATCGCGCTACACACCCATGGGTCCGCCTTCACGGCCAGATCAGGAGGGAGCGTCCAGTCGACATTCTCTAGCCACTAGCCCTAGGGATAGGAGATGATTTTATGATGTAGGAGAGGTCACATTTTGGATGTACAGTGACCTATATTTGTATACGATCCACATATATATATGTATATATACATGCTTCTCTTCTGTCTCAAATGTGTTGTCTTTAATTCTTAAAACAATGTATATTTTGTTTTGATTAAATCTAATACATTTGGTAAATGTACAGGTATGTTCAGAATTTAATTTCCATGTGATTGATTTCTCAATGCTCCATGATTAAATTGATACATGTGTGACTTAATTAAAATATTTAATCAAGTACTACATTGATGATAAGGAAGAAATATGCATTAAGTCTAAGAATCATATAACTAATGTGATTTAATTTTGAACTTAAACACAACATGATACGATTCTACTTAACACATAAAGACACTGTATAATATGCTAGCATAATGGAAATGTAAATCTTTTACAATTTACATAAATGAATTCAAGACAAATTATAAAGTAAAGAGACGCGCTTGTCAGGAACGAAGCAATATAGATTAAACATCATAACATTTAATTCTATTTTGCTTTAATTAAGAGATACTAACATATTATCTAATGTTGAAGAATTGAAAAGGAGATAGATGAGGAATGAAGAATTAAGCATAATATCTACGCAAGTGCATAGCATTGATAGGTTCTTTAAGAGGCGTACCGTCTACATCCGCTATTTTGTAAGCACCTGATCCATAATCCTCAATAATGATATATGGTCCAAGCCAATTAGGACTAAATTTTCCCTTTTCTGCAGGTAAGGCATTCACATTGCGCTGATTCTCATAAAGGACTAAGTCACCTACTGAGAAGGAACGTTGAATAACCTTATCATTATACCTTCGTTGTAGAGTTTTGTGATACGCTTGAATATGCTCAAGAGCGTTTATACGCTATTCATCAAGCATCTCAAGCTGTTGAAGTCGTTGTTCTCTATAAGAGTCATCATCTACTATACCTTTGAGAGAAACCCTAAGTGATGGAATCTCTAATTCTAAGGGCATAATAGCGTCAGCACCATAAACAAGATTATAAGGAGTAGTTCCCGTAGCAATTCGTACACTCGTTCGGTAGGCCCAAAGAGCATAGATTAGCTGGTTACTCCAATCCTTACCATGTTTATTCACGGTTTTGCGAAGAATTTGTTCAATTATCTTATTGGATAATTCGGCTTGACCATTTGACTGAGGATAGTATGGTGTAGAAAATCGATGCTTGATATGATACTTCTTGAGGAATTTCTTCACATCCTTGTTCTTAAATGATGTCCCATTATCTGAGATTATAGTGGAAGGTATCCCGAATCGAGAAATGATGTTTTCTAGAAGAAATTGACAAATCACTTCAGCAGTGGTAGAGCGAAGGGGAATAGCTTCTACCCACTTCGTAAAGTAATCTGTTGCGGTTATAATGAAGGTGTGTCCTTGAGATGAAGGAGGAGAGATTTTACCAATAAGATCCAAACCCCATGCGGAGAAAGGCCAAGAAGCTACCTGAGAATGAAGTTCTTGGGCAGGAGCATGAATCAGATTATTATGTTGTTGACATTGATGACATTTCTTAACAAATGAAAAAGAATCCTTCTGCATAGTTTGCCAATAATATCCCATACGAAGCAATCTATGAACCAAGGATTTGCCCCCAAATTGCCCCCCACAGGCACCTGAATGTGCCTCTTCAAGAGCAACGGGGATTTCCGATTTGTTAAGACAGTGAAGGAGAAGACCATCATAACCCCTTCGATAAAGGACATTAGAAAGGATGATATATCTAGCAGACAGCTTGCGGATTCTAGCCCTAGTGTTCCTATTAGCGGAATCAGGAAAGGTACCATTGGTCAAATATCTTACGATATGCAAGTACCATTCATCTGAGTCGATAAGGTCACAACATGTTATCAGACTAGAATCGTCTACAATAGCTGGAGAAATAAGGTTGTGAATAACAAATTTAAGATCAACCACAGGGTCCTTTAAAGATACAAGAGAAGCCACACATGCCATTGCATCCGCATGTCGATTATCTTTTCGAGGAACCGATTCCATGGTATAAGAATCGAATTTTTGTAATAAAGAGATGGCAAGGTCTTTATATTGTGATAATTTGTCTTGTTTTGCTTGATATATTCCTGTTACTTGTCTTATAATCAATTGCGAATCTCCATAGATATGTATGTGTTTTATGTTCAGAGCTAAGGCTGCTTTTATTCCCACTATAAGAGCCTCATACTCAGCAATGTTATTGGTACACAAGAAATTTAGACGATAGGATAAGGGAATAGATTTCTTTGTAGGAGAAATCAGAACAACACCTGCCCTTGATCCCGTACGACACTTAGAGCCATCAAAGTATAACTCCCAAGTTTCATCTTTCTCTATAGAAAGAATGAAGTCATCAGGAAAAGACTCAGGGTTAGGAAAGGAGAAAGGTGAAGGGGCCTCAACTAAGTGATCGGTCAACGCTTGTCCTTTAATTGCTCTTTGTGAAACAAATTTAAGGTCAAATTTAGTTAACATCATAACCCACTTAGCTAGACGTCCTGATAAATCAGTTTTAGAGAAAAGATGCTTCAAAGGATCAAACTTTACCATGACGTGGACTTCTGAATTTAAAAGATGATGTCTCAATTTTTGAGTTGCAAACACCAAGGCCAAGCATTGTCTTTCTATCGCAGAATATCGGGTCTCATAATCGAGTAAGGTACGACTTATGTAATAAACCGGGCATTCCTTACCATCTTTATCATGTTGTGCCAACAATGCTGCGAGAGCATGAGAGGAAGCAGCCGTATACAGAAGGAAAGGTTTAGAAGGTTCGGCTGGTTGAAGAATAGGAGGACTAGCCAAATACACTTTTAAATCTTCAAATGCTTGCTGACAATCCTCATTCCATTGAAAAGTGATATCCTTTTTAAGAAGTTGAGTAAAAGGAAAGGTACGATCCGCAAGCTGAGACACGAACCTACGAATGGCTTGAATCTTTCCTTGTAAGCTTTTAAGTTGAGACACATTTCTAGGAGGTGGCATGTTGACAATAGCATCTATTTTCTTAGTGTCCACCTCAATCCCACGATGCGAAGCTATGAATCCTAATAGTTTTCCACTATCCACACCAAAAACACATTTTTGGGGATTCAAGCGCATGTGATATTTACGAATTCTTTCAAACATTTGACGAAGAATTTTAATATGATCCATGCGAAGAAAGGATTTGGCTAAAATATCATCAACATAATCCTCTAAAATCTTATGCATATAATCATGAAAGATAAGGGTCATCGCTCGTTGATAAGTTGCACTGGCATTTTTAAGTCCAAAAGGCATCATTATCCAACAAAACGTACCCCAAGGAGTGGTGAAAGCGGTTTTGAATTGATCTTGAGGGTTAATGAAAATTTGATTGTATCCTAAAAAACCATCCATGAAGGATAACAAGGCATGTCCTACCGTAGAATCCACTATCATGTCAATGTTTAGAAGAGGGAAATCATCTTTTAAAGAAGCCTTATTTAGATCTCGAAAGTTGGTACACATTCTTATTTTGTTGTCTGGTTTAGCCACAGTGACAATATTTGAAATCCATGGGGAATAGTCAATAGGGCGGATAAATCCAGCCTCCAATAATTTTTCAATCTCAGCCTTAACAAGCAGAGCCACCTTGGGATTCATTTTTCGAATCTTTTCTTTCACGGGCTTAACATCAGGAACTAAGACAATATTATGAGTAACAATCTTAGGATCTATACCAAGCATGTCAGAGTATGTCCAAGCAAAGATCTCAGGGAATTCATGCAATAAATCTTCATATTGTTTTTGTTCCTCTTCATCCAAACATTTCCCAATTTTAATAACTTTCTCTTTATTGCAAGGGTCCATCTTAACATCAGTGGTTTCACTTATGAGAAGATTACTCTGTTGAGGAGTATCCTTTAACTAAGGGAATTCTTTCACAATCTCATCATTATCAATCTCTTTTCCAAAATAGGCTTCAGTGTTCAAACAATAAGGGAGTCCCCTATTGTGATGATAACGAGGAAGAGTGTCATAGGCTCCCAAGAACTCAGCTAAAGCATCGTCAGTAGGGAAGATATCTAAAGCACAGTCACCCGAAGGATCCCCATCAATGTACTCAAGATGTTGTATTGATAGAGATGTAGAGATAGCATTAACACTAATGCATGGTCTTTTAGAAGCTTTAGTACGTTTGTAGGGATTATAGCCAAGTCCAAAGGCATAATTGTGAAAATTAGTCTCTAGAGGAACTCTTATCCCTTGTTCATGAGCACCACAACCTTTTCCATTATACCCATGTTTAGCAAAAACGCGAAAACCACGACCATAGCGATCAGCCATTTCAGGAAGAGAAGGTGGTTTTTCATAAGACAGGGAATCGAACTCTTCATAATTAGAGGTGTGATGAGAAGAAGTTTGAGAAGCAGCCACAAAATTATTACTCATAGATTCAGGTAAGGTCGATTGATTTTTAGCTTCTTCCTTCTTTTCAACTTTGAGCTCTCTAGAAGGAACCTTATATTCACCTACAAAAGTGGGATTAAAATCAAGAGATCCCCAATCATCTTCTTCGAGGATCTTCTCAGGATCAAAATCCTTCTTATGTGTAGTTCCAAGTCGAGAAGAATCTTCTTCAGGGGCTCCAGACTCATCCAAAGAATTTTGATCATCAGAGAGCGAGGATTCATCAATAGGTTTCTTGTTTAAAGAGTCATCACTAGAAGAGGATGGCTTAGAAGAACCTCCTTTGGAAGTAGATGTTTGTAGACAAGCTTGAAAATTAGTATCACCTGTCAAAGTATATGTCTTATTGTTATAGACGAATTTAACTTGTCTATGCAATGTAGAGGGGACAGCTTGCATGCTGTGAATCCAAGGCCTCCCTAATAACAAGTTGTATGTTAAATTTCCCGACATAACATGGATAGGAGTAGGCAAAGTAACAGGTCCTACTGTGAGAGGTAAGGTGACGATACCTAATGAAGTCTTAGCCACATTGTCAAAGCCACGAATGGGATGAGAGTTAGGCTCAATGAGAGATGTATCCACATTCATCTTATGCAATATATTAATGCTACATACATTAAGGCCAAAGCCATTATCTACTAGTGTTCGTCTTATAGCAGTGTCTTTCATGATAACCACAATCATCAAGGGATCATATTGTTGTTGAATTTCACTAGTAGGCAACTCATCTTGGGTAAACACAATTTGAGCTTTAGGATTCATCACAGAGTTAGCCAAAGATGCTATATTACTAGATGTATTCGGTGCAGGAACATTCAAATCTTTCAAGGCATCTTGTAACATTCCATGATGAGCGGAAGAAGTTTGAATCAAATCCCAAAGGGATATCTTAGCAGGGGTAGCTTTAAGTTGTTCTATGAGATCATATTCCTTACCCATAACTTGCGAGATACGAGGAGCTTGAGGAAGAATTGGTTGAGGATTAGGAAGAGAAACTGGGATAACAGGAGGAGGATTAGGTTGCCAATTATTTCTGGTGTGATAAGTATGGGCAACCGCATGATAACTCTCTCTAGTTATTTGCTTGGCATAACTATAAGGACTTATAGGTTTTCTTCCTTGCATGGTGATAATTGGTTTATTTGGGGTACGAAAGGGATCATGATCATACCCTCCTAGGACAGTAAGGAGAGGTGACTTAGGAACTTGAAAGGTGGGAGAAGGATAAGCACCTTGGACTTCAAAAAGAGGCTTGTTATGTTCATTCAAGTTTATCATGTTAACCAATTTAGAAGTCTTGTTCTTGTTTAAAGATTTCGATAAAGCCACAAAGTCATCAAGAGCATCATCCAACAAAGCATGATCATATTGGTTAAAAGGCTTATCTTTTGATTCAAAAGGAGACATCTCCTCAAAGAGGGGATTATTGAAAACAACCATGTTACTAGATTCAGGGGAAGAGTTGATAGGAATGTATCCTTGAGAGGAATCATTCGACTTATCTTTCTCATCACACCTAAATGGCATAGTAACAAGGTTTATGAGTGTAGCGTCCTAAAATTGCGACACTTGCAATTTCGACTGCATTTCGGTCTTCACGATGGCGACGCAACACGCAACTTGAATGGAGACCCTAAAACTTGCTCACGACACTGAAAACTGCATTTTTCAAGCACCTTGGCCTGAACCTCTTTGCACCCTGCTGTCCCGGGAGGTGGGACCAGAGTGTCCAGCGCCCTGGTCCCTCAGGACCAGGGCGCCCAGCGCCCTGGGCCCTGGGTCCTATTTTGGGCCCGGTCTCCTAAGGGGCTCGGGTCTTTTTGTTTGCAATTTGGAAATTAACTCTCCCTGGTTGGCCTAAGGTCAGGAAAATCAGTCTATCAGCCCTAAATGACAAGTATATAAATGACATTTTCCTCTTTCATTCGATATGATGGAAAAAGCGTGGAAATTATACTCAAGCATTCAAGCATTCTTTCAAGCAATTGATCATTTCAAGTCTCCATTCAAGGCTAAGTGTTGCATTCAAGACAAGGATTCAACCATTGAAGAGGAGATCACATACAACATATTGCTACAACATACAACATACAACATCTAAACCTTCGCACATAAGGATACCAACATCCTTAGAACAAGGTAGCAGTACTTGTTTTACAGTCATTTACATTTACAGCTCTTGCTCATTTCTTGGTTAATTCCAAAACCGGGGTTTGACCTAAAGGCAAACCCCCAATCCCTAACCCCCCAATCGTCTTCGCTTTTCTGTGTGTAGGTTGCAGGTACGCGGCTGAAATTGAAGATCTGGAATCCTTGTGCAGAGACGAACAGATCCCCCTTCGTTTCGCGGATTTTTCGGAGGACCGTGGCGCCGGGCGCCATCGTCCCGACAACTTTTGCTCAAATTTGCAGGACAGCGCCGTATCAACATTTTACTGCTAATTCCAGGTCCGTAGCTTCATCCTATAACCTGAACTCAGTTTATAAGCAAATCTTTATGACTTTCTATGCATGTTTAGCTTAATTTCCTTAACAATGTTCTTTACAAAAGAGGGTAGCTTTGCTTTCTTAACCCTTGAAATTCATTTAGCATCCAATCTTGCATTGCGTGGGATTGGATCTTATGAGTTTCAACCCCTCTTTTGAATGTAAAGTCTCTCCCCTAAGTGAAAAACCATCGAATCCTAGCGAACCTCCCTTCTCTCTTCTCGGAGTTGGAAGAGGGGAGAGCAACTAGGGTTCGATCGCGATTTTTCCGCTTTACATTTTGGTGAACCCGACGTGAACATCCTTTCTGATTTTTCATGCTTAGATCTGAAAAAATTGATTACATTTCCATGTTTGATCTTTTGCAAAATTTTAGAGGTGATTGCATAAAAACCCTAAATTTTCTTTTTAGTAATTGAACTTGCGAGATGTCTAAATGTTAATGCCTGTTTCAGATCTGCCTTTCTATTACAAATTTTCAATCCATATTTGTGCTTTAATTCTGAAAATTAAGTGGTTAAATGTCAAAACCCTAATTTTTGAAACCCTCTTAATTCAACCTTTGTCCGACAATTTCACTGATCAAAACATCTCCAAATCAGCTGTAACTTTGGATTCTGCAATAAAATCACAATATCCTTCATCCCTGAAAATTTGGAAAAAAGTTGCGAGGACCGTGTTCCACTCCGAGCGCCATCGTCCCTGACATTTTTTCCAAAATTTTGGGAGTGAGATCTTGCTGTATTTTCCTGCTAAAATCCAGAATTTTGGCTGATTTTGTCAATTATAACACTTTCAAAATTACAGTCAAAGTTGGTCTTGCGATTGCTTGGTCTAAGGCTTCTAATCATTCAAAAATCATTGAAATTAAAATTTTGTGTCAAAATTGTGTTCTTACTGTCCTAAATCTGAAAAGTGTGTTATCATTCATTAAAAATTTCAGTGCTTTATTCAAATTCTTGCATTTTGTGACTTTTGAAATTAAGTGCTTAATTACAACAACTTTGATTTCCGCTTTCAAAATTGAATTTTGCGTGAAATTGAGTCAATTTTCAAAATTCAAAACTTGCATTGCTTTTGACATTCCCTCTAAAATCATAAAATTCAAAATTCCAGTTTCCCTCTCTTTTTCAAAATTCAAATTTTGCATTTTTCGACAATCTTGATAGGGTTCAATTTTGAATTTGCAACTTTAATTTGGCCTATCTACAGATCGTAAAATCACTCAATTTTTTCGGATTAGCTCTAAAATCATCATACCTTTCATCCCTGCAAATTTCGAAAAAAGTTACAGGGACCGTGTTGCACTCCGGGCGCCACAGTCCCGGACATTTTTTTCGAAATTTCGGGAGACTGTTGTGATTGCATTTAACAGCTTAAATCCAGAAGATTGGCTGATTTTACTGAAAATTGCTACTTCTAAATTCAAAATCTTCTCTCTCTTTCTAGTGCATGAGTTTTACAACAATAAGCCCTACTTACACTATTCCCGTTAGACGAAGCCTTAGAATTAAGTCCTTCCAAGGTTTAATTACTGAGGAGATGGAACCTAATTTGAATGGTCTTTTTAACGAGGACATGGATAATTCCTCTAATCCTCCTAATGATGAAGAAGCTCGCCATGAGGTTTCTGAAGAACAAATTTCGAAATTGGATAACCAATTTGACGATTTTCGACAATGGATGTCTCAGGAATACCCTGCTAGTCAAGCTCTTCCTTTAATTGAGGGTCTAAAACGTATGCTTCAAAGTGATAAGAATGGAATTGATATTTTGCATGGTATTGCACACATTGTGGATTCGAATGTGATGCCTATGAAGAGTTGTGCTGAAAATTTAGGTTATACACAACCTCCTACACAAGACAATCATTCTATTCCTTTGATGACTTCTATTGCTAGTATACCTACCTTTACATCGAACATAATGGCTACTTCTACACAAGACATTCCTCCTGTGATCACCAGTCATGGGGGCAACCCTTCTTCTTCAATTAACCCTATTCCTTCATTCAATCCGATTTCTTCGTTCGTCCCTTCAATGAGTGTTCCTATTACATCTCCACAAATGAACATGACGCAAGGGGGCAATTCATTTAATCATTCCATTCCTCCTTGTAGTGTTAATCCTGTTCAATCATCTCCTATGACTAATTATCATAGGGTCCCACCACCTTACTCTCTACCTTCTTTCAATAACATAACACCTCCATCTCAATCTAACACATCCAATATGAATTCTTCGACTGAAGCGACCATTAACAATCTAGCACAAACTGTCTCTTCTTTACAGCAACAAATTGCCTCTATGAATCAATCTAAGTTTAGTGTGCCCACATTTGACGTTGCGAGCCCACTTTCTCTTGACATTGTTCGAGCTATCCCTCTTAAACATGTTGAAATCCCGCATTTGGAGCTTTATAATGGTAAAGGAGATCCTCTAACACATGTTAAGACTTTTCAAACAATATGTACCGATTTTGCTTATGACCAAAGGTTGCTTGCAAAACTATTCACGAGAACATTAAGAGACAAATCCCTACAATGGTATTGCTCGTTGCCTTCTTATTCTATTACTTCTTTTGAACAACTTGCAAATGCTTTCATTCAACAATTTCAAAACAATATAAGTCCTAAAGTTACTTTGATTGATTTAATGCATTGTAAACAAGGTGTTAAAGAAAAAGTGACTGATTTCATTGGTAGATATAAGCATTTGTATGCTCAAATTTCTTTTCCAGTGCCTGACAATGATATTCAAAGAATCTTTATTTCTAATTTACAAAAAGATATTCGAGACAAACTTCTGTTTTCTGAGTTTACTTCTTTCCAACAGTTGTGCGCCACTCTTCACAATTATCAACTGACTGTGAGTCAAATGGAACAATCACATCCTATGGCTCTGAGTGATAAGGGTGATAGCAGTCAACAACCATTTGGGAGGTTTAAACCGAACAGAGATTCCATCAAATTCAATGAAAACATCATCAACAACAATGTGAATGCAGCATCAGGTGTGCCTCCTATTTCTAAATTTTTCAAGAAAGAAAGAAAGTATACTCCTTTGAATGAATCATTGCATAGTATTATGAATAAGTTATTGGAACAAAATGTGCTTACTCTTCCTCCTATAAGACAAATTGATCCTGCAAAGATTACTTCACCTTATTTTGATAACAAAGCTTTTTGTCAATTTCATCGTCAGCCTGGGCATGATACTGAAAAATGTTTTTCTTTAAAGGGTAAAATTCAAGATTTGATTGATAATAATACTATCTCTGTTTCTGGAGTGAATGATAAAGGCAACACATCTGTAGCTCCTCCTAACCAAAATCTTCAGATTTTCACTGATCCATTGCCTTCTCATACCTCTAATGCGATTGAGACTAATGATTCCTCTCTCTCATCTGATGGTCTTGTGTCTATGACTCTAAATGTGATTAACTTTGTAGAGCAGCAAGAAATCCCTGAAGAACCTTCCATCACATTTGATTCCAGTGAAACCATTAGGGCACCTGATGGTCCTTTATACATAGTTGCAAAAGTTAAGAATACACCTTGCCGTGGAGTGCTTATTGATCCTTCGTGCATGGTTAATGTTATTACTGAGGAATTTCTTTTTACTTTGCAATTGAATCAAGTGATCTATGACAAAACAGATGTGATTGTGAAACTATTTGATGCATTTTCTTCTCCTGCAATTGGTTCTATTACATTTCCTATTGAAGTCCATAACAAATCCCTTGATGTGAACTTTGCTATTATTCCATCTTCCGAACAATTTCGTGTGAAGCTTGGCTATCCTTGGCTATCTTCCATGAAAGCTATTGCTTCTCCTATTCACAAGTGTTTGAAATTTCCCCATAATGGTGAAGTTGTTACTGTCAATCATAGTCTCTTTAAACCAGCTGAAAGAACCTTTAGTGTTCCTCTTGATTACTTTTGGCCTAAACAATTCCAATCTCTTCCTCCACAAAGTGATCATCTTTTCAAATCTTATCAAAAGTGGAAAATAGATATGATCTTATCTCTAAGTGAACCTAGAACACCTAAACTTGACATTCCTATCATTCTTGAGAAGGAAGTTCTTCCTTTGAAAGATAAAACTAATGTCTTTCCTCAAGAAGAATCTCAACCCATCCCTATGGATGTGACTATGTCTATACCTAATAAACTTCCTAAGAGTAGACCTATACCTCCTCGTCATGATGGACTTGGTCTCCTTCCTAAACCAAAAATTCCTCCTTTATATGGAGCAGTTCCTCCTCCTTCTTTTTATAGAGAGAAGAGACCTTCTTCTTCTCCTATTATCCAGCCTAAGAGACCACAACCTAAACACCCAAGTGATAGGGATGAGAACATTCCTCCTCCTCAATCTTCTTCACTTCCTTCTAAGACTAGACAAAATCGTTCTGCACGTGAATGCCGACGAAAGCGTCGTCTTAGGGCTCAGGCAGCTGCTTCTCAAACTTTGCAATCTCCAAAAACACCTTCAACAAGCATTATTCCATTTTCTCCTCAGCCGGAAATTGAGCCGAAATCTCCTAAACATAAGATGTATGATGGTCTTGATCCTGTGCGAGTTAAAGATCCTAATTTTATAAATCTTGATGATGATATAGATGAAAATGTTACTCCTCTTGCTTCTGATAGTGAATATGAACTTGTTGATGTTGATAACCATTTATCTAATGAATTTTCTAAAGCACTTATCCTAGCTCCTAGACAAGAACAATGTGGCTCAGAACATGAACATAGCCCTTGTTTGGATCTTGTGATAGCTCCATCTACTGTGTTGGATGTTCCTCCTCTAGCGTGTTCCCTGCCTTCCCGAAACATTGATCAGCAAGATCGGGGGGTAGATGACGTGTTAGACTAGTTACATTAGCATAGCAGATTCTCTCCTCCTCTCTTTTGTTACTTCTTCTATATGTTATTCTCATTCTTCTATTTGTTGTCCTTAGTGTTGTCTACTTGAGGACGATGCAAAGCATTGAGATCTCTCGATCTCTCTCATGTTGACTCAAAAGACACATGTGTTCCCTTCTTCTAGGTGATCTTCCTTGATTGGGGAATGAAGAACAATTATGCATACATACATATGATATATACATGATTTATCATATAGCATACTGACCCCGAGGAAAGCGAAGTCACCTTGTGCTTTGTGTTTTGTGTCTATTATCCTTGGGTTTATCTCACACTTGGGGGCTAAATTCTTGCGATAACGTGCTCCTTTCCTTTCTCATTTCTTATGTGTATCACTACGTTAAAACAATCACCTCCGGTGAGGTGTGTGCGATCGCTTTAACGTAGGGGGGCATACATCCCGTTCATATCTTTTCAAGATACTTGAAAATTTCTTGGCAAATTTAGCCTTGCCTTGAAAATTTTTGATATCTTTCTTGCATGACTCATAGTGAGAGAGCCTTACTACTGACAGTCATGGTTCTTCCTCGCGATCTTCCCTTTTACTTTGTCAATCGAAGTCGTAAGATCCTTAGTCCACTGGGGGCTTGGTGTATCTTGCCTCCTTGATGTGGTGAAAGTCTTTCAATGTTGTTTCCTTGTACTTTACCGGAAGTATGAGCATACATACTCCCGCTAAAGTGGGGGCTAAATGTAGCGTCCTAAAATTGCGACACTTGCAATTTCGACTGCATTTCGGTCTTCAGATGGCGACGCAACACGCAACCTGAATGGAGACCCTGAAACTTGCTCACGACACTGAAAACTGCATATTTCAAGCACCTTGGCCTGAACCTCCTTGCACCCTGCTGTCCCGGGAGGTGGGACCAGAGCGCCCAGCGCCCTGGTCCCTGGGTCCTATTTTGGGCCCGGTCTCCTAAGGGGCTCGGGTCTTTTTGTTTGCAATTTGGAAATTAACTTTCCCTGGTCAGCCTAAGGTCGGGAAAATCAGTCTATCAGCCCTAAATGACAAGTATATAAATGACATTTTCCTCTTTCATTTGATATGATGGAAAAAGCGTTGAAATTATACTCAAGCATTCAGGCATTCTTTCAAGCAATTGATCATTTCAAGTCTCCATTCAAGGCTAAGTGTTGCATTCAAGACAAGGATTCAACCATTGAAGAGGAGATCACATACAACATATTGCTACAACATACAACATACAACATCTAAACCTTCGCACATAAGGATACCAACATCCTTAGAACAAGGTATTAGTACTTGTTTTACAGTCATTTACATTTACAGCTCTTGCTCATTTCTTGGTTAATTCCAAAACTGGGGTTTGACCTAAAGGCAAACCCCCAATCCCTAACCCCCCAATCGTCTTCGTTTTTTTGTGTGTAGGTTGCAGGTACGCGGCTGAAATTGAAGATCTGGAATCCTTGTGCAGAGACGAACAGATCCCCCTTCATTTCGCGGATTTTTCGGAGGACCGTGGCGCCGGGCGCCATCGTCCTGACAACTTTTGCTCAAATTTGCAGGACAGCGCCGTATCGACATTTTACTGCTAATTCCAGGTCCGCAGCTTCATCCTATAACCCGAACTCAGTTTATAAGCAAATCTTTATGACTTTCTATGCATGTTTAGCTTAATTTCCTTAACAACATTCTTTACAAAAGAGGGTAGCTTTGCTTTCTTAACCCTTGAAATTCATTTAGCATCCAATCTTGCATTGTGTGGGATTGGATCTTATGAGTTTCAACCCCTCTTTTGAATGTAAAGTCTCTCCCCTAAGTGAAAAACCATCGAATCCTAGCGAACCTCCCTTCTCTCTTCTCGGAGTTGGAAGAGGGGAGAGCAACTAGGGTTCGATCGCGATTTTTCCGCTTTACAATGAGTTTTTGGTAAAATGAAGGTTTAGCATCCTTAGGGTTCAAAAACTCATCTAAAGCTTCATCTAATTCGTCTTGGCTATACTCATAATAATCATCGAAAGCATGAACATTTTGCAAATAAAAATCTGACATTTCGAAAAGACTGCATAAAATTTAAACACACAATGCAAAGAAACACACTCTTTTTTTTTTTTCTTTTTAATGAAAATGAAATGAAAACACACCAAATCTAGATCTAGATCTAACAAACGCAATGCAAGAAGAAGCAATGATAGTTTCACGTCAGGTTCACCAAAATGTGTAGGGGAAAAAGCGAAACTAGGTTAACATGCCCTAATCCTACCTTTTGACACACATTACGGAATACGAAAGAGCCTAGAGATATCGCACAATTGGCTACTTCTTTTTGTGAAAGAGAGAGCCATGGGATATCTATTAGGATTTCTATTCCCTTGTTGAAATTGGAAGATCAAATGATGTAAGTTCAAACCCTAATCCCAAAATGCAAGTATGAACTAATAACAAGATTGCAGAATTGAGATTAAACAATGAACAGCTGTAAATACAAGGATGAAATAAGAATGCAAATGTGTACCCGAAGTCAAAATCAGACTGAAAATGTTCGGGTTGGGGGCACGGGCACCACTGTCCTAATTCTGTCCTGAAAACTACACCGAAAACTGTCATTTTGCACTCTGAAACACTGTCGAAAACTGTCGGAAAGCTATCTGTCCGGAGGACCAGGGTGCCCAGCGCCTCTGTCCCAGGGACCAGGGTACCCAGTGCCCCTGTCCTGGCAGGACCAGGGCGCCCAGCGCCCCTGTCCCAGTCTTCTTCTCTACAATTTGATACAAAGTGTTGTCTCGACCTGTTCTCTCAAGATCTGTATCCTGCGGCGTCGTCCAAGTCCTGAACCTGCACTGATATCTGAAAATGGGATGGGTGGCTATATAGGGTTTTGCCTTAGTCAAACCCCCGCTTCGGTGATTTCCACCTCCACGAATAGCCAAGTTGTTTTGTAAAATGTATTGTGTGTGCAGACCTAGTGTGTGTGCAAGGTCCTAAAATGCAAGAAAGCAAACTAGAGCAACCTAGAAAGTAAACCCTAATTGCTTGTAAATGATAATGTAAATGCTCTAAATCAAGATGCAAAGTGATCTAAAGCATGAATAAAGGATATATTGAAGCTTATGCAAAGACATGAAAACAACATGAAATCATACCCAACCCTCAAGGGAGGAGTACAAGCCAATCTTCAGTCGGTAATCTCCTATTGTTCTTCAATGTCTTCCAAGCCCTAAGTGGATGAATGAATTTGATAAGTGCTTGATAGAAGGATGTTGAATGTTGTTGAAGTCTTCAAAGATCTGCTCTTTCGCTGCATATGAGGTTCCTGAAAATAAAAATCGGATCCTTTCAAATGAAGAAAGAGAGCTCTTATGTAGGAAACCCTAGATCATAAATTCATCTTTTGGCCGACCTAGAGATTGAATATCCCGCCAATTTCTTGGGGTTAAGCTTTATTTTATGATAGGATTGTGCTCCTAAAATTTTGGGAAAAATGTCTGGGACCATGTGCACTCCGGGCGCCACGGTCCTGACAGCTTTTCACCAAATTTTCAGGGCCGTTGGATATGATGATTTTAGAGAGAATCCCGAAGTTACAGGTGATTTCGAGATGTTTTGACCCTAAAACCAAGCCCCCAAGTTCGAAATAGGACTTAGTTAGGGTTTTTGATTGAGTGATGTATTGGAGGAATAAAATGCAAAGGGCACGCTTTAGCGAAAGGGCCCAACTTTATGATGCAAAGGACAATGAAATAGGACCTTAGACCTAATTAATTTGATTAATTAAGTGCTAAAGGAGAAATGCAATGCAAAATGTAAAATGCACTAAGGCGGGTGCTAAACTAGGTGTGAAATTGTACCACCCTAGCAAGTGCGTACAATTTACGACGCTACAATCTTATAGAGCCGACCTACTAAAATTGGTGTTAGGTTATGATATAAATATAAGATCTTATTCGTAAGATCGGTAAGGCAATGCGAAGAAGATTTGTGTGAAGGTATATGCAAGAATAAGCAGAGTTATACATGTAGACATCATTTGAAGGTAAAAGAAAGTTTTGTGAAAGCATATTAGAACTACACTGGTACTGAATCCAACATATGAAGATGTTATTTTGAGCAGTACATCCTTATTGGATTTAACCATCCAATTGTAGTCAGTGTGACTCCTATTTTGTGTTTGAGCAATGAGCTCTAGGCGCTTGGCCTTTCTGCATGTGCAGACCCCATTTGTATACACTTACTATCTGCAGTAGTATCATCTGATTGTGGGTAAGGTTTCCCACTGTGGTTTTTTCCCTTACAGGGTTTCCATGTACAAATATTGGTGTTATGTGTTGTGGATGACTTTGTCTTTTTGTTTCATGCATTAATATTTACCGATATTGCAAATTATCTGATAAAACTATCCACCGATATAAAAGACTGTTTCACCGGTATTAAGTAGAAAGTTGATTAACTTGTTTTTGGTTTAAATTTATTAGACAACTGATTCACCCCCCCCCCCCTCTCAATTGTCTCCAGGACCTAACAGAAGAAATAGTTGATTTCTTTAATAAATATTTAATTTATAAAATAAAAGGAGTAAGGGGCAACATAATGGAAGACCCCAAAGAGATAGCACAAGAAATAGTAGATCTCCTAAAATCATTATAGAAGATTAGAATAAAATGCTTACTAGAAGATTTTCTAAAGAATATATAGAAATTGCATTAAATCAACTACATCCCGATAAGGCTCTAGGACCTGTTGGTTTCCCAGTATGCTTCTTTCAAAAATGTTGGTACTTCTTAGGTACGGAGATGATGGAAGCAGTAGAAAACATGAGGAATTCAGATGGAATTCTTAGGGAGATAAATAATACCTTTATCACACTTATCCCCAAAAAAAGATAAAGTAGAAGAATTGGATGACTATAGACCAATCTCGCTATGCAATATAGTATACAAATTTCTATCTAAAGCAATCACAAATAGAATTAAAAAATTATTACCTTCCATTATTTTGGGAGAGAAAATAGGTTTTGTTCCTAGCGGATCCATTTCTCATGGAGTAATCATAGCACAAGAAGCTATCCATTCTATTCAGCATAACCTAGAACCTAGTATGCTTATTAAATTGGATATCAAAAAGGCCTATGACAAAGTAAATTGGAGATTCTTATGTAAGTGTATGGAAGATTTTGGTTTTGCCAAACAATGTATAAACTTAATATTTAGTTGTATTTCTATCCCTAGGCTTTTAATACTAGTTAACGAATCCCCCAAAGGATATTTTAATATTTCAAGAGGGCTAAGACAAGGGGGCCCAATTTCACCCTTCTTATTTATAATCATGGAAAAAGCTTTTGGTGGGGCAATAGGCAAAGCACAAGCTCAAGAGAAAATTAGAGGGATTACGGTAATAGAGGGAGTTGCAAACATTACACACCAACAGTTTGTGGATGACACAATGCTCTTTAGCGAAGGGAGAAAGAAGGAGGCAAAATAATTCAGGAATGTTTTAAACAAATACACTAAAGCTTCAGGGTAGATGGTAAACCTAAATAAATTAGAAATATTTTTTCTAAATACTAATAACCAAATAGAGGAAGAAATATGTCAAACTTTAGGATTTAAAAAAGAAAATTTTCCTTGCAGATATCTAGGTTTACCCTTAGATAAAGGAAACAAGGTAAACAAACTATGGGGTTCAATTGTAACAAGAATGTAGCACAAGATGGACTCATGGAATGGTAAATGGGCTTCAAATGTTGGCAGGGCTACAATGTTGAAATCAGTCTTGTTTGCTATCCCCATATATCAAATGTCTTGCTTACCATTAACACAAGGTTCCAAAGCAAAAGTGAAAAATAAAATAAGGACTTTCTATTGGTAGGGGGTGTCAGAGGAGAGGAAATTAGCACTAATTAGTTGGGATAAAATTTGTAGGCCAATTGAAGCAGGAGGTATAGGGATTTCAAATCTATGTTAGCAAAGTAAGGCTTTAGGGGCAAAACTAGTTTGGAAAATATATAGAGAAACTGATAGGAAATGGGTCAAGATACTTCAAATGAAGTATCTGAATGGAGAAAATCCTAGTAACATCTTCAAAATAGCAAACCCTCTGAAAGGTTCCAGGTATGGAACTTCATTTTAGATTGCAGAAATTTAATCATAGATAATATTGCATGGGATATAGCAAAGGGCAATAAGGTTATCTTCTGGAGTGACTCTTGGGGAGGGTATTCAACTTTGGATAACTTTCCCATATCTCCTAGAATGAAATAGGTGTTAAGAGAACTCTAGAGTAAGCATCTAAAGGACTATATAGAATGCCCTAGTGGGGACCCTACACTATGGTGGAGGTGGAAGGACTTGAATGATCATTATTGCAAGGTGTGTGCCCTTGGTCTCCTTGTGTTGTACAACACAACGCTCAGGTTTGTGACATGGCTTAACTACCTCATGTGGGTTCTATAAGTCTAGTGGTTGTATCGAGCATTAGCAGGTCAATCTTTTGGTGCAATGGAAACCACACTTGTAACAAGTGATATCAAAGCTTAATCATAGGTTCAAACCCCTTGCTTGCATTTGGGGGGATTGTTGCAAGGTGTGCACCCTTGGTCTCCTTGTGTTGTGCAGCGCAACACTTGGGTTTGTGACAAGGCTTAACCACCTCTTGTGGATTATATAAGTCTATTGGTTGTATTGGGCATTAACAGGTCAATCTTTTGGTGCAACGGCAACCACACTTGTAACAAGGGTGCAATTGACACTCATCTAGTGGTTTCTGGTGGTTTTCGATGGTTGATTATAGGTTTAGGGTTGTCATTGATGGAAACTCTTCATAGAGATTTGATCTGGTGGTTGTAGTTCTTCTTATCTAGAAGCATGTGTTAACTGATAGCTTTTTAACCAATATTTCAGGAAGAACAGAGCATTTTTTGGTTTGGAAGATTTCTGGTGATTGTGGTGCATTAAATCATGTTTTTGTTGATTGGGCTGACATAGACACATCATTTTATTATTGTTTTGGTGATGCACCTTTTTTTGGATCCGGTCAAGCCGGCATGTGACTACATGTTACACCTTTAGGTCAACATGGTAAATGACCTATTTTGTGGTTGGTGATATATAAGTTTGGTGTGGGTGATATTTTTTATGCATGGTCCGATTGTATGCGAGCAAGAAGTGATTGAGAATCTATTTTGGCACAGTTTCACATGTGCATTCTTGATCTGGTAGCTGAATGAGACAAAGTACAAGGAAAAACAAAGAAGGTGACCTGATCAGTATATTTATCACCAATCAAAACACATCAAAGCATAGTAGATTCTATTTCAGAGTTCATACATTGTAAATCATTGGTGTAATTATCTTGTAAGTCAGTGAGACTTCCTTGAGGGTTGTATCCTTCTAGGTTATTGTAATTGAGCGGTGAGCTCTAGGAAGTATGTCTAAATGCATGTGAATTCCCATTTTGTAATATTATTTTTCTACTGGCCATAGTGGAATAATATTGTGGGTTCAAATCCCACCATGGTTTTTCCCATTTGGATTTCCACGTAAAAATACCGGTGTTATGATCATGTTGTTGTTTGTTTTATGTTTCTGCATTTTAGCTTTTTGTGTTTGCATCCAGTAGTTGAAAGTTAATTTTGAAAATTTGCTAATCAGTAGTTCACTGATTCATCCCCCCCCTCTCAGTGATCCCTAATTTAAACAATTGGTATCAGCTCCTAGTATCTCTGAGGAAGCTTAACCACTTGATGAAGGTTTGGGAGATTGATTCAATGGATTTCAGTTTTCAGAGACAACTTAGTGTGGCACTTGAGGATGTTGATGTAGCTAGAAATGAGATATGCACCTTGAAGAAGAACTCGAATGTTGCTAATGATTTCATTAATGACTTGAAGGATCAAGCGAACATCTCTATAGAGAAGAGAAAGGAACTAGTGGACAAGTTGAAGAAGAAAGAAGATCAGATCATGGAATACCTAGATAAAGCTAATGAAGTTAGCAAGCTTGAGAGAGAGAATTTTGGTTTGAAGAGTGAGATGCAATCCATTATGATGAGGTTGACTAAGGAGATTGAGAACTAAAAGAAGAATGAAGATAATCTAGCACAATCATTGAAAGAAAGAGCATATGAATGCTTCAGGCTTACCTATGAGAATGATCAGTTGAAGCTTGAATTGACTCAGTCAAGGAATAATGGTCAAGAACTTGAAAGATAGATTGCTAACTTAAGGGATGAACTTGATAGTGCTAATGAATACAAAGACAAATTCAAATCTATCTTAGCAAGGCTTGATGAGATGCTGGAAAGTCAGAGATATGGAAAGGATATGCAAGGACTTGGATTTGAGAAAGGTGGATCCTCTGGATCTGGACAAGGAAATGCTAAACTTGATCAGAAGAAGAGCAAGAATCCTCTGGTAGGATAGCCTAATGCTCACAAATTCAATGGTAGATGCTTTACTTGCAATAAATTTGGTCATATGGTGAATCAATACAAAAGTAGGATGAATAATGGAATGAACAACATGAATAATGTTCCTACCTTTACCAGTCAGTGTTTCATATGCAATAACTTTGGACACAAGTAAAATATATGTAGAGCGGTAATGAATAACTTCCAAAATAAAAGATGCTATGCTTGTGGAATGCTTTGACATATTTCTAATTGATGCAAGACAAGACCAAATAAGATGAACTTCAGACCTATGCATAATAATGTTGTTTATCGTGTATGCAACAAAACTGGTCACGTTGCAAAGTACTGCAGAAGCAAGGATAGTGTTCTAGTAGACAAGAACAAATCATATGAGAAGGGAAAAGTGAAGGTAGAAGAAATCAGAGATAAATATGAGAAGATGTGGGTTAGAAAAGATGAAATCAAAGCTAACAACGGGTCTGCACCTGAATCCAGTGCATGATCTTCATCCGGTAACTAGGGCTTTATGCCTTAGGGGGAGCTTTTCATGTAGATTCCAAGAACCCCCTCTTCGATGGTTTGCAATCAATTTTGGAAGGTTGCAAAAGGATTGAATCATGAATATGTTTTCACAAACCCTAGCATTCAAAATGGCTTCAAATTCTGGTGTTGCTACCCCATTGGTTCTTGAGATTAAGGACATAGGTTAAACTATTTTCAAGAAACACCCTTTTAAGTCAGTTCAGGATGATCTGGAAGGTGCATTTTCATCGATACCCTACGGCATGCTCCATAACAAAGATATCAGGGCTTACATTTACTATGATCTTGATGAGCATAGAAATGTGGACATGTTGGACCTGTACAACAAACATTTGGCTGGCGGTTTGGGAAATCTCAAACCCGAGTACAAGGTACTTCAAGACAAGGATTTATCACAATTCATTCACTTTTCATTGTTTGATCAAGCAGAGTGGATCAAGTACATTATTAGTCATGTTCATGATGATTTCATATGGCTTCATAGACCATATAAGATTATCAAATAGGTGATCTGTGTCATGATAGGCCTAGTTGAAACCAGTGATGTGCTCAACCTAAGGAAAGTGTCAAATGACATGGTGATAGCCACCACTGGCTCCAAATTTGATAGCAAATAAATGATCATAAATGAAATTCTAGAGAATGATGTGAAATTTGCATCGATGGTGGTCAGTTACAAGGTTTACCAGTCAAGCAAGTACAACTTTGTCTCTGATAGTGCTATTTACTCTGCATATCAGATGCTCAAGGAAGACAATAAGTATACTATATGCACAGCCCTCCTAAATGAATTATTGAGAAATTTGAAAAAGATCAAGTAGGATAAAAGGAACACATTTAAATATGGTACACTTCTTATTTTCTTGGCTTTATACTTCCTGAATGAGATACCCAGTATAAAAGGAAAGGTACAATGGGCCTATGATAGACAGGTGGCCATGCAGATCAAAGAAGGATTATGGGGAGTTGGTGATGCAACAATGAGTATATCCTCTCTCTAGGGATATTTCAAATCCTTTCAAACAACAATGAAAAGTAGGGAAAGGATCCCTAAAGATATTGTTGAAAAATATCAGCAAACTGTATGCTTCATGGTTGACAAGGATCAATGTATGATGGAAGCAGTGGAACCCAGAATCATATGGATTGTGCCCATGGGGTATGAAGTTGACTCTGTCACAATTGAGGCATATGCCCAACACCTTTTGATTCAATCGGTGGAGCCTAAGGAAGGGAAATTTGGAACATTCAAGGAGAAAGACCTTGAATTGCACAGACAATTCACTGCACCGGCCAGGAAAAGAAAAGTTACTAAGATGGCAGAGGAAGTGGCTGCTTGGATGGGTTTCACCTAGGAGGAGGTGAAGAAAGAAAGGAAAAAATATCAACAAAAGGAGGCCAAAGAGTAAACTAAGGTTGATCTGGTTCCCTCCAAGGTCAATCCAAAGGAAACCAAGTTTGCTCCTGCTCCAGTGGCACAATCTATAGGACCTAGCCCATCTGGGAAAGGTGTATTGAAGTAGAAAGAAAAGACCAAAAGGACCTATGTTGAAGTATCTCTGGTGGCTTCAGAAACTGATTCTAAGGAGGAAGTAGGAAAGGCAAAAAAGAAAGGATATTTTGTGAGAGTGTTGAGGAAGCCACAGT
The DNA here is from genome assembly GCF_030272615.1 of Cryptomeria japonica. Classification (NCBI taxonomy): domain Eukaryota; kingdom Viridiplantae; phylum Streptophyta; class Pinopsida; order Cupressales; family Cupressaceae; genus Cryptomeria; species Cryptomeria japonica. Next base: position 235,896,392 of record NC_081407.1, on the reverse strand, counting down.
CCGGTGGAATCCAACAAAGCAAGAAGGCAAAATTTGATCCTACTCCTACCAAAAGATCCAAAAGAGGTAGACATGTCAAAAGTCAACTTGACAAAGACCTTGAGTTTGTGACTTACAAGGTAAGTACAAAATTGTTCCTCCACTATCAACAGATCAGTTTATAGATGAAATAACAGTTGATGGAAATTTAAAGAATATTGGAGCTTATTATGAGAATGTAGATGAAGTTGATCAAAGAAAGATTGAAGAAACAATTGTACTATATTTACACAATTTTAGAAAAATATTAATTGAATTGGAGAAGATCATTTCAAAATATTTGTATAGCCTTATAGATGCAAGGAGAATCACTCCAAGTAAGATTGTCAAGGAGATGAAGGAGATAGAGTTAATAAAAGTTTGTTCTTGTGTCTCTCAAAGTAAAGCAAAAAGGTTGATTGAAGAGGCTAATAAGAAAGAATTCCGAAGTAAGAATGAGATTAACTAATTGATGGTTCGAAATGTGAAAGAGGTGAGGAAAGAAATAGAGGAGATATGGAGAAAGATAATTGAGAATGGCGCTCTATACAAGGATGCATTCAAACCATCTCAATCGGAAGAGAAGCAAGGTGTTTCCGGAAGTCAGAAGTGAAACTCAATCTGAGGATCATCCAAAAGAACAAGGTAACACTACACTTGATGTTGAGACTGGTGATGCTACTCTGGTGGTAGACAGCTCTGCAACCCCTAAGATCCAATAGGTTAAAACTGCACCAAGTGGCAAGACCGGTGCAAAAGATAAAGGGGATCAGTCAGAAAAGAAGGATGTTGAGAGCGTAGAGGCCAAGTTTGCTAAGGTTGATAAAGGTAAAGGAGTAGCTGACCCAATAATTGTCACTCCTCCGGTTATAGGGACCCCACCTTAGATACCTATTAATCATGATCTTGGAAAGATTTCTTCTGCAGAGAAGCTCATACCCACAGCTGTTGTGCAAGCCCAGGTCAGTCAAGATCTTGTGAAGTCAGAATCAGAGGATAAAAAAGATAATTTTGATGTTGGTAGATGTTTTGTGGAAGGTGGCTTCAAATGTACAGTTAGATTCAAATAACAACCCCTCTGGTAAATTGTTACAGTTAATTAATAGTGTAAATACAAGTTTTTATTCTTTGGAGAAGAAGGAATTTAAGGATGTTAGGATACAAACATTCCGAAAAATGATTGAGGATGATGGAGTAAGATTAAATAAGAGACTGTAGATTATTTTTGACACATTGTCAAAAGTCAGTAAATTGTACAAATCTTGCCTAGTTTTGCCTAAATTCACTATAGATATTGACAAGCAGATAGGTCTTTGCTAGGGCAAGCTTGTTGGCATTTCACAGACCTTTAATCCAAATTTAACTTTAACTAGAAGTATTGAAGGGAAGATTATAGCTCTAAATGATTAAATCTCAAGCCTCCAAGCGAACAAGGACAAAATTTTGAGAAAAGTAGGTGAGCTCCGGAACCTTATTTCCCCCCGGTTGGATACAATGTTGAGTAACAACATAGATTGCATAAAGGAGATGGACCTACTCTAAAACTATTTATAGATCCTACCCAAGCCATACACTAGATTTAAACTTGTGTCATTCATGGATGCTCAGGTAAAATACATTTTTAACAATCAAAACCCCAAGTTTCAAGGGTTTGTGAGCAACTTTTACAAAAATAATGATAACTTTTGATCCAAGGCACTTCAAACCTTCATATTATACTTGTTGGAAAGATTAAAAAAAAATTCCTAAATTCCTCTTCTATTATGAGCATCGTACCATACCATGTAGGTTTTACAAAAGCATAAAATCAAAACAAAAACAGTCCAAACATGAGAAAAAGCATAGGAAACCCTTGGCAAATGAATTGAATGCAAACAAAAAGTTGATTAACCTGTTATTGGAGATTATTAGAAGGTTTTATACACCATTTTAAGTTGGTTCCAACCAACTTCTAATGCCATTTCCTTCATGGACAACTTTTGCCTAAAAATACAAAAGTTGTCATGACCAATTTTTGACAACTTTTACCTATGAGTGCAAACACACACTCCAAGGCTCTCAAGGCCTGAAACATCACTCAAATGGAATACCACAATGGATTTAAACCATTTCCAAACATTCTAGCAATTTTCCAGGCATCCACCTGGTACAAACCAAAAATTGACATTTTGACAACATTTCAGGATAATGACAATTTTGGATCATGAGCACAACAAAAGTGTGGACAACCAAACTATGGCTTCAAAAAGAAACATAGGATTTCTTCCACCTTATTACAACATAAAATAACTTTAAATCACACAAAAATTCTAAAATACAAGAAAAGACAACTTTGAGCTAGGTGCTTTGCACCATACCCCCCTGGGGCAAGGAACTCAAGTCCCTTGAGTTATCAGGTCTGCTAGTTGCACTCCATGATGAATTATGTCAACTTATAACATCCACATAGACTTTGAATCAGGTAAACCTTCCCACTTCACAAGATCATGTTTGTAGATGTTCTTTCTTGTCTTCTTGATCACCTTGGTATCCAAGATGCTTTCCAACTGAACATGTTGACTAACTAGTAAATCCTTCACCCAATCCTCTTCAGATTGCAATGTGGTATCCATCTAAGAGTTCTAAGATTCTCCTTTATAGGGATACAAGTCACAAATATTGAAAATAGGAGATATGGCCAAAGAAGGAGGTAGTTCAACCTCATAGGCATTTTGGCCAAACTTATGCACAATCTTGAGTGGCCCAATCTTCTTCATCATCAACTTGGTTGGCTATGCTTTTGGAAGTATTTCCTTTTTGAGATAAGCCAAAACTAAGTCTCCAACCTTAAATTGTAAGTTCCTTCTTGAGTGATCAACTTGTTCCTTATATTTTTTTTATTTTTGTTGCAAGGATTGTCGTACTTTGTCATGAATTTCCTTAATACCTTTAGCAAAACTCTCTCCTTGAGCACTCTTGTTGGTCATTTTACTGATATCAGTAAGTTCTAAGACACCTCTAGGATGCATTCCATAAACAATTTCAAAAGGAATTTTACCTGTGCTTTGGTTGACTGAATCATTGTATGCATATTCTACTTGGTTGATCACCAAGTCCCAAGTCTGACCATGTTGTTTAGTGAGACACCTTAGGAGATTACTCAAGGACCTATTCACCACCTCAGTCTAACCATCTAATTATGGGTGGTAGGCAGATGAAAATGAGAGTCTAGTACCCAACTTCTTCCATAAGATTCTCCGGAAGTGACTCAAAAACTTAACATCCCTATCACTCACAATGCTAACTAGAAGTCTATGGATTATTACTGTTTCTTTGAAGAAAAGACCTACAATATAGGTGGCATCATTGGTACTCTTACAAGGGATGAAGTGATCAATTTTTCTGAACATATCTACCACCACATAAACACTATCAAATCCTCTTGGTGTTCTTGGTAAACCCAACACAAAGTCCATGCTCAAACATTCCCAAGGCCTTTGGGGTATGACTAAGGGCTGTTATAAACCTGCATTACTTGCTAATCCTTTTTCTCTCTGACATATGGCACATTTTTCAACAAATCTCCTTACTTCTGATTGCAACTTGGGCCAATAGTAGAACCGACTAACCTGCTCCATTGTTTTATCTTGCCAAAATAACCTCCTAGACCCCCTTGATGTTTCTCTTGAATCATGTTTTGTCTCATAGAGCATTGGGGTATACAAATGAGATGTCCTTTAAACAATAAACCTTCTTATATCATATACTCTGATCAGGAAACATGAGAAGTGTTAGAAAAATTAGAACATGTAGCATATATATCAGCAAAATCTGTGTCTTCTTTGTAGAGGTCTCTCAACTCCTCCAACCCTGCACTATGCAATTTAACCTCTTTTATGGTCATGACTCTCCTACTGAGTGCATTAGAAAATTTATTTGAGGTGCCCTTCTTATTCTTGATAGTGAAGGTATAATATTGTAGGTATTCTACCCACTTGAGGTGCTTCTGATTCAACTTCTCTTGTCCATTGAGAAAACTAAAGGCATGGTTGTCAATATAGACCACAAACTATTTGGGCAGCAAGTAATGACGCCACTTCTTCAAGGCTTGAACCATTGCATACAACTCCAAGTCATACACAAAGTACTTTTTTTTTTGCTTCATTCAATTTTTCAGATAAAAAGGCTATGGGAAGACCCTCTTGACTCAAAACAGCCCCTATTACTCTTTGACTAGCATCACACTTAATTGTAAATAACTGATTGAAATTAGGTAACCTAAGGGTAGGTAACTCAACTATATTCTTTTTCAACAACTCAAATCCCTTTTGGGCCTCCTCTATCCACCTAAACTGACACTTGACTCCCCCTTTGATAGTATTGAGCATAGAAGCACAAACATGACTAAAGTTTCTTACAAACTTCCTATAAAAGGATGCTAACCCATGAAAGTTTCTAACATCACTGATATTCTTAGGTGTAGGCCAACTAAGGATTGCTTCAACCTTACTAGGATTCATTTTTAGACAACCTTGTGAAATGACAAAACCAAGATATACAAGTTCAATCTTGAGAAACTCACACTTTTCAAGGTTGATTTTGAGTTGTGCCTTTTTCAACTTCTTCAAGACCATCTCCACATCCTTGAGATGTTCTTCTTTGGACCTGCTAAAGATTAGAATGTCATCAAGATATACAATCACAAATTTACCTATGAACTCAACCAAGACTTTATTCATGAGCCTTTGAAAGGTGCTAGGTGCATTGGTAAGGCCAAATGGCATGACCAACCACTCATAGAGGCCAGCATTGGTCCTAAAGGTTGTCTTCCATTCATCCCCTAGTCTGATTCTTATCTGATGATAACCTAATTTTAAATCCACCTTTGTGAAGTAGCTTGCACCCCCAAGATTATCCAACAGGTCTTCTATCCTTGGCATAGGGAACTGGTACCTTATAGTGATCTTATTGATTTCTCTGAAATTTGTACACATTCTCCATTTTCCCCCTTTCTTGGGTGCTAAGATAGTAGGTACACCACACGAACTCAAACTCTTTTTGATGAATCCTTTGTCCAAGAGCTCCTGCACTTGTTTGGCAATTTCTTCATTTTGACTAGGTTTCATTTTGTAGGCAGCCTTGTTAGGCAAACTTTCCCCTGGAATTAGGTCTATTTGGTGATTTACATCCCTCATTGGTGGAAAATAATTAGGTATATCTTATCCTATTACTTCTACATATTGTTTGAGTAGACCTTTCACCTCTTGTGGCACTTCTTCCATTGGATCTGCCTTACCTTCTTCACTAGGTTTGAGCACAATAGCATACCCTTGATCTCCTTCTTGTTTCATCACCTTAATAAACCCTTTCCCACTCATCATCATCACACTTGATCCCACTTTTTTTTCCTCTTTTGGATAAAGTAATAGATCCATTTTATACCTCTCACCATTCTTGATAATGACATAGTTATTCTTCTCTCCATCATACTAATCCTTTACATTATATTTCTATGGAAGGCCCAACAATAAATGGCAAGAATCCATAGGCAATACATCACATAAAATCTTTTCCTTATACTCACCAATCTCATAGTCTACCCATGCTTTCTCATCAACTAAGACACGTTGGCCCCGGTTGAGCCATGACACCTTGTAGGGAGTGAGATGTGGCAGCCTCTTTAACTTGAGTTTATCCACCATTTAAGGTGAAGCTATATTCTCAATTGAACCTAAGTCTACAATCACTTTGCAAATATTGCCTTGAGACTTACAAGTTGTTCTAAACAAACTCTTCCTTTGTGGTGGCTCTTGAGCTTGAGGAATCATCAACAAAGACCTTCTTAGCATTAGACTTTCACCATCTGCCACTGGGCCTGCCTTGCTGAGAGGGGAAGACACACTTTGATTGTCTTCTTCCTGCACTAATTGTGTTCTTCTCTCACCCATGTATGAGTGTGAAGAGATTGTTGCTTTCTTCGGACACCTTCCCATTGTGTGGCCAACTTGATTACAATTGTAACATCTACCAATGAAAATTGAATTTCTTCTTCCTAAGCTTCCAAATCTGCCCCTAGAATTGTTTCTTCATCTGAAGGATCCTCTAAATGGCCCCCTTGAAGAGTCTCCACCACCTTCTTTCCTTGAGTTTTCTTCATTCCCTTATGTTTTTTGTCCTCTACTAAAAGTGCCCCTTCCTCTAAAGGATCTACCAACTCTAAACTTTTGATTTTGTTCACTCCTCCTCTTGATTTTGTCTTCTTCCCTTAATGCTAACTGAAAACACTTATGAATGGTATCAGGAGTAAGCATATTGATTTCATCTTGTATATTTTGTCTCAATCCATGCATGTATCTAGCCAATTTCTCCACCTCATGCTCATTCTTGTTAGCTCTGAGGCTTAGTTTATGGAATTCCTCTATGTAAGCATTTACATCTAGCTCCCTTTATTTCAGATTTTGTAGCCTCTTATGAATTTGAACATCATAATCTCCTGGAAGGAATTGTACCTTAAGTCTGATCTTCATACACTCCCGTGAAGTTATCTTATTTTTTCCTTCTTGCATCCTTTCTTCTTGCATCATATTCCACCAAACCAATTTTGATCCTCTCATTCTTGATTTGGCCACATTAACTCTTTTCTCTTCTGCTACCTCTTTGTAATCAAAATGATTATTGAGAGCTTCTATCCAATCTAGCAACTCTTCTCCATTAAGGTTTCCTCCATATGTGGGTAATCCATCCAGATTGTCCTTAGAAATGGATTTGACTACATCTAGGAATAACTTTTGGTCTTGAGCCATAGCTACTGCTATTGGTTCCTCTCCATCTTCCACTTCTTCATCAGTCTCATCACCCCATTTTGTCTTAACCTTTCCCTTCTCCTTATTTGCCTCTCTGGTTCCTCTGCTTTGTATCCTTCAACCCTTCTATCATCTCTGCCACCATTTGTCGGATGGCTTCTTGAGTCATTGCCTTTGGAGGCATTGAACTTTCTTCTAATTCTTCACAATTTGACATACACCAAATCTTTCAAAGAATGGCTCTGATACCACTCTGATGTAGAGATCTTGTGCCTAGCTCTCCAATTCACCCTTACTCACCCCAACTCCTCAACTCACCCTTCTACTCAAGCTCCTCCAAGGTAACTTGTTAGGGTACACTCCTTAGACCTCCAAGGCCTAAACTCTATTGGCTTTCCTCCTAGGTATAGCATCTTGAGGTTTCTTGTTGGTTCTATCCCAAATCTCTGATTATGAGATGGTCTCCTACTAGGTTCCCAAAGCTCCAACTAGGCTCCAAAGACCTCCACCAAGGATCTTCACTCTAAAAATATATTTAAAGGTTGTGGTTATGTTTTTTATGTATGTTCAAGGTCATTTTATGCATTGATAAGGTCTACACCTTCCTCCCAATCCCTAGGCTTCCAACTTGCTTCTATCGGCTGCTATGAGGCCTAATTGACTAGCCCTTCTTTGACTATTTTTTGGTATTTTACCAAAAAATTTCCTAACAACCCCTAGATATTTTTACAAATTCAGATACCCATTTGGAAGTTAAACAAGATCACTCAATTTCCCATCTGGGTTTTTTGTACAACTAGGGTTACTTAAAAAGAGCTATTTTTAAGGGGTTTAGGGCTTCCAGGCAGTTTTGGAAGATGTGCTCCAAACTCTTCACCAGTCACAATCACAAACCCAAAAAAACTTGGATTTTTTTATTAAACTCATATAAATTTCCAAAACACTATAGGTTTCTGGGGTGTCACTTCTTCATGGCACTAAAAATGAGCAATCTCTAATGCCCCCACACACTAGCTACAAGCTTGTGTGTTATTCATCTTACCCATTCTCCTCCTTGTGGCCTGAAAAAACACAAAAAACCTACTCTAAAACTATTTTCATAGCCTACCCAAACCATCCACTAGATTTCAACTTGTTCCATTCGTGGATGCTCAGGTAAAATGCATTTTACAATCAAAACCCCAAGTTTCGAGGGTTTGTGAGCAACGTTTACAAAAATAGTGATAACTTTTGATCCAAGGTACTTCAAACCTTCATATTATTCTTGTTGGAAAGATAAAAAAAATTCCTAACTTCCTCTACTAATATGAGCACCATACTAGACCATACAGGTCATACAAAAGAAGAAAATCAAAGCAAAAATAATCCAAACGTGAGAAAAAGCATAGGAAACCCTTGGCAAATGAATTGAATGCAAACAAAAAGTTGATTAACCTATTATTGGATATTATTAGAAGGTTTTATACACAATTTTAAGTTTTTTCCAACCAACTTCCAATGCCATTTCCTTCATGGACAACTTTTGCCTAAAAATGCAAAAGTTGTCATGACCAATTTTTGACAACTTTTACCTGTGAGTGCAAAAACACACTACAAGGCTCTCAAGGCCTAAAACATAACTCAAATGGCATCCCTTAATGGATTTAAACCATTTCCAAACATTCTATCAAGTTTCCAATAATCCACCTGGTACAAACCAAAAATTGACATTTTGACAACATTTCAGGATAATGACAATTTTGGATCCTGAGCACAACAAAAGTGTGGACAACCAAACTATGGCTTCAAAAAGAATCATAGGGTTTATTCCACCTTATTACAACATAAAATAACTTTAAATCACACAAAAACTCTAAAATTCAAGAAAAGACAACTTTGAGCTAGGTGCTCTGCACCAACAGGAAAGACCAGGGTAGAACGGAGAAGGTGACCCGGTCAGTATATTTAGCACTCAACCAAAATACATCCAAGAATAGTAGATGTTGTTTCAAGGTTCATACATTGTAAATCATCACTATAATTATCTTTTAAGTTAGTGATATTTCCCTAAGGATTATAGCCTTCCGGATTATTGTAATTGAGTAGTGAACTCTAGGCAGTGTGCCTGAATGCCTATGCATTCCCATTTTGCAATATTGTTTTGCTACTGACCATAGAGGAATAATATTGTGGGTTCAAATCCCACCATGGTTTTTCCCATTTGGTTTTCCACGTAAAAATATCGGTGTTATGATCTTGTGGTTGTTTGTTTCATGTTTCTGTATTTCAGTTTTAAGTGTTTGCATCCGGTGCTTGAAAGTTAAGTTTGAAAATTTGCTATCTGGTAGATCACTTATTCCCCCCCCCCCCCCCCGCTCCCCCTCCCTCTCAGTGATCCCTGATTCCAACAATATAGAAAAGGGCAATAAGGCTCTCTTCTAGAGTGACTCTTCGGGAGGGTACTCAACTTTGGATAACTTTCCCATATCTCCTAGAACGAAAGAGGTGTTAAAAGAACTTTTGGAGTAAGCATATAAAGGACTATATAGAATGCCCTAGTGGGGACCCTACACTTGAGTGGAGGTGGAAGGACTTGGATGATACACCTCTAACAGAAGTGGAGAAAAAAGAACTAAGAAACATTTTGGAAACTAGACATATTACTGTTAAAAAAGTAGAGGATAGATTAATATAATTAGGATCTAATAAAGGTGAATACAAAGTTAAACATGACTATTCAAAAATAATTAAAATGCAACAATGGGAAAGGGCATAAATCCCCATACACTTGTGCTAGGACAAAGTATGCTTACCAAAAGCAGGAATGTTCATGTGGGCAGCACTACAAAAGAGAATTAAAATAGCATATTGGTTTAGAAAAGTTAGTTTTGAAGGCCCATCAAGATGTCCATTATGTGAAGCAAATGAACAAAATAATTGACCATTTACTCATGAATTTCCCTTACAAATCTAAAGTTTGGGATTGGTTATATAAGAAATTAAGTTGGAAGATAACATTATCTAAATAACCTAGTGGATATTTTGAAGGGTTGGCCGAATATTTGTAGGAATAGCCTGTATGATGTAATTTGGAGAATAGATCCTTCTATTCTGGTATGAGAAGTTTGGAAAGAAAGGAATAGAAGAGTCTGTCGAGGAAAGAAAATAGAAGTAGAGAACCTATTCAATAAAATAGAAGCAACAATAGTAGAAACAACCAATAACAGATTAAGTAATGGTAACTTGAAGGACTGTGTATTCTCAATTTGGGACAGCAAAATCAGAAAAGGTTGGTATGGTTTACAGATACCCCCATATTATGGGAAAGGAGGGATAGAAAGTAAACACCTAAGAGAACAATACATATGGTCAAGACTAGAGTTTGGATGGTATAAACTTAACTTCGATGGTGCATCAAGTGGCAACCCTAGGATTACTAGGATAGGATGCATCATACATCATTTGGATGGCACTACCTATGCCAAATTAGTAAGACCAATTGGTATAGCCTCAAACAATATTGCAAAAATAGAAGCTCTAATTGAAGGATTACTATTAAGTAAAGATTTAGGTGTTAAAAAACTGGCCATAGAAGGCGACTCGCAAATAATTATCAATGCAGTTAGGACAAAGAGTACCCTGAATTGGAAACTAAACTCAAGATTGGGGAGAGCCATAAAATTATTAGAATATTTTGAATAAATAGTGATTAATCACATATATAGAGAAGGAAACAAAGAGGCAGATAAACTAGCAAACCTAGGAGCTAATGGAAATACAATTGAGGTTGTGGCTTGCAAAAATTAGGACAAATAGACTAAGAGAAATCTGAGAATCCATAGCCTAGACATAACTCATGAGGAGAATTTAAATCTTAAGGTTTTGAGAAAAGATTACGTAAGATGGTAAGTTTAGATCTTATTATCAGGGATTTTATATCATTAGAGGAAAAATTAGAAAATAAGATATCTTAGGCCATTATAGCAAGTTGTCTCTTTAAAATTTAAATTTTTAACTTTAATATTGAATGGGCAATCAAATGAGGTGAACTCGAGTCAAGAAATGATTAGTGGATATTTAATGCCACTTATCACCAAGTAAGTAGAGAAGTAGTTAGTGATGGGCCCCATGGAAACTCTAGAATAGAGTGGAGCCTTCCACATAATATGAAAGCTATCATTTTTAGAATAGGCAGCATCACCTTGCCTTAGTAAAATACCCTTCACATGTGTCACAACACGTGGAGGTCCCATTATGTAGATTTCATTGAGGAAAAATATTCTCGATATAGATAGTATTAATAAGGTAATTGTTCTGATTAATTTGAAAAATGGTTTTTAAGAACCCAAAACCTTTTTCATAAGAGAAAAAGATAGTTCACCAGAGAACAATAAGACCAACAATGAGACAACATACAAAAGATTAGCAAGAAGGCTAGTAAACCAAATGGACAGCAAAAGACTATGAACAGCAAAGCATAAAAAACCAGATAAAAGACCTAGTCAGCTAACACACCTACAGAGACTTAAGAAGATCAGCAACCTTGATGACCAATAGGTCATAATTTGTTGAAGCAACTTTGAGCTCTTTGATTTCTTTGTTTGGCTTTTTCTCCTTCTTCTTGCCTTTGGTCCTTGTTCTTGGTCCTTGCACATCTCCCATGCCTTCCATGTCAGGTTCTTGCTCCAAGGATCCCTTCTCATTCTCTAGCTTACTAATCAAGATTTTGGTGTTGTCAGCCGAGGCCTTCAGAAAGTTATGGCTTTGTTCAGCAATGCTTCTGAGACATGTTTCAATTTTGTTGAGTTTGTTATCAGTATCCACCATTCTCTAGTCCCTAGTAGTGTCATTAGTTTTTATTTCCTCTAGGGCCTTCTCCACTTGCTCAAACCTTGGGTTGAAGGCATCCCTAATCTCTTCAGCTCTGGCAATAGTCTTTCCCAAATCATCAACATACTCAGCCATGGATTTACCTTTACCGATGTTGATTGCCTCCAGAATTTGAACCCTATGACTCAATTTTTTGTTTTCCTCCACATCTTTCTTGTGATTGTTTATGAACCAGTCGAGGGTGTCCACAAACCCATTCAAACCCTTGATAGAAGGGTTTGAAGGGGGTATTTTTTCACCAGCCTTGGCCTAATCGGTTTTGGGAACATCTCCACCGGTAATCTGATCGACATCTCCACCAACACTCTAGTTGAAACCATCCCCCGTAATCTCCTCAACTTTTTTGTCCGCATCAGAATCCTTACTCTGCACTTTGTCCTCCAACTCCAACTCAGAATTGCCTTGCCTTTTCTACTTTTTCCTTTTTTGAAAGGAAGATTTAGATTTCTTCTTTCGATGGGATGGAGAGTCATCCTTTTCAGAGTCCTCAGAGACCTCCAAGGAGGAGGAAGAGTGAATCTGGAAGACATTCTCTTTACTTTTTTTCTTTCCCTTAGAAGAGGACAGCTTAATGCTCACCTATTTTCTTTTCTTATCAAATTCAACCTCAGAGTCCTCCAGACTCTCCTTAGTCTCACTTTTCGAATCATAATCAGAATCCTCACCCATAAAAAAATCAAAGTCTGACCCTTCCTCCTCAAAATCAGAGATAGAAAGCTGGGGGCAGGTGATTTGATTAGCTTTAATATGATCATAGATTAAAACCATAATACCTTGGTGCATAGAAGTGTCTCCCTTAGGTTTCTCTCTATCGGCTTTGATAGTGGCATTCATCAAGCAAATCAGGAAATAAGGTATGTTAACTTTGTCTTCATACCTTAAATGGTTGAGCAGCACAAAATGGTAGCCATAAACTTTGGTAAATCTACCATCCAAAGTGATGTAGCACATAATAACAAACAAAACCTCCCTCCAAGGCTTAGAAAAAGCCCTGGGAGGGTAGTAGGTCTTGCTAAACTTAACTAGACGCTTCTTCTCCCTAGTAGTTTCAAGGTATCACTCGATGGCCTCCTTTCTAAGCTTTATGTCCCTATAGAAATTACTTCCCTCCCACCAGAGACCCATCACCTGAGCAATGAGGTCTTCGTCAATGGAGATAATTTGATCTCCCATCTTCAGGGTGCCCTTCCTCCAATTTTTGCTAAAAAACTTAGTGATTTTAGCATCCCTCCCATGGAGTCTTTCCATATACTTTGTTAGCCTGCCCTTCTGCAAGATACTCTAGATTTCCTCCTTTTGTTTCCATTCCTTACAATTACTAGGCTCGTAGTGATGTTTCTTACCTCCCATAATTTCATAGCTCAGACCAGAAAATCAAGAGTTGCAGATAGCTACAAGAAAGAAAATTCTTGAAGTGACCCCAAAGACCTAGAAAGCATGGGAGAAGGTGGCATTCATCTTATCATTATTGGTACTGACACAATAATAATTAATATTAGCCCTCCAAGTCATGCTATTAATCATTATATAATCCATTTAAGATCTTTGAGGTGCAGTTATATCGATCCATGAAAAATATCAATCTGGCATCATTGAGGGGATCATCTTCACCCTTCCAGGTAATCATGTTGTCATGAGTGACCGCCATGTTAACTGCCCAGTCAGCGGGGCCACTTGCTTCATGATAAATGTGGGAAATAAAACATTTATCAAAGGTGTTAATGAGATCCCTAGCAGCCTTAATGATATTGTTGATAGTCCATGAGGGCTTAGTAATTCCTTTAAGGCAGTTAATGATATTATTAGAGTCCCCCTTGATCGAGAGGTAGGGACAGTTCCACCTTTTAGCCAGAAGGATGCCTTGGAGAGCATCCATAGCTTCCGCCATATGGTTAGTTTGGCAACCTATAGGAACAACAACAATTTCCTTACAAATGCCATTTTCATCTCTGAGAATTGCACCACATCCCGCTAGTCCAGAATTGCCTTTAGCAGCACCGTCAAAGTTGATTTTGAGACATCCATGAGGGGGAGAGTACCATTTAGCTTCAAATCTCTTACTTTGTTTAGAATCAATACTAACATCACTCTTCAAGTTCCAAGAGGTTAGGATGTGAGCTTCCAGGTAATTGACAGGATTGCAAGGTTCTCCAATGATCCTGAGGTTCTCCACTATTGCCCTTTGAATTTTCTAAAAAACAATAGCCTGGGGGAGAGAAGTATCCCTGAAGATGTGGTTGTTTCTTTCTTTCCAAATCCCCCATAGGATGTAAGGGAGAGAGAGCTTCCACAAAGATCTCAAAGGGGGATTAGACCAAGGGTAACTCCAAGAATGGAACAAATCTTGAATAGAGTTAGGAAACACCCATTCCATACAAAAATTCTTAAGAAAGCTTTCCCAAATTGAGACAGTGAAAGAACAGTGAATAGCCAAGTGGTCCACAGACTCTTCCTCCTCAAGACACACAGCACACCTATTGGGGAAATTAAAACCTCTAATCTTTAGGTTTTCTAGAGTCAAAATTTTGTTTTGGAGAATGGTCCGGTAGAAGATATTGATATTCAGAATAAGACCCTTAATCAAAGCTTTAGACCAGAAGGGGTTCTCTGAGGGGGCTAGAGTCAGCACTCCATACATGGAAGAAATAGTAATGTTGCCTTTGGGTTCAAATTTCAAAATAAGAATATCTTCTTCATTATTCAGCCAAGTAGAAAACAAGTGTTTCTTGAGATTGATGAGGCCAGGGTGAATACCTTCAATGTTCTGCCATTTGTCACCTATCCAGTACCCCTCAACCAAGGAACCAAAAACTCTTTTACAAGGGGCAGCAAAAGGGGCCCAATTAGGGATTTCTAGAAAAGGCTTATCAAGAAACCATGGATCTTCCCAAAATCTGACTTTCCTACCATTACCAACTCTCCATTTTAACCCCTTTGGCGATGTTGTCTTTACACTTAGAAGCATAATTCCAAATGTGAGACCCGTTGATACTGAAATCAGAATTGATGAAAGAGAAAAGAGATGAAGATAGGAGAGGATACTTACTTCTCCAAATTTCACACCACTCACTGTCAGAGTGGAACAATCTCCATATCTGTTTAGACAAAAGAGATTCATTGAGGGTCCTAATTCTCCTCAGACCCAAACCACCCTTGCTTTTTGATCTACAAACCTTGTCCCAAGCCACTAAATCCATTCTCTTATTTTCCTCACCCCAGACCAAAGAATTTTTTTTTGGATTTTTTCTATAGCATCAGAAAACTTAATTGGGATTCTGAAGAGACTAAGAGCATAAATAGGAATGCTTTGAAGGGATGCTTTAAGAAGTTGTAACTTGTCAGCCTGACTTAAGAGAGCACATTTCCAACCAGCAAGCTTTCTTTGAAATTTATCCACCAAAGAACTCCAAAAGGAATCAAGGGAAGCAGTGCCCAGGGGAGGCCAAGGTAGGTAGCAGGGAGATCAACAATCCAACATTCCAGAATTCTACTAATTCTATGTTGTCTTCTCTCAAGAGTGTTGATGAAAAACACTTCACTTTTAACCCAATTGATAAAATAGCTAGAAGCAAACACAAACTTGCATAAGGTCTCCTTCAGGATTCTGGCTTCCGAAATACTTGAATCCCCCATAATGATGGTGTCATCCATAAATTGCTGGTGGAAGCAGGTGTGATCAGCAGAAGAGGGTTGGATACCTTTAAAGATGCCTCTTGTCACCATGCTTTCCATGTACCTACCAAAGCATTCAGCCATAATGATGAAGAGAATAGGGGAGATGGGATCCCCTTGCCTCAAGCCTCTGGAGGCTTTAAAGAACGGGGAGGGGGATCCATTAACAAGAACAACAAAGGAGGTATAGGAGATAAGTTACTTGAAGAGGTCCACACATCTATTCAAGAAGCCAAAAGCCAAGAGAACCTTCATGAGGAAAGACCAATTGACCCAGTCATAACCCTTAGAGAGACCGAGCTTAACAATAAAACCTTGCTTCTTGGCCATAACAAGGGAATGGATATTCTCAAGGATAGTAATGATGGAATCAATAATTTTCTTTCCTGGCACAAAACCATTTTGTTGATGATTGATCAAAGAGGGAAGGACATTCAAGAGTCTGGAGGTGAGGACCTTGGAAATTATCTTATAGAAAGAGTTGCATAAACTGATTGGCCTGAACTTATCCATGAATTCAGCTCCTTAAATTTTGGGGATCAAAGCAATGAAGGTGCCATTAATTTATTTCAGTAATTTTCTTGCCCTAAAAAATTCTTTAACCCCATTGGAGACATCTTTCCCAACAATATCCCAAAACTCTTGGAAGAAGAACATAGGGAAGCCATCAGGTCCAGTGGCTTTGTTGCCCTCAAAAGAAAAGACAACATTTTTGATCTCCAAGTTTGAAGGGATGGAAGTCAAAAAAGCATTCTTCTGATCAATAAGGCAAGGAATGTTCTGGAGGAAGGAATTTTGAACATCATCATCCAAGCTTTGATCCATACAAAGAATATCAGAGAAGAAACTTTTTGCCTCATTTCTAATCTCCTCCTCCTTGACTAGCTCCACATTGTCCACCATCACTTTTTTGATCCTATTAGCCGCTTTGTGTTTGATAGTCAACATATAGAAGAATCTAGTATTCTTATCCCCTTCCTTCAGCCAAATACATCTAGCTCTCTACTTCCAAAAAGCTTCTTCTTTAGCAATGATATCGTGGTATCTTTTGAGGATCTCATTTTCTTCTGCAATAGTCACAATAGAGAATTCATCCTTCTAGATTTGGACCTAAATTTTATTGAGGTCTTCCTGAATTTTTCCTTTGGCCTCAAAAATATTCCCAAATTTGGATTTATTCCAAGTCCTTATGTTATCTTTTATGCTTTTAATTTTCTTCACAACTCTATACATGGCAGTACCCTCAACTTGAATGTTCCACCATTCCTGAATTTTATGAGTAAGATCTGGATGTAAAGTCCACCATTTTTTCAAACCTAAAGGGAAAATGCCTTCTCCTGTTAATAGGGTTAGCAATAAGAGTTATAGGGTAGTGGTTAGACCCAACATGAATGTGAGCAGACAAAGAGTAGAAATAATGTTTGAACCAATCATCAGATATAAGAGCCTTGTCAAGACGAACTTGAATAAGGTCATTTCCAACCCTCCTATTAGTCCAAGTGTAGTTGAAACCCTACATCTCCACATCATTAAGGGTTTGAGTGTTTATAAAATCTATGAGGGTCGTTCTACTGTCCAACTAAGAAGGGCATCCACCATATTTTTCATCCTCTTTCAACGGGGTATTGAAGTCTCCCATGACTAGCCAACTAAGGTTCTTGAAGCTGTCCCTTATTTCCATAAGTTTTTTCCAAAAATTGCTTTTGGCTTTCAAGGTATTTGGAGCATAGATGTTTGTGAGGACCCAAGAGGTGTCATCCTTTAAATTCTCAAATTTAATGCAAGAAAAATTGCTCTCCTGAATAAGAACTTGACCTCTAACACTATTGAGATTTCAAATTGTTGCAATGCCTCCAGAGGCACCTTCCAAGCTACCACCACAGATGCTACTAGATTTAAAGAAAGTCAAAGCTTCAACCTTTTCTCTACTCATCTTAGTATCTTGAATAAGAAAAATATTAGGTTTACTATCCCTAATCATATTCCTCATAATATCATGCTTGTGGGGAATATTAAGTCCCCTTATGTTCCAAGAAACAATCTTCATAATTACTTATCAATTCCTAACTCCTTCAGAGTCCTCTAAGTCCCATCTGCTATATTCTTGCTAACATCCTTATATCTGAATTTTTGGTTTGAAGGTCATCTTGGGGATGAAGAGACATACCCTACATCAACTTGAGCAATTCTACTAGACTTCCTTATTTGGGCAGCAAAGGGAGTGAATCCTTTCTTGTTCCTGTGTTTTGGAATTTTCCACTTGACTTCTTTCTCAAAACCACTTCAAGATCACTAAGGATTCTATAAATATCTTCTTCATTACCCCATATAGGTGATCTAGATTCATGTGAAGAGATATTATATATTTTAGAGGCATGATCTGAATCAGAAAGATTTAGACCCAAGATAGTACAGTTCTGGGCCTCTTGAAAATTAGAACTGTTTGTGAGAGGGGAAGAGTCAGCCTTTTCTTCATGTGGTCCAGTAATCTCCCCTTCCTCATATTGCTCCACTTCCTTAATATCCTTGTCCTTCTAATCCTCTTTATTGGAAGCTTCCTTACTAGCCAAGGTGTTAGCAATCACCATCTGGGTAGTTTCTTTAGAAGGTTCATTCTGATCTATTATTTCCTCTCTTGGGATCTGCCCTCCCAGGAGGTTATCTGCTTCCATTCATTTCTTCCTCAAATATTCTAGGGGGAAAGATGTTTAGAAACAAAGGCTGAGGAGACCACATCCTTGTTCTCCCCCAGGGGTCCAAAACAGTCGATCTCAGCTAGGTCAGTTTCCTTATTTTATGTATTTTTGACTTGCCAAACCTTTTTCTCCAAAGCCTTTCTACTCTCTACTATAGTTTTGGCTTGCTTATTATCCCCTTTGGACTTTAGAGGGCAATGTTTAGCCCAGTGACCTGCTTTTTTATAGTGGAAACAAGCAAAGGGGATGGATTTGTATTCGATCTGTTGTTTCCAAGTACCCAACTTAGACACAATATCTATCTGCTCAGGCATATCTGCTTCGTGGGCAATCTCTACATAGAATCTGGCATGAGTGAGCCTCCTTCTTGAGGGTATGACCAAATCAATTGAAAGGAGCTCACTAAAAGAGCTTGCTATACCCAAGAAAATACTTTCTGCCCAATATTCAAGAGGCAGATCTGGGAGCTTAATCCAAACTAGGACTTGCACCAGAAGAGGTTCACTCATATTTAGATTCGAGTGCCATTTCTAGAGACCAAAGTTGTCTTTCCAACCAACCAAGGACAACCACAAAGGATCCTTATTTTGTCTTCTTCACAAGAAAAGGCAAAGGTGAGAAGGCCTTTGGGTAGAGCCGAAATTTCAACATTGCCTTTCAATTCCCATTTTTGTTTAACATAAGCCCTAACAACCTCAATGTTTGGGTGTGGTCCCATGAATTTACCAACCAGAGAGTTCAACATACTACTTCTGTTATGATCCAAAACTGAGTCAGGAATAGAGATGGCAAACTTACCACCAATCGGGTCTGATATTTTCTTGACAAGAGGCAGCGAAGATTTCCCAAATGGTCTAGTTCCAAAGAGGGTTGACCACTTTCTAATTTCTTTTCCATTCTCCAAAACAACTTCACATGGGCTGGACCCCCCAACCGTGTTTCCAGGACCCGCATTCTTTTTTGGCAGAGTACCGTCAGCCTGCAGAATATTTGGAGGCTTGTCCTTCTCCCCCATCTGGACAGCTCCATCGATCTGGCCGCTACCTCCACTGGAACAAGAATTCCCGCCTTGCAGAGAATTAAAAATTTGAATTCTTCCATTGCCTCCTAATCCTCCTCCACATGAGCTCTCCATCAACAACATGTGTGGTTCTCTAATAAGGTCATTGTTATACAAAGGTTTTAGGTTTATTTCTTACAGAGAAATAGGGCAATTGAGAGAGTATCAAGAAGTCGAGCTTACGACTAGTGCCCATAGATGATGATTGTGTTCACAAGGTAGGCTCTACCCAAGCTAGAGAAATCTTTTACTATAAGGGAACCTTGCTTTGATACCAAATAAAGAACATGGATTGATACTAAGAAGGGGGGGTGAATCGGTGTATTTTAAAATTTTAACTATGTGTGTTAATACTGCTACTACAAATTAATCAAGAGCACACACATGAACAAACACAAGCTACAACACCATAAATATGAGGAAAGCCCAATGTGGAAAAACCTCGGTGAGAATAGTTGTTGGAGTCTAATTCTCCAATCCAACCTCACAATGAATAACAGTTTACAAAGTTTAGGGCACCAACCCAAGGAGCACCAACCCTTGAACTTTAGGGCACCAACCCAAGGAACACCAACCCCTAATTTTATGAGCACCTACTCAAAGTAGAACCTACCCCTTCTCTAAGCACCCACTCAGATATTTATAGTAATTGATCAAGTTTACAATACAATGATAAAGCCTTGTTACAAATGAATTTGGTAACACTTACAAAAATTCTCATATCATAAGAATGACTTTCTCTGCCTGATGAAGTTTCTTCTCTGTTTCTTCCTTTTCCTCTGTCTCTTCTTCTTTGTCTGACTTTATGTATGTCTTTCTTTCCTCTCTCTATTTCTAAAAAATTGCACCTTATCAACCCTCTATAGCAATACAACTCTCTTCGGATCTTCTCTCTCTTACTTCTACTATCGACTAGTGGAGTTGTCTTTATTTCCACCTCTATCTTTGTCTCAACAGTCACACCTACTGATGTTGAATCGCATTTACAGTCCTGCACCATCAACAATGCATCGAGGAATATTTTTTCTCTTCAATATTGTAATTAATTCATTTTCCCTTTTTGGGATTTGGTCCACAGTAGATTGGATTTCTTTCTTGGATCGACCACCTGCATTAAATGAATCTTCTCTGTTTTTCCAAAAGTTCTTTGTACTAAGTTGCTAACAATTTTGATTTTGCCTCTATCGATTTCCTCAAGCCCATCAACCATCTACAACTCGGTCGCCATTAATTCATTTTTCATCCTCTATTGACCCGCCCTAAGGAGGTTGACAACAACATTAAAATCTCTGCAAGCACCAACTTCTACATATCAAGTTTCAGTCTCAACCACTTGGGAGCCACATGTCTTCATTTTTGGTATCCAAAATATCTGGTAAAGCTCGGTCAATCACCATGTAGATCATTTTGCCTATCAACATGTAGTCATGTGGCTAAAATCATCTCCTTCATCATCCAAGTCACTTGGTCAAGCCCTGTCAACATCCAATCATCATCCATGTTGACCATCGAGTCTATCAGCAGACATTCGTGCCATCAAAATTCTTTTTAATCATCATCTAGGTCATCTGGTCAAACTTGGTTGACCACCACGTGGATCTTTGTATCCCAATGCGTGTTGGGACAAGTGGATGAAAGTTGGTTGTGACACAGAAGATTAGGCCACATAAATTTTGATAATCTAGTTGCAGTAAGCAAAAAGGGGTATGTAAGAAATATACCACAAATTATGAAACCGGTAAGCACATTTTGTGATGAATGTGTGAAAGGGAAGCAGACTAAAGTGATCTTCAAGAAAAAAGAGCACAACACCTCCAGACCACTTGAACTTGTACATACAAATCTATGCGGTCCAACTAGAACAAGAGCTCTTGTCAGTGAAAGATATTTTATGCTCTTCATTGATGACTATTCAAGAATGACATGGGTCACTTTCTTACAAGATAAATCACAAGCATTTGATAGATTCAAGATCTTTTGAAAAATGGTAGAGAAGGAAAGTGGGTGCAAGCTGAAATTCCTAAGATTAGACCGGGGTGGAGAATTCACATCAAATGAGTTTGAAGATTAGTGTGAAAGACATGGAATTAGAAGGCAATACTTAGCCCCTAGGACACCACGGCAAAATGATGTGGTAGAAAGGAAGAGCATGACAGTCAAAGGGATGGTCAAAACCATGTTAAATGAGGCAAGTTTGATGGACATGTATTGGAAAGAAGCGGTTCATACTGTTGCATATACCTTGAACCGGGTTCAACTAAGAACAAACAATAGAATGACACCTTATGAGTTGTGGTATGACTGGAAACCATCTGTCAATTACTTCAAGGTATTTGGAATCAAGTGTTTTATCAAGAGAGATATGGATGGTTTAGGTAGTTTTGATTCCAAGAGTGATGAAGGAATCTTCCTTGGTTACTCAACTAACAGTAAGGCTTATAAATGTTCCAACAAAAGACTAAGAAGAGTCATTGATAGTGTGCATGTAAGAGGTAATGAGGATATGCACAAAGGATGACAAGAACAAGTGGACCGGTATGATGATTATGGTGATGAAGGTGAATAAGCTCAGTCAGACAATGAACTAGAAGAAGCATCCAAAAAGGTCCCTAACCGGTATGTGCAAATAAACCACCCTGAAGAGAAGATTTTAGGTAATAAGAGTGATGGTGTGCAGACTAGGAGAAGACTTGCCCAGAATGATGAACAAGTCAATTTCTGCCTCATGACTGAAGTAGAACCTAAAACATTCATTGAAAAGATCAAAAGTTAGAAATGTATGGATGCCATGGAAGAAGAGTTGCAGCAGATTGAGAAGATCAAGACTTGGGAAGTAGTCCCTAGACTCAAAGACAAGAACATCATTGGCACCAAATGGATCTACCGAAACAAGATAAATGAAGAAGGTAAAATTGTTAGGCATAAAGCTATACTTGTGTGCAAGGGTTACTCTCAAGTAGAGGGCATTGATTTTGAAGAAACATTTGCACCGGTAGCTAGATTAGAAGCAATTAGGATGTTTCTAGATTTTTCCACCTACAAGGATTATAAGGTATATCAAATGGACGTCAAATTTGCCTTCCTCAATGGAAATTTGGAAGAAGTGTACATGGAGAAACCAGAAGGGTTTTTGTTACATGATGATGAAACCTTTGTGTGCCAGTTGAAGAAAGCCTTGTATGGTTTAAAGTAGGCTCCTAAAGCATGGTATTCGAGGCTAGATCAGTACTTGAAGGAGAAAGTATTCAAAAAGGGGAGTGGTGACAACAATCTATACATCAAGGTAGATGGAAATCACATGATCATTGTAGTTGTGTATGTAGTGTTAGACACAATGCACCACTAAGAGGGGGGTGAATCAGTGGTTCTCAAACTTTTATCTTTTGTTGTCCTCTATGAGCATACCAATTAATAGATCTAACTCAATGCAAACTTACTAGTTAGTAGGGAGACCTACACAAGACCAATCACACAAGGGACATCACATAACACCAATATATACGAGGAAAACCCAAGATGGGGAAAACCTCGATGAGAAATGTTGTTGGAGACTACTACTCCAATCTAGCCTTACAAATAAAACATTGTTACAAAGTTTAGGGCACCAATCCAAGGAGCACCAACCCCTGATTTTAGGGTACCTACCCAAGGAGCACCAACCCGTGACTTGTTTATGGGCTACAACCCAAAGGAGCTACAACTTAGTGATCACAATGTAAACTTCAAATACAAAAGTAGTTATCTTGTTACAAGTGAGTTTTGCAACCATTTAATATACCTTACTCTGTCGGTGAGATACCTTCTTTGCAACACCGACTCACTTCTCTTGCTTCTCTCGCCTATTGCTTCTCTGTCGGTAAACCCTGCTGGTATAGCTCTTCTACTCTTCTTATCTACAAGATCTCCTCCTCACTACTCTGCGCTTTACCAGTGCTAAACTCTATCAGTCCACTATCTGCCTTCTCTGCAACTCTCTTTACTTTTGCTCTGTCGGTGTTAGGGTTTCAAGCAAATCTGAAGCAAATATGAACTAACAATCATATGCAGATTTAAATACAAAAGATAAAGAAATAAAACAGGACACAGATAACATAGAGATTTAACATGGTTCACCCAAAATGGGTTACATCCACCATACATAGTCATCTAATCTTTCTTATTATCCAACAAAAATAGTACATCAACCTTACAATGTCTTAAGCATCCCAGCCCCTTATAACATGCATTTTTAGGGCAAAAAACAAAGTTGGCCTTTTTATGGTTTTATTACAATGTCGATTTTCATCAACAAAACTTTGTTGAGTGTACAATACTTTGTTGATCAATCACCACATTTCAACAATCTCCCACTTGGAGGCTGATACTACACGACACCACTATACATGCAACATCCACTAGATAAAACACTAGGACTCGACTGGCATAAATTCCATAATTATCAATCAAGAAGACCAACAGAAACTGATGAAGAAATCAGCTTCTCCTGTGGAACTACCTTCGTGAATATATCGGCAGGATTCTCACTTGTGTGAATCTTCTCAAGCCGTAACTGACCCTCCTCCAAAACAATCTGAATGAAGTGGTACCTGAGCTAAATGTGCTTTGTTCTTGAATGAAAAGCAGAGTTCTTCACAAGATGAATGGCACTCTGGCTATCAGTATACAATGGGCGATCCTCCTGTGTCTGACCCAATTCCTCTAGAAAACATTGTAACCAAATCATCTCCTTGCTCGCTTCTAGAGTAGCAACATACTCAGCTTCAGTGGTTGAAAGTGTAACAACCTTTTGCAGCCTAGAAATCCAACTGACTGCAGTTCCCCTATAGTAAAAACATACCCTGTAGTACTCCTCCATGAATCAATATCACCTACCAGATCAGAGTCAACAAATCCACTCAGAGTAGCATTAGATCCTTTGAAACATAATGCCTTCATACTGGTTCTTTTCAAATACTAAAGGATCCATTTCATAGCATTCCAATGTTCCATACCTGGATTACTCATAAACCTACTCACAACTCCCACTGCATGTGCAATATATGGCCTTGTGCATACCATTGCTTACATCAGACTACCAACAGCTGATGAATATGGGATGTTAGAGATTTTATTAACCTCTTCCTGTGCCTTTGGGCACATCTCCTTAGTCAATTTGAAATGACTAGCCAAAGGTGTACTAACTGCTTTTGCATCCTGCAAGTTAAATCTTTTCAACACTTTCTTTATATACTCACTTTGGGGCAAATTCAAGGTTCTATTTTTCCTATCCCGTGTAATCCTCATACCGAGAATTTTCTTAACTACACCCAAATCCTTCATAGCAAATGACCTAGCTAATTTTTGTTTAAGATCATTTATATGTTGCATGTTAGACCCAGCAACAAGCATGTCATCAACATAAAGCAACAGGATAATATAACTGTCATTATCCAAACTCTTAAAATATGCACAATGATCAGAATGATCTATGATAACCATGTTCAGCCATGAAACTATCAAATTTTAAATACCGTTGTTAGGGTGCTTGCTTTAGGCCATACAAACTTTTCTTCAACCTACACACCAAGTTCTCCTTACCTTTGACCTCATATCCTTGTGGTTGCAACATGTAAATTTCCTCCTCCAAATTTCCATGGAGAAAAGTTGTTTTGATATCTAATTGTTCAAGATGTAAATCATCTACAGCCACAAGACTAAGTGCAGTTCTAATTGAAGTCATTTTTACAACTGGAGAAAATATTTCATCATAATCTATACCCTTTTTTTATTCAAAACCTTTTACCACAAGTTTGACCTTATATCTTTTCTAACCTCCTTCCTCCTCCTTCAACCTATAAACCCATTCGTTAGGCAAAGCTCTTTTTTCTGCAGGTAAAGGGACTAAGTCCCAAGTCTTATTTTTCATCAAGGAGTCCATCTCCTCTTTCATTCCTAGCTCCCACTATTGTTTGGCATCCACCTGCATTGCTTCTTCATATTCTTCGGGTTCACCAGAATCAGTTAATAAAATAGAATACAAAGAAGGAGAAAATATTTCAGGGGGTCTACTTGACCTTGTAGAACGTCTAACACTTGCAGGATTTTGTGGGACAATCTGTTGTTGTTGAGCATCAGGTACATGTGGCATTTCATTTTCAGGAATCTCATCCAACACCACATATTATTGTGTGTCACGTTCATGCTTCTTTTCCTGCATCTGTTCTTTATACATAACCTTCTCATTGAATATAACATCTCTACTTCTAATTATTTTCTTATTTTCAAAATCCCATAACCAATAGCCATATTCATCTATCCCATATTCAATGAAGGTACATTTATGAAATTTAGCATCAAGCTTGGTTCTGTTTTCTTTATCAACATGGACAAAGGCTTCACAACCAAAGGTTTTCAAAAAAGAATAATTTACCTTTTTACTAGTCCATGCCTCCTCTGGAATACCACCATCCAAAGGGGTTGAAGGTCCTCTATTTATCAAATAGACAGCAGTATGTACAGCATCTACCCAAAAATGTAAGGGCAATCCAACATGCAATCTCATGCTCCTCGCGCGTTCCATGATAGTCCTATTCATTCTCTCTGACACACCATTTTCCTGTGGAGTTCCTGGAACTCTCTTCTTCTTTCGAATCCCATTTAAGGAGCAGTAATCTGCAAATGATTTTCTGCAATACTCACCTCCATTATTCAATATGAGACACTTCAACTTTTTTCCTATCTCATTCTCAACCAAAGCTTTCCATTTCTTAAAAGTTTCAAAAACATTTGATTTTTGTTTTAGGAAATATACCCATGTTTTTCTGGTTGAGTCATCAATAAAAATAACATAATAACAAGAGCCACCAAGAGATGATACTTGAGTCGGTCCCCATACATCTGAATGCACAAGCTCTAACTTCTCACTCTTCTTCTCTTTCCCAACCTTGAGAAATCTGACTCTTTTTTGTTTACCATAAACACAGTTTTCACAGAACTCTAAATCAATCTTCTTTAGTCTTGGAAATAGATTTTTGGAGTGAAGGATTTTCATCCCTTTCTCACTCATGTCCCCAAGCCTATGGTGCCACATTATCGAATCTGTACTTGCAACATCTATTGTTGTTGTCCCTGCAGTAACTTTATCTGTAGCAGCAAGGGTAGAGTAAGTGTTACCAGTACATAGATATAATGTGCCTACCTTCACACCTTTAGCTACTACTAATGATCTTTTAGTGACCTTCCAAATATTGTCTGAGAAGGTAACTATGCAACCTTCACTACCTAGTTGCCCTGCAGAAATTAAATTTCTTCTTAAGTTATGAACATGTCTTACCTCCTGCAGAAACCAGTCATTTCCATTCTGCAACTTGATCTTTATCTTTCAATTTCCAACAATTTGACAAAGCTCATCATCACCCAAATATACCTGTCCAAAATCACCTTGAACATAATCTAGAAAATATTTTCTATGGGGTGTAGCATGAAATGAAGCCCTAGAATCTATTACCCAGGAATCATTAACATTATCCAAACATAAGATTAAGGCATCTTGCAAAGTATTACTTACAATATTAGCTTCCTTACTGTCATTTTCATTTTTGTCTCCTTTGTTTTTTCGAGACCAACAGTCTTTCTTTAGATGACCAGGCTTTCCACAGTACCAGCAATCTTTCTTTCCTCTAGATTGAGAGCGTCCTTTCTTTGACTTCCCTCATGACTTCTCATTCCAAGGGCCTTTTCCTCTCCCTTTGATCTTCCTCTGTTCTCCACATTCAAAACACTACTTGATGATGTTGAAGTCTCACCTGTTCTTTTCCTCCGCATTTCCTCGCTTAGGATAACACCAACAATATCATCAAATACCAAAGTATTTTTACCAGAGACAGAGTTACTTACAGCCATAACCAAGCTATTCCAACTTTCTGGAAAAGAACATAAAATCAAGAGAGCCCTAACCTCTTCTGCAAAGGTAATTTTTACCGAAGACAATTGACTGGTAATTGTATTAAATTCATTTAAGTGCTCCGCTATAGATCCTCCCTCACTCATTTTCAAATTAAACAAATGCTTGATAAGAAATACCTTATTCGAAGCTGAGGGTTTCTCATACAACTTAGCCAATGTCGCCATCAAATCTATAGTCATTTTTGCTTCTGTAATATTGAATGCTACAGACGGTGCAAGGCACAATCAAATGGATCCCAGTGCCTTTCTATCTAAAATGTCCCACTCTTCATCTGATATTGTGGTCGCTTTCTTTGCCGTTCCTTCCAACGGCCACCACAAATCCTTTTGATAAAGGTAATCCTCCATCTGCATTTTTCATAACTGATAATTCTGGTCGTTAAACTTTTCAACCTTGAATTTGGAATCCTCCTTGCTCCCACTCAAATCTGAAAGTCCTGCCAATTTATAGAAAAACCTTGCTCTAATACCAATTATTAGGGTTTCAAGCAAATCCGAAGCAAATATGAGCTAACAATCATATGTAGATTTAAATACAAAAGATAAAGAAATAAAATAGGACATAGATAACATAGAGATTTAACGTGGTTCACCCAGAATGGGTTACATCCACCATACACAGTCGTCCAATCTTTCTTATTATCCAGCAAAAATAGTACATCAACCTTACAATGTCTGAAGCATCCCAGCCGCTTATAACATGCATTTTTAGGGCAAAAAACAAAGTCGGCCTTTTTAGGGTTTTATTACAATGTCAGTTTTTATCAACAAAAAAAATACCAAAAAAAAAAATTTCTCGGGGGCGGGACCCCTGCTTTCCTCAGGGGTTGCCGCCCCCGAACCCCTTCCCAAGGCCCAGCTCAGCCCCAGACCCCGACAAGGATACGTGCCAAGTGTACAGTAC
Organism: Cryptomeria japonica; assembly: GCF_030272615.1. Classification (NCBI taxonomy): domain Eukaryota; kingdom Viridiplantae; phylum Streptophyta; class Pinopsida; order Cupressales; family Cupressaceae; genus Cryptomeria; species Cryptomeria japonica. The sequence goes on along the minus strand of NC_081407.1, from coordinate 235,868,447 downwards.
TTTGCTGATCAGTCACCACATTTCAACAATCTCCCACTTAGAGACTGATCAGGCTCCACACCGAACAATGGTCACTATCGGTTCTGCTCTTCACTCTTGTAGCGTCGCAAATTGTACGCACTTACTAGGGTGGTACAATTTCACACCTAGTTTAGCACCCGCCTTGGTGCATTTTGTATTTTGCATTGCATTTCCCCTTTAGCACTTAATTAATCAAATTAATTAGGTCTAAGGTTCTATTTCATCATCTCTCATATCATAAAGTTGGGCCCTTTCATTAAAGTGTGCCCTTTTCATTTTATTCCTCCTATACATCATTTAATCAAAAACCCTAATTAGGTCCTATTTTGAACTTGGGGGCTTGATTTTGGGGGTCAAAACATCTCGAAATCACTTGTAACTTTGGGATTCTCTCTAAAATCATCATATCCGACGGCCCTGAAAATTTGGTGAAAAGTTGTCGGGACCATGGCACCCGGAGAGGACCATGGCGCCCGGAGTGCACATGGTCCCGGACATTTTTCTCGAAATTTTAGGAGCATGATCCAATCATAAAATAAAGCTTAACCCCAAGAAATTGGCGGGAGATTCAATCTCTAGGTTGGCAAAAAGTTGAAATTAAGACCTAGGGTTTCATATATAAGAGATCTCTTTCTTCATTTGAAAGGATCCGAATTTTGTTTTGAGGAACCTCATATGCAGCGAAAGAGTAGATCTTTGAAGACTTCAACAACATTCAACATCCATCTATCAAGCATTTATCAATTTCATTCATCCATTTAGGGCTTTGGAGGCATTGAAGAGCAATAGGAGATTACCGACTGAAGATTGGCTTGTACCCCTCCCTTGGGGTTGGGTATGATTTCATGTTGTTTTCATGTCTTTTCATAAGCTTCAATATATCACTTATTCATGCTTTAGATCACTTTTCATCTTGATTTAGAGCATTTACATTATCATTTACAAGCAATTAGGGTTTACTTTCTAGGTTGCTCTAGTTTGCTTACTTGCATTTTAGGATCTTGCACACACACAAGGTCTGCACACACAATACTTTTACAATACAACTTGGCTATTTGTGGAGGTGGAAATCACCGAAGCGGGGGTTTGACTAAGGCAAAACCCTATATAGTCGCCCACCATGCCCTTTTCAGATATAAGTGCAGGTTTCAGGATTCCGACGACGCCGCAAGTTGCAGATCCGAGAAAAACAGGTCGAGACAGAAATCCACACCAAATTTTAGAGTAAAAGACCAGGACAGGGGCGTGGGGCACCCTGGTCCCTGGGACAGGGGCGCTGGGCGCCCTGGTCCTTCTGTCAGACAGCAATTTTCAGCATTTCTGACAGTTTTCCAGAGTGCAAAATAGCAGTTTCAGGACCAGTTTCCGGTACAGTATCAGGACAGTGGCACCCACGCCCCCGTCCCAAACATTTTCATTCTGATTTTGACTCTGGGTATGTATCTGCATTCTTGTCTTATCCTTGTGTTTACAGCTTTCCATTGTTTAAGTTCAATTCTGCAATCTTGTCATTAGTTCATACTTACATTTTGGGGTTAGGAATTGAACTTGCATCATTTTATCTTTCAATTGCAACAAAGGAATAGAAATCTTAATAGGTAGCCCGTGGCTCTCTCTTCCACAAAAAAGAAGTAGCCAATTGTGTGATACCTCTAGGCTCTTTCGTATTCCGCAAGTGTGTGGTTGAAAGTGAGATTAGGGCATGTTTGCTTAGTGTCACTTTTTCCCCCACACATTTTGGTGAACCCGACGTGAACTCCAATTCTAATTTATCATTTGAGTGTTTTCAAATTCAAATTTGTATTTACAAGTTTTAATTTCTTACAAGATTCAAAAATTTAGAGGAAATTTTTGCTAAAACCCTAATTTTTCAATTCAAAGTTAAACTTGTGGATAGCTTATTTGGGATCAATAATCTAATTTAGGAACTCATTTGAATCATAAATTTAATTTTCTAAATATACATTCTAAGTGCTTGCATTGGTTAAAATTAAACATTTCCTTCTATTTTGCATGAGTTATCATTTGAAAGAGGAAAATTGTTGTCATGATGCATTCATTTCATAGATGTGATAATGGGTTAGCTTCCCTTGTTTCAATTTTTCCTTCTCCTAAAGAACCTCCCCCCATCTATAACAACATTTTAGTGCCTAAAAGAGTTGCTACCAATCCCTTTGAGACTCTCCCATGCTCTAAGGATGCAGACTTTAAGAGTGATCTTGACAACCCTCCTAAAATGTGCCCTTCCTATTTAGCTATCCTAGAGGAAGAGAATGATATCATAAACACCTTTCTTAATGTTACTTCACTTTCCCTACATGATACCTCTCTAAGTGAAAAGGTATTGATGGACATTGACTTATTTTCTCCTAAAGTTGGTCCTTCCAATGGGGGCATGTTAGTGTAACAAGAGGTTATGAACACTTCTTTCAAAGATCTCCTTCCTAAGCATGAATCTTTGGAGAAATATGTTCATGTTCCTCCTAAAAAACACTCCCTTCATGAGGATTATTTTGTGCAAGAAGATGACATTATCCCTACATTTCCTAGTGATGGCATCTCCTTTTCCAACAAAATTCCCACTAGAGATGATGAATTAATGATAAATGCTTACCCTTCTCCTAAAGTTTGTCTTACCCATAAGCATCCCTTAGAGAAAGAAGATGAAATAATAAGCAATTTCCTTAATTCTCTCTCCCCTAAAGATCATATTGACCATATTTTGAGGAAAGAGGATGAGTTTAACACATCTATTGATGCTCTCTCTCCTAAGGATGAGGAATTAATAAACAATGTTATCTCCTCTCCCGAAATTAACAATACTTCAAACATTCCTTTCAACAACCTCACTATTTGGGATGAACCATTAGAAGAAGGTGAAGATTATTCTCTACCCCATGAGAGAACCCTAGCCAAAGGGGATAAAATCAAGATTGAAAACTCTCTTGATAGTTTCTCACCTTCCTTGAATCTCAATTATTCTCCCTCTAAAAATAAAGCATCTCCCTCTCCTCAACTTGGTTCTACTCATAAGGATACCCTAGTTCAAAGCAAGATGGTTAACATCTCTTTCAAAGATCTCCCTCTCAAAAGTGAGACTTTAGAGAGTAATGTTGATCCTTCTCCTAGAGAGTTTATTCCCCATGTAGATCCTTTGATGATAGAGGATGATATGACCTTTCCTAGTATTACTTTTCCTACTAGAACATCAATGCCTACCCCTTGTCTCTCTCCTAAAATTAATTCAATCCATGATAAGATTTTTGTGCAAGAGAAGACTATCAATAATTCTTCCAACACTTTTGTTCATTCCTCTAAACCATCCTCAATCAATTTGATACATGTGAATGAAACACCTAACAAACCTCTCTTCACTGTCCAAGGTGCTAGTCCTTCTCAAAATTCTCAACCTTTAAATAAGCCTATCTTAGTGGTTCAGGGTGGTTATGCTAATGATTCTTTTTGCACTCCTAAGAAACCTATTATTACTATGCAAGGAGGTTATTCTACTAAGAGCCCTTATAAGTATGCTAAGCAACTGACTAGAGAGAGTTATAATGCAGTTGCTCATACCTATAACACAAGAAACAATAGGCAACCTAATCCTCCTCCAGTTATCCCAACTTCACTTCCTCCTTCCCAACCTATTCTTCCTCAAGCTCCTCATATTTCACAAATGCTTAGTAAGGATTATGATCTTATTGAACAACTTAAAGCTACCCCTGCTAAGATATCCCTTTGGGATTTGATCCAAACTTCTTCCGTTCATCATGGAATGTTACAAGATGCCTTGAAAGATTTGAATGTTCCTCCACCTAATACATCTAGTAATATAGTATCTTTGGTTAACTTTGTGATGAATCCTAAAGCTCAAATTGTGTTTACTCAAGATGAATTGCCTACTAGTGAAATTCAACATCAATATGATCCCTTGATGATTGTGGTTATCATAAACGACACTGCTATAAGACGAACATTGGTAGATAATGGCTCTGGCCTTAATGTGTGTATCATTAATCTATTGCATAAGATGAATGTGGATACATCCCTTATTGAGCCTAACTCTCGTCCCATTCGAGGCTTTGATAATGTGGCTAAGTCTTCATTAGGTATTATCACCTTACCCATCATAGTGGGACCTATTACTTTGCCTACTCCTATCCATGTTATGTCGGGAAATCTAACATACAACTTGTTATTAGGGAGGCCTTGGATTCACAGTATGCAAGTTGTCCCCTCTACATTGCATAGACAAGTTAAATTTATTTATAACAATAAGACATATACCTTGATAGGTGATACTAATTTTCAAGCTTGTTTGCAAACATCTACTTCCAAAGGGAGTTCTTCTAAACCTTCCTCTCCTAGCGATGACTCTGTACCTATGAATAAATCATCACCCTCTGATAATCAAAATTATTTGGATGGGTCTGAAGTTCTTGAAGAAGATTCTTCTCAACTTGAATCTACACATGAAAAGGCTTTTGATCCTGAGAAGGTTCTCGCAGAAGACGATTGGGGATCTCTTGATTTTAATCCTACCTTTGTAGGTGAGTATAGGGTTCCTCCTAGAGAGCTTAAAGTTAAAAAGAAGGAAGAAACTAGAGATCAATCAGTCTTACTTGAACCTATGAGCAATAATTTTGTGGCTGCTTCTCAAACTTCTTCTCCTCACACCTCTAGTTCTGAAGAATTTGATTCTTTGTCTTATGAAAAACAACCTTTTCTTTCTGAAATGGCTAATCGTTATGGTCGTGGTTTTCATATTTTGGCTAAGAGTGGCTATAGTGGAAATGGTTGTGGCGCAAATGAACAAGGAATTAAAGTTCCTTTAGAACATAACATGCATGAATATTCATTTGGACTTGGATATAATCTTTCTAAGCCCACCAAAGCATCTAAAAGACCATCTCTCAATGTGAATGCTATATTTAGTAGTGATGATGATCTCACTTCAACTAAATCATCTTCTACTTCTATCAACTCTCATTCCCCTCATAAGGAAATCTTGGCGATGAACAAATCTCTTTATTAATCCCCTCAAATTTCTAAATCCACTTATGAATCTTTATCTCCTATTCATCATAAAGTCCTTTCCTCCAGGGATAAGGCTCTAATAAATTACACTCATCCCTCTTCTAAGATTTCTTGTGACTTTTCTTCTTCAATTTTTATCATTTTATACATGTTTTTGATCTCACTTATAGTTGAGCATTTAGCATGTCATATTCAAATACCTCATTCAATCTATCATGTCTTTAAATAACATTAATGGCTATTATGTTGCTCATCATTATGTGACATTGGTAGCTCATCTACTGGGGGCTCATTGTCATTCATGATGGTACAATTTCAAGTGCAATCATATTTTTGAAGCAACATAATAGCCTAATTTTCTATGTTATCTCTTGTTCCTATGGGGACAAGAGTGATTTCATACATCTCTTCTTTTTATGGTTAAAATTTCCCTTTGGGGTAATAGTGTGGAAATATTGATCATCTTTTCTTTAGAATCCTCTTTTCCTAGATATGGGAGAAGATGTGTGCTCTCTTTCTTATCCTACCCACTTCTTGTGAGGAGCATTCTACATACACTAATGTTTGGCTTGCATGAACTCATGTGAGTATGTAGTACATTTTGCTTATGTCTAAATCTCTCCCTAGAGGATTGTGTAAGTCCTTCTCATTGTCCTTATCCTTGGGAGGCAATGATCTTTTCTTATTTTTATCTAAGGATCCACTTTTTCCTATTTCATGGATGGTGTGAACTTTATTACTTGATGTTATTCCTTGTATGCATTTGTTGTTGTTTGTTCAAGGATTCTCTCTTACAAGAGGTGTAAGTCCTTGACTACAACCTCTTTTGCACTTGGTAAAATACATCCATAATGAATTCACTCTCCTGATTGGGTTAAAAAGAGCGTCATCCTTCATTAAGAATCACTTTCACCTCGCAAAAGAAGGAAGTATTGCATTCTTATTCTCTTCTTTGTCTTATTCTAGAAGGTGTTATATTTGTCTAAAACAATTCCTCTCGGGGATAGGTGTTTTTTGTACAAAGATCTCTTCTCCTCTAAGGATCTCCTTTACACATACTACTGGATATCCCCTTTCAACTATCTTATCCTTGCTTAAAGAGTGCAAAACTCTCTTGCCTGGATCCATGACATTGTTGCATTTTTTTGGGGTATCTTCTTTTGTGATGAAGGTAGGTATCCTTGTTCTACTTTGCTTATGACATAAACATTACACTTTTTGAGCAATGGGTCATTCTCAGAACCAGAGCACAGACTCTTAGAGCGAGATGTCTCCATTTTTTTTTTATGCAAGGTGATTATTCTCGGAACCAGAGCACAGACTCTTAGAGCGAGATGTCACGCTTTTGTACTATACATATACAGGTTGTAGCATACTCGGGCATAGACTCCTATGAGGTGCTTCTAACCTCACTTACACACACATGCACGAGGTTGAGTGGAACTAGCGGCATAAGGCTAGACTTTCTCACTCTCCTCCCTTACATGATTCACATAGATAGACTCTAGGGGCTAGTTCTCCATGTCCTTTTCCCATGGATCACCTAGACAAAATCTAGGGGCGAGAAGTCCATGTTTTCTCTCTCACTATTCTTCTCATGGATCACCAATGTGTGTATTCATGCTTTTTTCCTTTCTTTTATTCTCTTTGCACTTTGTTTCCATTTACATCCTTCATCTTGTGTTAGAGAACTCTCAAATCCCCATACTCTTTGTTGTGTTGGAGTTGAGATTTAGTCCTCTTTCTTACCAAATGATTCTCCATTAGTTTTTGATCTCATATCAAATCTTCTTGTGAGCATATGTCATCAATTTTCTTTAACAATTCGAAGTGGTAAACATGATACCCTGTTTCAACTCACTAAAATTAGCAAGCCGAAACAGGGGGGGCATATAGCTACCCTCGAATTTTCATCACCTTCCTTAGTAAGCATTAGGTGATTTTGTGATCTAACGTGTGTTTTGTAGGGTGTGGTTCCTAACTGTGTACTGTAGATACCGCTAGGGGCTTCGTTCGACAGACTTATGGATATATCCTTTTTCAAATAATGTTTACTTTTCTGTACTTTAGCTTGCATATGCACGTAGTGTTCATATGACCGCTAAAGTGGGGGCTAAATGTAGCGTCGTAAATTGTACGCACTTACTAGGGTGGTACAATTTCACACCTAGTTTAGCACCCGCCTTGGCGCATTTTGTATTTTGCATTGCATTTCCCCTTTAGCACTTAATTAATCAAATTAATTAGGTCTAAGGTTCTATTTCATCATCTCCCATATCATAAAGTTGGGACCTTTCATTAAAGTGTGCCCTTTTCATTTTATTCCTCCTATACATCATTTAATCAAAAACCCTAATTAGGTCCTATTTTGAACTTGGGGGCTTGATTTCGGGGGTCAAAACATCTCGAAATCACTTGTAACTTCGGGATTCTCTCTAAAATCATCATATTCGACGGCCCTGAAAATTTGGTGAAAAGTTGTCGGGACCATGGCGCCCGAAGTGCACATGGTCTCGGACATTTTTCCCAAAATTTTAGGAGCGCGATCCAATCATAAAATAAAGCTTAACCCCAAGAAATTGGCGGGAAATTCAATCTCTAGGTCGGCAAAAAGTTGAAATTAAGACCTAGGGTTTCATATATAAGAGCTCTCTTTCTTCATTTGAAAGGATCCAAATTTTGTTTTGAGGAACCTCATATGCAGCGAAAGAGCAGATCTTTGAAGACTTCAACAACATTCAACATCCATCTATCAAGAATTTATCAATTTCATTCATCCATTTAGGGCTTTGGAGGCATTGAAGAGCAATAGGAGATTACCGACTGAAGATTGGCTTGTACCCCTCCCTTGGGGTTGGGTATGATTTCATGTTGTTTTCATGTCTTTGCATAAGCTTCAATATATCACTTATTCATGCTTTAGATCACTTTGCATCTTGATTTAGAGCATTTACATTATCATTTACAAGCAATTAGGGTTTACTTTCTAGGTTGCTCTAGTTTGCTTACTTGCATTTTAGGATCTTGCACACACACAAGGTCTGCACACACAATACTTTTACAATACAACTTGGCTATTCGAGGAGGTGGAAATCACCGAAGTAGGGGTTTGACTAAGGCAAAACCCTATATAGCCACCCACCATACCCTTTTCAGATATAAGTGCAGGTTTCAGGATTCAGATGACGTCGCAAGTTGCAGATCCGGGAAATGCAGGTCGAGATAGCACTCCACACCAAATTTCAGAGTAAAAGACTAGGACAGGGGCATGGGGCACCCTGGTCCTCCCAGGACAGGGGCGCTGGGCACCCTGGTCCCTGGGACAGGGGCGCTGGGCACCCTGGTCCTTCTGTCAGACAATAATTTTCAGCATTTTCGACAGTTTTCCAGAGTGCAAAATAGCAGTTTCAGGAGCAGTTTCCAGTACAGTATCAAGACAGTGGCGCCCACACCCCTGTCCTGAACATTTTCATTTTGATTTTGACTCTGGGTACGTATCTGCATTCTTGTCTTATCCTTGTGTTTACAGCTTTCCATTGTTTAAGTTCAATTCTGCAATCTTGTCATTAGTTCATACTTGCATTTTGGGGTTAGGAATTGAACTTGCATCATTTTATCTTTCAATTGCAACAAAGGAATAGAAATCCTAATAGGTATCCCATGGCTCTCTCTTCCACAAAAAAGAAGTAGCCAATTGTGTGATACCTCTAGGCTCTTTCGTATTCCGCAAGTGTGTGGTTGAAAGTGAGATTAGGGCATGTTTGCTTAGTGTCACTTTTTCCCCCACACAACTCTCCCTCTTTTCTTAGATACTCTCTGAGCACTTGGTTGATTTTCTCTCACATGTACAAGTAACACTTAATAACTTCCCAATAGCATAATATCTTTCTCCACTTCAGTAATAGCTAACAATGTCTTTGGCCTTTATATTTATAGACTGGTTTTCCCGCCAAAAGCCAATTCAAAATCTAGGCGGTTAGGGTTTCCTCATCATCTTTGAGACAAACCAAATCCAATCAGATCTTGCTTGATCTGATCTCCCTGACATCCATTTGTACATCTCCACCTTCAACGTGCCTTCTTAATCACGCCTTCTACCTTTGGTGATCTATTTTTTCCCTATCGACTAATCTCTTGATCAACCACCAAGATCTTGTCTTGTTGTTTCCTTCACTTGCCTCGATCTTCTCAATCACTCTTAGCTGGTTCATAGTTTTCCTCCAAACCTTGAGCCACAAACCTCTGCAATAGCTCTGTAACATGTGTCATGATTTGTGGGACCTTTCATTAATGTTGACCAACCCTACAACTACCCTATCGGTTCACATTATTTCTTCATCAGAATGCAGGTCTACCACCTTGACTCCATGTGGTGTTCATGTCAACCAGTTGCCAACTTGACTCTTTCATGTTGGTCCAAATAGGATCACCAACCAAACACTCTACTATTTTTGCATTCCTGTCGGTATACAAACCCTGTCGGCATCTCACATTCTATCGATTAACTTATCATGTCTTCTCTCAACTGAACTGTCGGTGGAAAACCTTGACCAGTCGTCAAACATGTCTATCTTGAGCATGCTCATTCCCACAAGGTGGGAAGACATCTACATTTGCACCTCGCTCATATTATCGGTGGACTTACATACTGGTAAACCTTCTTGATGATACTTTGTCATCAACTATCAACAGACTTCATCTTCAGTCCGACCATTCTCCTTTAACTGCATCTGATTAGCTCGGACCATATCACAACTGGTTTGTCAAGATGACAAACACATCACTCTTCTTCTATACTAGTATCTCAATGTGTCTTTTCTGTCGATCCAATGCATAACCCTGATCTCATGCACTTAAGGCATTCCCTCAACTTCCTTATCTCACAAAACTATGATGCATACACTACATGATAGGATTTAAGTTCCATTTCCTAGTGGAGTGGCACCTTGTCTTCTGCATCCTACAGTGTACTCATGTGGCTTCCCTATTTGTGCAACATATATTCATATAGGCACATGTGATCCGATGATGGCACTTTCACTATCAGTCATTTCTTCTCATGATGACTGCATCTTCATCAGGTGGGAGTCTTGTTGTTCTGCAACATTACAGTATACCTGTGACTTGTTCATTCTTCTCCTCCAGTGTTGATGTGATTCAGGTAACATTCTTCCTCTTCATCACAAACAACTGCTCAAACACCTTGCCCATCCTTCTTGTACACTAGTCATGACCTTTACAGGTTGACAACCACTCACTTGGTTGATCTGGCTTCCCCATGTGAACACATCACTTACCAGTTGACATCCTTTCCTTACCGGTGATATAGTGTACCGGTATTGATCACCTTACCATCTCATCCACACAAGTCAAGAACTAAATCATGTACTGGTGACTCTTGAGGTCATCTTCCTTACCTTACCAGTGTTCTGCAACACAAGGTGATATCCAAGATATGTCAACATGTACTCCCCCTTGACAGTGTTGCACATACTTCTCTCATACCGGTAGTCATCCCATACCAGTTGACATCAATGACAACCCAATGCCAACATGTAGATGACATCATTTTTGGAGGCAACAAGGACACTCTTTGCAAAGATTTTGTTGATATGATGCAATCAGAATTTGAGATGTCAATGCTTGGAGAATTGACATACTTTCTTGGTTTGCAAATATCATAGCTAGATAAGGGAATCTTTATCTCACAATCTAAGTATGCAAATGACATGTTAAAGAAGTTTCAAATGGAGGACTACAAACTGGTGAGTACCCCCATGGTGACTGGTAGAAAATTAAGCAAGAATGATGAATCACCAGTAGTAGATCAGATATTGTATAGATCCATGATAGGCAGTTTATTGTATCTTACTGCTTCTAGACCAGACATAGTGCAGACACTGTGTATGGTGGCTACCTTTCAAATAGCACCAATGTCACATATGAATGTAGTAAGCAGAATATTTAGGTACCTACAAGAGACACTCAATTATGGATTATGGTACCCTAAAAAAGGGGAATTCATCTTGAAAGCGTATATTGATGTTGATTGGGCAGGTTGCATTGATGACCGAAAGAGCACAAGTGGTGGTGCATTCTTCCTAGGTGATCGATTCGTCTCATGGCATAGCAAGAAGCAAGATTTAGTCTCCCTATCAACTATTGAAGTAGAATACATTATTGTTGCTACATGTTTCTCTCGGGTGCTTTGGATGAAGCAAACCCTCAAGGACATACAGGTAGACATCTTAGATCCTATTTCCATCTGGTGTGATAATTCAAGTGCCATCAACATATCAAAGAACCCGGTGATGCATTCAAGGATAAAGCATATAGCCATCAAGTATCAATTTCTCAGAGAGAAGGTTGAAGGATACGAAGTAAAGATGGAATATGTCCCTATAGGAGAACAAGTGGCATACATATTCACAAAACCATTACCCGTAAGAACTTTTGATTACTTAAGACACAAGTTGGGAGTTGTGTCACCTGCCTCATGCACTTAAGTTTGTAAGGAGATATATGGTTCAAGGGGAGTTCATAGCAGTATCTATATCTCTTGAACCACATGTTGATCATAGGGAAAGTTCAGAGTTGTATGTCTCAGTACCAACTATAATCACTAAGAGAAGATTTGACTAAGGGGGAGAATGAAGTACCTTGACCCTTTGTCATTAAGTCAAAGGGGGAGAAATCTACTAGTGTGAAGACTTGCAATGAGTTGACATCAATGCCAAAGAGGGATATTGTTGGCATTGTTGGCATTAGGTTGTCATTGATGTCAACTGGTATGGCATGGTCACCAGTGAGTAAGTAGTGGTGATCGGTATGGGTGAATTAAGACATGATGATGTCAATCTATATGTGTGTAAGCAGATAAAAAGGTATGTTATCGGTACACATGAAATACATCATCTATCGGTAAAGCAAAGTAGGACCACCGGCAAGACAAAGAAAGCAAGCAAAGAAGAACAGTAGGATGTGAACCGGTATACACAAAGAAGTTTAATACTACTAATAAATGGACTTAGTAGATGGACCAACATGTTTCATGGATGGCCAAGTTGATCCATCGACAGAGAAGAGGTCAGTAGGTATGAAGGTCCACCGATGAAGTTAGGTTATACCGGTAAGGTGAGTTGAATCGGTAGTTAGTCTTGGTCGGTGAAGGATGTCAAATCAACATAATATACTGAAGATGATGCCAAACCAACCTTGCAAACTGAGCATAGGTGGATGTTGACAAGGATGACAAGTGGAAACTAGTTGGCGATCACGCAAAGATCAATGAAGTATTCATCAACGTAGAAAGTTAACAAGTAGGTCGGCATTAATGAAGAACCCACAAATCATGGGAGGATGGTAGAATGTTGCGGCTCGAGGAAGACAAGGTGGCAAGGTGATTGAACTGACCTTGCAAGATGATCTGATATTTGTACCTGTTTGTCGAAGGCAACAACCAAGCCACTAATGGTGATTGATAGAGCAATGCAAAAAAACATGTTGTAGACATCCAAAAATAGAAAACGCACATTGAAAAGCGAGGAGATGGCAATGTTATTTGGTGTGATGCAGATCACCATTCCAAAAAAGAAAATCAAATCGGATCTAATATGGATCAAGTTGGTGAAGGTAAAACCTAACACGACATCGTTTGAATGTTGCCTTTGGTGGGAACACTAAAAGATAAATATGTTAACTCAAAATTGAAATGATTTGATGCTAGATGCGAGGTGTGAGAGGAAAAAGATCTCGAGAAAGAAGAAAGACTATCTGCCTAAGAGTTATTTCTCATAGAGTTAGAGTGTGGGTTATCAGGATGAACTGGTGAGAGTGTCTAACCGGTAGAAGATAGAGTAACCAGTAAACTATTAAAGTCTTAACTGTCAAGCATACTAGTAAGGAGTTATTGGTTAGGATGGCATCCAAGAGTGACACTGTGAAGTGTGAGGCTGAGAGAGAGAGAAGAAAGGCTGGGAGTAACTAGTGAGTGATCAGAGAGAGTAATCTGATAACCAGCAGTGTGAGAATCAATGAAGAAGAGGAGGTTGTTATCCAGCAAACATTTGTTCATCAAGTGTTGCAGAACCCATTTGCAACTAGGTGCTTTCATTTCATTAAAATTGTAATGCATTATATTACACCAAGTTGGTGCTTGGTGTAGGGGTTAGTGCTCCTTGGGTTGGTGCCCTAAATCATTATAATTTGTTGTTTCATTGTGAGGTTAGATTGGAGTAATAAACTCCCACAGCATTTCTCACCGAGGGTTTTCCCATATTGAGTTTTCCTCATACATCTGGTGTTGTGGGTTATGCATTTGTGTGTTTGGCTCTTTTGATATCCACTCTTATCTTACCGGTTTGATTTTTTAGTGTTTAGGTTGTTAACCGGTACTCAAGGCTTGGTTTAAAAGGAAATTTTTTTAGGAAGCACTGATTCACCCCCTCTCATTGGTACATTATGTGTGATTGTTACCTACATCTCTACAACCTCTCTTGACATCCTTTTATATCAATGATAATAATGTCAACATTAAACACAAGAGATGGGGAAGGATCATGAATGATTTGGATGATTTAGTGAGTCAAGTGGTCGGAGAGATTATGGGCGAGGATCATATAAAAATTAATTTCCACTTCAAGGTAAACTATGACATCCCAACTACTTTTGTTGCTATATTGCTCATAGTGGGAACACAGAAAGCCGAAGTGATACAACTATGTAGGAGAGTTTTTAAGGAGGAGCTTCTAGGAAATTTAGCAATAGCCGTAGAAAATTGTGTAGACAAAAATATGATGATTCCTTACCCAAAAGATTATGTCATAGCAGTAGGACAAGGGGGACTCGTAACCTTGATATAGCTATAGAAAATAAACCCTTATTGGTGGTAAAAGATAAAATTGCTTTTGAACAAAGGAAATAGGATATAGTACGAAACATTGATTTCCTCTTCAAATGGCTCCATATGAAGAAAACCCTTGGTAATAAATGGTGGGTAGAATACCTTATAGCAAAGGGATTTGAACCTCCTGAGGCATTTTCAAATGTCAAGGTGGAGGTGGAAAGAATCCAAATACTACCACTGGTGGTGATTAGGGATAGCTGAGCATGGGGCGAGTCAAGGAAGAAAGGCAGAGCTTCAAAGAATTTCCAAACTTTGGCCAAGGATGAAGCAAGACCACCTTCACCTACTTCTACTCATATGGACTATGATTTTGTCGATCGGATTTTTATGGAGGAATGAGATAAGTTGTTAAGGGAGATTCTAGTTTTTAATTTTGATTGTAGGGTTGGCAGGATTTTTTTATCTTTCCTGTAGAGTGTGGGTCTTGTGGATTTTAGTAGAAGTCATTTGTTGGAATCCAAGAACATTGAGAGGAAGGGGGGTGAATCAGTTTTCTACCAAAATGATGAAATTTAACCTTATTAACACAACAACTCAGCAGTCGATAAACATAAAAGTATATAACAATAAGCAACAATGCAACCACAAAGATGAACACCATAACACCATATATTTATACATGGAAAACCTCAATGAGGAAAAATCACGATGGGATTGGAGACCCACAATATCTATCCACTAATCAAATGAATAAATATTACAATAAGGGGCCTGCACATGCAAGAAGGCCAACAGCCTAGAGCGCACTACTCATCACAAAAGGAGTCTCACTGACTACAGAAAACATCAGAGTACAATCTGAAATGAAGATTGAACTGCAAGAATAGCATCTCTTATGCCTGAGTACAATTTTGGTTAATCTCAATACCGAAGGTCTTAAACCTCTTCCACAAACCCAATTCGATCACCTATGATCGACAAAAACCTCTGCATATGATTATAACTTTATTCATACACAGATAATCCCATAACCCACATACCATGATCTACAAAGAGATCTTACATCATATTTATACCAACCTGGGACCTAAACAATTAGGTTGGCCACCTAAAAGATAATACAATAAATCCATTACATAATCCCACAAACAAATGATAAACCAAGTCGGCCTAAGATCGAAACAACATAAATCAATCAATAAATCCAAATGGTAACACATCAGGAGCATCAACCAACACGTTACATAAATCGTTCCATAACCTAGCAAAATAACATTAAGACCAGACCTAAAATAGGTCACCATAAACCAAATGCAACACCACCAATCAACTAGAACATGATAATGTTAACCATTAGCATCATGATAACCTTCTAGAAGCCTCACCAAAACCACTTATCAGATTCATCAAAAGATATTCAAAAAAGATCTGTTGGTAAAACCCTTACCAGTAACTAGAAGGCTTACTAGAACAAATGATAGCATCTAGATCATCAAATCCCAAACCAACTGAATGTGATGTGCATCAGGAACACATGAATAACCAATCCAAACCAATTCCACAAGCTGGAAAATACTGAAGAAGATCTCCAAATCAACATCATAATCCAACCACTCTACCAGAACCTGGTAGACAGCAAAACAACTATTGTTGACATCAATGACAAACATCAATGCAGCACATAATCAATTCCTTCAAATTGCCAACATCATCTCTATGTTAAATAGTATTAGTAGACAGGGTCTTGGACATATTATATAAAATTTATCTAGAGTGAGTATCTTAGAGGTGAATTTTATGATTATCCAATTTTGTAATGTTGGGTGTCCTACAACTTTTCACGGCAAGGAGTACAGAAATGGACCAGAATGTTTTTACAGATAAATATATAATGAATTCATAATAGCTTATAAGATAATTTATGTGTTTTGCCTTTTTGGTTTGAGTGTTTACAGTATTTACAGATATTGGATTATCTTAGATTGTTAGCAAAGACCGGTTTATAATGAATGATGTTTGAATCTATGAACTATTTGGTTTTGGTTTAAAGATTTGGTAATTTGGGTATTTGTAAAGGTTATATCAATAAAACGGGAAATTGAGAGAAGATCCTCTGGTAGTTGCCTTAGGTTAGCAAAAGTGTTTATTTGTTACTTTGGTGGATTAAGATTAGGAGATGCAGCCAAGAACAGCAGGGATAATTCAGTGGTTTGCAAATTTAATATAGGTTTTCTTATTAGGAGTTCAATTCTGCTAAGTTGGCTTAGTTCCATTCTACAAATTTAGTGTATGTTTTATGAAAAGTTGGCTTAGTTCCATTCTGCTAACTTTATTTTCTAGCATACTAGTTGACTTTTGTGATGCAGAAACGAGATATTATTTAGAAATTATGAGAAGGCGGTAAATTATAGTTTTAAGAAGGTACTACAGGGGTTTCAAGTATAGAAGATTCGGGTAATATGAATTTTTAAATTTCAATTCCAGTTTCGACCTATTATCTATCAAAAAAAAATAAGGGTTATTTAAATAAAAATATAAATAATTATTAAGTGATTAAAATAAATTAAATAAATAAAATTGTTTTTTAACCTAAATAAGTAAGAGATGTGAATAGAATAAAATAACTCTAAATTAAAACTAAAATAATTTTTAAATAAATAAAAGAAATAGTTAAAAAACAAATGAAAATAAGAACTAGAATATATTTAACATAATGGCACAACAACAGAGTAGAATTAAAAAGCGTAATTTAGAACCAAGATCAAAATCCTACCCTATCCCTAAGAAACATGAATTATTGAATGAATTGAGATGTGATTCCTTGAATGTTGATGCATCCTCGATGGTTGATAGAGGTGCAAACGCTTTCCATCATACAACCATAATTGGACGGGTCTTTAGTGGCTTTCAAAATAAATTAGAAATTAAACAATGGATGAAAAGGAGTTAAGAGAACACCTCCAAAATCTATTTTTTGCCAAAGCATTTTTGTGGTAGATTTTGAAAATGAAAAAGATGAAGATGTTATATTAGCAAAGAAACCATTGTGCTTTGGAGATCTCTTTGTCTTCACCTAGAAATGCATCTCAAATTCCAATCCGAGGGTAATGAGTCCAATGCATAGATCATATTGATCAAATTACATAACCTACCCTTCAAATACCAATGTGAGGATTATCTGAACCACATCAAAAATTATTTGGGAAAAATCCTAATTGTCAACATGGGTAATGGAGACTCAACATTATATGTTCGAATTCAACTAATTACCATCATAAAAATATATATGACAATCAAGTTACAAACATCAAATGGGACATGGGCTCAAAATATCAAGATTGAGGAAAAGAACTTTTTGTCTCAAATGTGGTAGCAGGTAACACTTTGAATCTAGGTGCATGCGGCCTCCAACAAAAAGATGGACCTCAAAGAAACAACCAATGACATATTTGGAACTGAATTCACAAGATCTCTCTGAAGGAGGTTAAATTCCAATGTGTGAATTTGACCAATCAAACAAACCCACTTCTTAGGACCCTAACACAATGCAGATTGAAAATGATGATAGTGCCTTCCTAATGGTTCCCCCATTGGCAAATACAATAATTGCTAAGGACCCAAAGACTAATAAGGAACATATGAGCAAACCAAAGGATGATTTGAAATAAATATTAGAAATAGAGGTTAATGAGGAAGGTTTAGATGAGGAATTACTTTCAAATTGAGAGGAAGAGGAGGATGCCTTGGATATTATTGATCCATGAAGTATATTCTTGTCCAAAGTAAAACTATTGAAGTCTAGCCTTGTTAGTAAAAACAATAGTTGCAAAACCAAGAAGAATAAGAGAGCTAAGGATTCCTTGCAATGTGAATAAATCTCAATCAAGTTGCACTTACTGAGATCCAAGGGAGGTTAACCCTCCCTTGGAGGAGAATGAAGATCCTTACATGGAATGTTAGGGGCTTGCATGCCCCTAAAAATGGCACATGATCGACAACCAATCAATTGACTTACTCCTCATTCATGAATATGAGCTCTCATCTATGAAATATAGAAAGTTCATTAAGCATTGTAAAGGTTGGCATGACCTCTTTAATGCATAGACTGGTGCATCGGGCAACATTGGTGTAATGTGGAAATCTACTAAATTTATAAAGGAGATTTTGGCTATCAATCTAAACTATCTATGAAGGTTGACGTGAAGAGTCTCACCTCCAATCTAAATTTTTACATTTAAAATGTCTATGTATACACTAAATATTGGCTTGGAGAGAATTAATTAAATACGAGTTATTTAATTAATAAATTCTTAATTCTTCTACTTATAAATAAATTGAATAATTTATTTATATAGTTTATTTTCTAAATTCTTCCTATCATAAATCATTTTCTTCATTTGCCTATTCAAATGAGCAAATTTAATTAATTTGTTTTTATTTGATTATTCCCTCCCACTTAATTTGAAATTTTTAAATTAAAATTTGCTCACATGACTCCTAACTTATAACCACCTAACTAACCCTCCTCTAACCTAACCTACCATCTAACCTTGGGCTGAACCAACCCTATCCCTTCAAACTACCTCTATCCTAACCTCCTATGGAGTGTCTCTCCCCTCATGAGGACACATGGCTTCCTTGCCACGTGTCTTCCCTCTCCATACCACTTTCCCTCTTGTAGGACATGTGTTGCATTTATTGGAGATTCCCTTGCCACTTGTCCTTCTTAGGATGACAAGTGTCATATTTCCCCAAACCCATCCTAACTTCTCCATCTCTCACCGTTCATCTCTCCAGGCTAAATCTAGACCATTGAATCCTACCACCCAGCATCACAACTTGGAAAGGTTATAAATCCCCCCTCTTTTCATTCATGAAAGGATCTTGATCTTTTTATCATCTTGCATATCTAATCTTGTATTTAGAGCTTTAACAATCATACCTAGCATAGCAGCATTCATGGGCTTTTCATTTAGCATTAGCAATAGTTCATTATGGCATATCAATCATGTTAATAAAGAATCATCCATTTCATCTTCATTTAGATTATAGTATCCTAGCATAGTATACTCATTCTTCAGGTTGTCATCTTGGAGGTTCATGTTGCTGCTAAGAGTCGATCAATAGACCAAGAAGATCCTTGGAGATAAAGGACAATGATATGCCATTAGGGAGTGTTCTTTTACCTTTCTTATTAATTCATTTCTTAATATAATGTTTCATTGGTGTGTTTTGAATTTTTTTAATTGACTGATTCACATTCCTAGCGGCACCCACCATGGGGAGTTGCCTCATTTTTAATATCTTTTTATAGGTTTATTGCAAGTCAGCTCAGAGAAACAGTTTAGTGTATATTTTATAGATATTAGTGCATAGTTCTTAAATATCAGCGCATCTAGGTCTAGATCAATGCATCCACTTGACATTTATGCGCATCTCCAGAATTTCATTACATTTTATATTTTCATACTTTAGTGCATTGAATGGATAGAATAGTGCATTTATAGTTTCTTTTAGCGCATAGAATGCTTTAAGTAGCACAGAGAATGTCAATATTAGCACATATAGTCTCTGTTTGCAAAGTTTTAAATTTCTGAGTTTGATATGTGTTTTTCTATTTTGCAGGTACATTATACGTTGTCAAAGACTAAAATCTAAAACTACTAATGATGTTTGTAGGGCCTGGAGCTATTTCTTTTTGTTAAATTAGGCATATAGCTTAATTAGAAGGGTAATGAACACCATGTAATCCATGTTTGCAAAGTGATAGGCATATGCTCTCCCCTTAATTGGCTGACCAAAAATCTAGACTCACTATTTAAATTATTGCATTAGGATAATACCTTTAGAAGGTCTGCCCTCCTGAATAGCCCATAAGGTTGGGTGAGAGGGGAGCAACCTAAGTGGGAATGACTAAAGCCAAGTAATTCCAACCCACTATAATCAAATGTGGTGATAATGAAAATCACCTCCAACGGTTGTGATTCATTGATAGCCCTCCCCCAATATCCTTGTGATCGATAAAGCCCTTGTTCTAAAGGTTGGGAGGCCTCTTGAGGGAGTTTATCATTGACGCATCAAATGAAAAAATCCTTACTAATAACCTTAAGCATAGAATCCAGTCGAGTTAATAACCAGATGTATCATAATATCACAGTGCAAGGGTGGGGAAGAATCTGCCCTCAAGACACTCACCATAAGGCTCCCAAGAAAATGATCCAATTGAGGAGAAATTCTCTTTGGATCAACTTCTGGTAAAATGCAAAAAATGAGTGCACCCCAGGGTGTGACAAGGCTATTTGAGCTGACGAAGATACCAAGATGTGAGTTGTGGTTTTATGATGACCTTTTGAGAATAGGAAAAGTCTGGCTGATTTTATCTTCAATTGTGCAAACCTATGAAAGTCATTGGGATTGGAAAAGATCCTAGAACATACACTCAATGTTTAGATCATAGGGTAAAACATTTGTTCGATTACTTTCTTCTGTGTTTACAATCATTATTTAGAAAATCATCCATTGAAACACTCAGAAATTTCAATCCAAAACAAGATCAATATGTCAAAAAATTTAAACACTACAATAGTTTAGCGCATAGGCCAGGCAAAATAACACATAGACTGAAAATTTTAGCACATAGATCTAGTAAAATAGTGTATAGTCTAGGAAAAATAGCGCATAGACTAAGAAAATTAGCGCATAAAGGGAACAAATTAGTGCATCCAGGGAATAGATTAGCACATCAAGGGAATAGAGTAGCACATAGACCAAACAAAGTAATGCATACACAATATAATTTAGCACAAAGACTTGTTCATATATCATACAGTGACCAAAAATCCAACATCTAACAAAAACAAAACTCGGATTCGAATACCCTTTTCAGAGTAGAGTTCATTTTCATCATCATCAGATTGATTTTAGAGTTAGGAAAATCTAGTTTTGCAAGTGAAACCTTTTAACATAGCCTAGATCAAAACATTTCAAGTGCATAATTATCATTCTTGATTTTTTATTTCAACATAGTTTCATTATCAGGATCTATCATCCTTCATCATGAAACAGGGTCTTTAGATCATATCAACCTAGTCCCATCAATAGGATCTTTCTTATTTGACTTGGTTAACTCACCTCAAATTAGTACTTGAAGCAAAAGATCAAAGCTTAAAAACCTTTAACCATGTGCATGCCAATTTTGACTAGATATCAAAGGGAAAGACTAAAACAACAAAAACAAAAACAAAAATCCACAATGGAAGAGGAAATTCCTATCCTTCATTGAAATAGATCGCATGATGATGACAATGAGGAAATATTTGAAGAAATAATCAAAGGAGCACAATAGGATCCTAGGTTTGGTAAATTCATGGAAAATGTGTTAGAAACTGACAAAGAGAAATACTTTCTAATGTTGGCACACCTAGGTGTCAAACTACCCCATGACTTTGATGTGACACTATTAAGACAAACCAAAGAGACAAGTGAAGCTCGAAACAGGGACACTAGAATTCATGATGATAAGATTAGGGATAGTAGAAGGAGAGAAACAAGGTGATACGGATGTGAATCGCACTACTAACACTCGAACTCATCGTGATAAGATCAAGGACAGTGGAAACAATGAAACAACGAATGATACGGATTATCCCCTCTTGGCTCTCACAAAACAAATACAAATACTTCAACAACAAATCCAAAATATACACAGGGCAACAATAAACAAATGCTCATTGGAGGATATCTATCTATATCCATATGACATAATTTTGAACATGATATTTCCACCAAATTGTCAAATTATTAAATATGAAAAATACAATGGGAAAACTGATCCACAAGATCATGTGAGAGAATTTTTTACATTTGGTATGGAATTTGTACATAATGAGACCTATATAATGAATTTATTTCCAAGGAGCTTGGGTGGACAAGCCATGGAATGGTTTTCAAAACTTCCATTGAGTATCAAATCATTTGAAGAACTAGTAGACAAATTTGTCTCTCAATATTCATATAACATTGAACACAAAATAACCATCCTTGATCTATGCAACACAAAACAGAAAAATAGAGAATCATTCATTGCATTCTTGCAAAGATGGAGGTGATTGTCTATTAGGTATCCTCATCTTGTACCTGAAAGGGAAAAGATGGACATTTTCATTGACAATATAAATGGTGAAATGAATTACAAACTCAAATTACAATGTCCACCAAGTTTTGACAAATTAATCGAAAATGGAATCAATATTGAAGAATCTTTGATTAAAAGGGGAGTATTGAAACTCTATAAAGAGGGAGAAAATTATTCCAAAAATAATAACAATAATGATAAACCAAAGTTTTGGACAAGAAATAGAAACATTGTCAATAATGAAGTGGTTGATGCTAACAATGTAAAACTGAGACAACCCATCTTCAATCTATCAAGTCATGCAGCGGTGGTTAATCAAGACAACAACAAACCCAAACCACCCCCACCAACTTTCACAGAAGATTTACACTGATTAGTGAACCACTTGAATCAACTTTGAAAACACTTCTTGCAAATAAACTGATTATGTTACCAGAAGCAAAATATTTTGAGCCCAAAATCAAACCAGCATGGTAGAATGACAATCATTATTGTGATTATCATAGAAATAAGGGACATAAAATGAATTATTGTCAAAGATTGAAACATGTTATTCAAGACTTGATAGATAACAAAGTAATAACAGTGGATGGACATAAAAAAAATGAGGCACGTGTTGCTTTTAAAACTCCACTTCCAAATTATGAAAAGGGTGAAGCATCAACATCAAAAGATAACAAAGGAAAAGAAAAGATCAATTATACTTCCACTTATGACAATGTATTCAATGTCATTGTGGTCAAAGAGAAACATCAACCTAAACCTGCAAATGCAATCACAAGATGTAAAGCTAAGGTAACTTTGTGGGGTCCAACAACTAATGTGCCATCCCCTTCTAAACAATAAAACATTGTGGAACAATTACAAAAGATGCCCGCACAAATATCCATATTAGAGATTTCAAAACTTTCCCCAACACATAAATAAATTCTATAAAAATATCTATTGGATACCATTGTTCCTAATGATTTGGGTGTTGATCAATTCCAAGCCATGGTGGAACATTTAACAGTCCTACATTGCTTATCCTTTACATGACATTCTCTAATATCCACATAATGCTCCTCTTCATATTGAAGTCATCATTCATAAAATGTGGGTCAAACATGTCCTAATAGATGGAGGAGCCAGTTTAAACATGTGTTCATTAATTCTTGTTTGTGCCTTGGGATTTTCTAAAAAGGAAGTTGATCCTCGCAAAACGATCACAATAAAGGCATATAATGAAGAGGAACATTCTTCTAAAGGAATAGTCATTTTTCCAATCAGAGTGAGACCCATACAAAAGGATATAATATGTCAAGTCTTAGACTTGAATTTATCTTACAACATACTTTTGGGCAAACCATAGATTTATGAAATGCAAGTTGTTCAATCAATGTACCATCAATGTTTGAAGTTTCCTTTTAACAGCTAAGAAATCACAATTGTTGGAGATTCAAACCCATTTCAATATTATAACATGGTCAAACCTATAACAGATACCATTGTTCTGCATAACAGGGAGGCATCTTCTTCTAGTTCACCACCTAAGGAGAGTTCATTTGCATCCACTTTGGCAAATTTTGAGAAACAGATGAAATTGAAGTATAAAGGAATAGGAGAATATTCTCTATCTGATTTGTCACTTTCTCCTAGGTCATATGAAAAACCATCAACGTCAAAGCAACAACAAGTTTCAAAACCACTCAAAATATTTGATGGATCATTTATCAAAGCAGGTACTTTATCTAAAGAAACTGAAGATAAAGACAACCTATAGTGGCTATACAAAGATGAATAGGAATCCCAACAAGAAATTAAAAAATGTCAACATACTAACAGAACAAAATGGAAAAGGATTCCATATCCTATAGAAGATGGGATATGATAGCAAGGGTCTTGTAGGCAAAAGAAAAGAAGGTATTCTAGAGCCTATAGAGCTTCCTTCTCAAAATGTCAAGGAAGACAGGACTAGGTTTTGGACAAGACAAAATGACTCATGAGCATGAAGAAGAAGTAGATCACAAACAAGAAGAAGAAGAAGCAGCTTGCAAACAACAACAACAAGAAGAAGCATTCCACAAGCAATAAGAGAAGGATAGTAGTTGAAAATAAGAACTTGTCAACAAGAGAGAAGAAGATACCCATGATCTCTATGAACAAATATTCAGATCACAAGCTTCTAGTGAGATAGACTACAATGAGTGGGAGTGGGATTCATATCATTATGAAAAATCCTCTGAAGGATCCTATTATGCAAAATATGTTGATACTGATATAGTTCACTCCTATGTAGGACAAACATCAAAGTATAGACCTCTTGAATTAGAATCACAATCTATCAATTCTGACTACATCGATGATAATCAGAGAATAATCGGGAGAGGTCATTCTGAGGAGAGTAACATCATAGACCTGGAAGTAAACATTTAAAACTTGGACATTTCCATTATGACCCTTAACACCTTTGAAACTAACAAAGAAAACAACCCTCTACCTTTGGTACATCCAGAGCTTATTGATTGGGAGCAAAATGAATTCATTGAGATAGAAACTCTTCCTAATGACTATGCTATTACTCAATATCTCAATACCATAGAACCCAAAACTTCTTCCACCAGTGAATATAATGACGCAACTCCTAGTCGAGGGGGTGCCAAGTCTCTTAGTCGTAAAAGAAAAATAAATAAATCAAATATCAGATCTAATGTTGAAAACCATTTGATGGCAACATTAGATCAAGAAAAAATAAAAAGAAAGGGCATATCCAATGGTGAAAACCTCCTCGAGGCACCAGAGGATGAGAGACTTGACACTCTTCCCAACCACTATCGGGAGAGTTCTTCAATATTGATCAAGCCAACAAAACCAGTCAACATTGGTACAAAATCCAATCCAAAGATCATACACCAAGCAACATCACTGTCAGAACAAGAGAAGCAGGATTACAGTGAATTTTTTAAAAAGAGACAAATAAACTTTGTTTGGTCATATGCAGATATTTTAGGGTTAGATCATGATCTAATAATGCATCATTTAAATGTCTCTCCTAGAGCCAAATAAATGAAGCAGAAATTGAGAAAAATGCATCCTCACATTGCTCTACTAGGAAAAATAGAATTGAAGAAACTATTAGATATGGGGTTCATAAGACTAGTGGCATATCCAGAATGGGTATCAAACATTATACTTGTCTTTAAGCCAAATAAAAGTATCTGGATATGTATATATTTCAGAGATCTCAACAAAGTGTGTCCAAAAGATGACTTTCCTTTGCCAAGCATAGACATTATTGTGGATTCAATGGCTAGACATGCCATACTTTCTTTAATGGATGGTTTCTCAGGATATAATCAAATCAAGATAGCACTTGAAGATTAGGAGAAGACATATTTCACATGTCCTTGGGGAACATTTTGTAGGAATGTCATGCCTTTTGGACTAAAGAACACAGGGGCAACATATAAAAGAGCAATGACGATAATTTTTCATGATATGATGCATATATTCATAGAAGATTATGTTGATGAACTATTAGAAAAATCATTCACTAGAGAAGAACTTTTTGAGATCTTGGATAAGATCTTTCAACGTTTGGAAAAATTCAAGTTGTGGCTCAATCCAAAGAAATGTGCTTTCAAAGTCACATCTGGCAAGCTTTTAGGGTATATCGTTTCTACTCGAGGCATTGAAGTAGATCCAGCAAAGGTGAAATCAATTATGGAAATAGAATCACCCAAGAATATCAATAAACTAAGGTCACTACAAGGAAAGATACAATCTATCAGAAGATTCGTTTCTCAATTGGCAAATAGATATCATACATGTACTCATTTGCTACACAAGAATGTTCCATTCAAATGGGATGACAAGTGTGAAGAACCTTTCAACAAACTGAAAGAATATATGATGAATCCATCTATTTTAATGCCACCAATGGAAGGAAAACCACTCTTGCTCTACATATCAACTATGGAGGTATCATTGGGTGCTCTTTTGGCACAAGAAGACCATGAAGGAAAAGAAAGAGATATCTATTATATCAACAAGAACTTTAGTTGGGTACGAGCACATTTATACATCTATTAAAAAGGTATATTTAGTTGTAGTGTTTGCGTCTCAAAAAATATAACACTATATGTTGACTCATTTAGTTAAGTTGATAGCTAAGATAGATCCATTGAAATATCTTCTCAGTAAAGGCACACTAATAGGGAGATTAGAAAAATGGGTTATGATCTTTGAGTGAATTAATATTGAATATGTAGACAAAAAACCTATCAAGGGTCAGGTGATTGCAGATCAACTAGTTGAAGCACCATTGTATGATGACAATCCTTTGAAAATTAAATTTCTAGATGCAAATGTTCTCATAGTTACAAAGCAAACATGGAAATTGTATTTTGATGGCTCTTATAGTCAACATGGATCGGGAGTTGGCATATTGTTCATAACACCTCAAGGACATACAATCCCGAAGTCATACAGATTGAATTTTTCTTATACCAATAACATAGCAAAATATGAGGCATTAGTTACTAGGATCAAAATGGCTATCGGATGGAATATCATGGAGCTACATGTTTATGGGGATTCTCAACTAGTAATTAATCAAGTCAACGATGATTATTAGATGAAAGATGACAAGTTGATGCCTTACAAAAAAATGGTTGATGACTTCAAGCCGTACTTTGTCGAAATCACATTTGAACAAATTCCAAGGTCCAACAACAAAGCTCTAGATGTTATGGCAACTATTTCTTCTCTTCTACAGACACAGGAACATCAAGCTCATTATGAATTCCTAGTGGAAGAATTGTTTTATCTTTTCCATGATTACCCTGATACCCAAATCATTTTCCACCTAGTAGGACCCAATTCCTCTTGTTCTGGACAAATCTATACCTACTTGAAAGACAATACCCTCCCCCTAGACCTGTCAAAAAATAAAAAATGAAACTTTATTCAGCAATCCGCTCATTATACCATAATTACAGATACACTTTATCGACGAGGTCTGGATAGTACAATCCTCAGATGTCTTGAACGTGAAGAATCTGAGAAGGCATGGAAAAAAGTTAATGAAGGTATTTGTGGCACTCATTTAAGTGGTCTTACTCTTGTGAATAAACTCACGTGATTGGGATATTATTGGCCGAATATGGAGAAAGACTCTTTTCAGTGTACTAAGAAATGTAAACAATGTCAAATTCATGGTAACCTCATACATGCACCAACTCAGGAGCTACACACTATTGCAAATTCATGGCCTTTTTGTTAGTGGGGTCTAGATCTTGTGGGCAATATTCATCCTTCATCTTCTAATGGTCACAATTTCATCATCATGGCAACATAATATTTCACAAAATGGATTGAAGTTGTTCCTCTAACTGTGGTTACAGGAAAACAAATTGCCTCCTTCATCCTCAATTACATCATCTATCATTATGGCATCCCTATTTCCATTATCATTGCTAATGGGAGACCTTTCAAGAATCGGGATGTAAAAGAAATTTGTGATAGATTTAATATCCAACACAAATTTTTCATGCCATACTATCCCCAAGGAAACTGTTAAGTTGAGGCATCTAACAAAACTATCTTGAAAATCCTGAAAAAGAGTCAATGACATCGATTGAGATTGGCATGTTTAGTTAAATCCTGCTTTGTGGGCCTGTTGTACTAGCATCTGCACACCCACTGGATCCACACCATATTCCCTGGTCTATGGATCTGAAGCAATCTCGCCCATTGAAGTTGAGATACCTTCCTTGAAGGTATCACTAAAAGGCCTAATTCTAGATAAATAATATCGAGTATCCAAGCTACAGGAGTTGGAATTGCTGCAAGAGCGTCATAAGGATGCTTTTGACCATTTAAAATCATATCAGTAGAGAATGGCAAGAAACTATAATCACAAGGTCAAACCTAGGGTATTTCAGATTGGAGATATAGTACTGAAGGAGAATCCAAGCAATCAGTAGGATCGTGAAAAGCAAGGGAAGTTTAAACTGAATTGGTTGGGTCCTTTCATTATCATGGCTGCATATGGGTCTAGTGCTTGCTAACTATCAATACTAGAAGGTGATTGGCTTAAAGAGGCTATCAACAACTTACATCTAAAAAGTTTTATGTCCGAAAAAATCCAAAAAAAGTGAAAAAGCTGAAAAATACAAAAAAAATCAAATATGAGAAAAAGTACAATAAAACAAATAGTGAGAACCTGGAAAGATGCGTTATTTGTAAACTAGCTCCTCCATCTATTTGTGTGTGCATATTTCCATTTTAATTCGCCATCATTGTATATGTTCATGATAAAACCCTTTTGCACATATTCAGGCATTGCAACAACATCTCACCATGGCTTGGGATAATTGTATATACTCATAATAAAAGGATTGATTTCTGGACTGGGGGCAAATTCCTAAACCTAGCTAGGAAAATCTACATTGAGTGTAAAACAACAGACAAACAACATTAGGACAACAATCGTAAAACAAGATCACAAAATTCAACATTGAACATTGATCATAATTTAGGAAAACCACTATCAAACTCAACATCAAGGTCCATAAACAAAAATCAATGGATGATTTCTTTTGAATCATGGTTTGATCACTTTCGCATGAATGTTAAACTATCAT
Source organism: Cryptomeria japonica (assembly GCF_030272615.1). Taxonomy (NCBI): domain Eukaryota; kingdom Viridiplantae; phylum Streptophyta; class Pinopsida; order Cupressales; family Cupressaceae; genus Cryptomeria; species Cryptomeria japonica. The sequence continues at coordinate 235,839,784 of NC_081407.1, read as the reverse complement.
ATCGTGATTTTTATTATCATGTATCCTAAGTGACTCAAGGATATCTTGAACTAGAGGAGCAATGAGGGAGCATGATATTTTCTTTGTCTGTTGTCTATGAGTTAGTCATTAATACTGTGTAAATTTGTCACAGGACATGATCGACAAAGTATCATCGAGGACATTTCGGATTTACATAGGAAAAAGATTAATTCTCATCTATTTTACACAAGCAATACTTAGGACATCTTGGTTCAATTATACCTTGATGCTTATATTAACTTGCAATATCAAAATCCACATAAACAATACTTAGGTCATCATGGTCTAATTAAATCATTGATGTTTGTACTAACTTATAACATTTTAAAGGCTCAATGGTGATAAAAATCATGACAAAATGTCTAACAAGATGACAACATTGAATTGATTAGCTTTTTCGTATTTAAGGTGGAATGCATTCATAGTGGGTCTTGCATAAACATTTCATTCATATCTTTCATTAGTGTTCCAAGGCTTGAGATTTGAAAATGATTTTATATTTCTTATTAAGGAATTGAGTACATTGAACATTAACAAAAACAAACAATTCATCTTCATTGAATTCCATTTTTAAGTCTGTGGCATCATCATTGTATTTATTCATGATGGATGTTTCATTTCATTAATCATCATTTTCATGCATCATTTCATGTATTTACATTTAATTGAGAATTGCATTAGTCATTTTATGTATATAGTCACATTCATTTAAATAATTACATTTAGTTGCATTATATCATCTCATCATTGCATTGTAATTCATTTTAGGTCATTAAATCAGTATATCATCTCATCATTGTGCATTATATCATTCATTTAGTTAGTCCATACATTTCAATATATCATCACATTTTGTAAAACATTGCATTTCATCTATCATGGCATCATACATATCATTGCATATTTCATTCATTAGGATCACATTGCATCATATCACAATTAATTTATACATAAGCATAAAACATCAGGTGTCAATAAGCATCTCATACATCATATCGTCACATCATAAAATGCATCACATAATAGGTCATCACCACTATACCTTTTTCATATATGTGCATCCATCATAACATAGATCATTACATCATCATTTCAAAATCATCATACATCTCATCATTGAGTAAACATCACATACAAAATCATAAGTCGCATGAGCATCATACATATCATAATTAAAAAAATCATAAGCAGATCATCTAATTGAGTAATCAATTCCATACACCCATCATATAGGTCAAGTAAAGCATGTAAAATAAATGCATCCATCATGTAAATAATGCACAATCACATCATAAAGCATATAGACGGCATCCATCAATAGCATCTACTACATCTCATATACTCAATAATTAATCAATGTCTAGTGTATAATGATATCACATAATATGAGAGATGCATCAAAATACAATGGCAAGAGTGTATACATTGAAGAGGCAAAACACATGAATCTACGTTGTGCTCTCTCTGGGCACTATTGGTCTAGCTGACCCTCTTGTTTCTCCAATAGATGGACCAACATCTAGATCTATATCTCTATGAAGTGGACCTATAACACCCCTACTCTTAGTGTGTGACCAACTTTGTCCAGATCTCATCCTCAAAACTTGTACATAGCTGGGGGAACACTGACCAGCAGAAACAACATCATCATATAGCTTTCGGTAATACTCAGCCTCCTTGGCTGAGTACCAGATCTCTCTAATAGTGTCACCTATGATGGTCCCCACAGTAGCTCTCTCTAACCTATCAGCAAGGTCCTCAGTGCGTCCATAGCGCTCAATAGTTGTGTCTCTCTATGTAGTCAAAGAGGTGATCTGAGCTTGGGCTTGAGCAAGATGACCCTATGTCTAAACTAGTTGAGCATGATCCTGTGACACCTATCACTACAGCTGCTGAACCACACTTTATAGTGAAAGCTATCTATGTCTACTACTGATGTGAGGACACCCTGACCTAAATCTATTGTTGTTGTTGGGCTGGCTACTGCTATCCTACACCCTGACCAGGGGCATCTGCCCTAGTGGTATCCAATGTAATAGGTCTCTTGGATCTCCTCCTTTGCACTACCCTGGTATCCCACCCTCCAAGATTCTCCTCCTATTCTCTTTGCTGACCAAAGCCACTAGCACCATCATACCCTCTACCATCCCCACCATCATCTTCGTCTCCACCCTCATCTCCACCCATCCTTCTTCTAGGTGCCCTCGGCTATGGTTTATCATCATCATCAAAGGGAGGCACTGACTCATCAAGGCAAGATAACCTCAGAACTGCCTGCATCACAAAATATTGGGAGTACTTTGCAGTCATCCCTCCATTTGTAGCATCAGGTCAATAATCCCATACCTAAGATCCAAGTGAAAAGTACTTAGTGCATGTTGTCTCATAGTAAATAGTAGGCCCCTGATTAGGTACATCCTACTTTCTTCGGGCATAAAGTGTAGCACCATGTGGGAATCCTTGAACCCGGCCATACTAATGGAACACCCTGGTATGGATAAATCTCTCAATCACAAATGGGGTCCCTCCAATCAAATAATATGAAGTGAAAATATAATGCATCTCAAGAGCATCATTTGGCCATGGGTCACAATCCAAGTAGGGTCTTCATATAGTAGTGTCCAAATCATCCAAAACCCATCTCTAGTGCTCTAGTTTTCCCAACTTCCACTGGACAACAACTCTTGTATATCCATAGACATAGGGCCTCCCAACAAGTCGATCTCTCTTAGCTAATGGGCAAGTGAGAGTTATATGATCCCATGCCCATATTTGTAGTAGTGTCACTCCAACTGATAAACCAGTGGTGCTAAGGTACAGCACCTAATGCAAGTCATGGTACACATGTGATAGCATGCAGGATCCCCATGCATATCGAGTACCTTGTGTGATCATCCTTTCTAGCACTCATCCCCATCCAACTGACAGTCCCTTCAACCTATGGTCAGGACATAGAAAACCTCCAACGAACCTAGCTAGTACAGAAGGTAATGGCTCATAAAAATCAAGCATATCTTACCAAGAGATGTCATAACCACAAATCTCATCATCCTCGAATATCCTCTTGAGGGCCTCGGTACCTCCTTGCTTTATCACATCATACATAACTAGATCTCCAACCATGGGAATCCGCAGGATCCAATAGACATCCTCTAGTGTGACTATCATCTCGCCAGGGGGTAGGTGAAAGGTGTTATGCTCATTGTGCCATCTCTCAGCTAGTGCAATCAATAAACACCTATTTATCCTATACTAGGTCATCTCTAATAATGAGTGCAATCCACATCTTCCAATGATATCAAGATCCGCCTACACCAAATGAGGAATCGGCTGCCACATCTTCAAGTATCGCTCTTGAGACTACAGTACCCCAAATCCTCCTATAATCACATCACATCATAGTATCAACATTCGATTAATTATCTTATCTATCAACCTAATCAGCTCATGTGAGATTTCAATCAATCTCGTTAGCACATATCATTGACTCTCATCAATCATGAGGTCAATTATCATCTATCCTATCAAGCATTAACATCATGAAAATCGAAACTGATTGAAAAATCTCAAAAAGGAGGAAGGAAAATCAATTTTCTGGTTGTCTGGTATAGATGCACTTAATTGTGCCTTCTATGCACTAAATCTAATGACATGCTAAAAGACCACCTCTATGCGCTAGACAAATCAGTCTATGCACCAAAACATATTATGCGCTACAAAACCAATCTTATGTGTTACAAGACCTAATCTATGCATTAAAATATGCAATATTGTAAAGAATCTAACCTATGCGCTGAAACATATGGCTGATGCACTAAATCAAAAACCCTGAGACCTATGCGCTAAAAGTGGGCTTCTATGCGCTAAAAGACCTCTCGTGTGTGCTAAAACAAACTAAAAACCATGAAAAACGTGCTAAAATCTAACAAAATTAATGACAAAGAGGTTTTTGGGGTATGTACCAGTTGGCCACATCCTCCAAGTCACTAGAATCACCAAACCTGCTTGAATCTATGCTCGTGATAGGGGATCACCATTTTTACCTCAAAGCTCAATTTTACAAGTCACAATGAACAAATGAACTCAAATGGTAAACTTTTTTAACTTTTACCCTATTAAAGGATGGGAAGAGGGATAATTAAGTGGGATTGTATTTTCCACTTGCCAAGCTTATTTTTTGTGCAACATTATTCCTTCCTTTTATAGTGAGATGAATCGTTTGAAAATTCCTAAAAATTTAAAAATCTTCAAAAATTTCTCCAATTCATCTCTCAAGGGGGCATGCACACATTATTAAACGATGATCAAAGTCTGGGGCAAAATCAATGTTTATCGGTATCTGGGGCATCGTCTGGGGCATCAAGCAAATTTTTCTTTGAACTAATGTGTTGCAAACATATTGTCTCAAAGAGGGGCAAAATGTATACACTAAATATTGGCCTAGAGAGAATTAATTAAATATGAGTTATTTAATTAATAAATCCTCAATTCTTCTACTTATAAATAAATTGAATAATTTATTTATATAGTTCATTTTCTAAATTCATCCTATCATAGATCATTTTCTTCATTTGCCTAATCAAATGAGCAAATTTAATTAATTTGTTTTATTTGATTATTCCCGCCCACTTAATTTAAATTTTTAAATTCAAATTTGATCAAATGATTCCTAACTTCTAACCACCTAACTAACCCTCCTCTAAGCTAACCTACCATCTATCCTTGGGTTGAACCAACCCTATCCCTTCAAACTACCTCTATCCTAACCTCCTATGGAGTGTCTCTCCCCTCATGAGGACACATGGCTTCCTTTCAACATGTCTTACCTCTTCATGCCACTTGCCCTCTTGTAGGACATGTGTTGCATTTGTTGGAGATTCCCTTGCCACTTGCCCTCTTGTAGGACATGTGTTGCATTTTTTGGAGATTCCCTTGCCACTTGCCCTCTTGTAGGACATGTGTTGCATTTGTTGGAGATTCCCTTGCCACTTGTCCTTCCTAGGATGACAAGTGTCATATTTCCCCAAGCCCATCCTAACTTCTCCATCTCTCACCGATCATCTCTCCAAGTTGAATCTAGACTGTTGAATCCTACCACCCAGCCTCACACCTTAGAAAGGTTATAAGTTCCCCCTCTTTTCATTCATGAAAGGATCATTGATCTTTTTATCATCTTGCATATCTAATCTTGTATTCAAAGCTTTAGCAATCATACCTACCATAGAAGCATTTATGCTCTTTTCATTTAGTATTAGCATTAGTTCATAATGGCATAGCAATCATGTTAATGTAGAATCATCCATTTCATCTTCATTTAGATTATAATATCATAGCATAGTATACTCATTCTTCAAGTTGTCATCTTGGAGGTTCATGTTGCTGCTGAGAACCAATCAACGGACCAACAAGATCCTTGGAGATAGAGGACAATGAGATGTCATTGGGGATTGTTCTTTTACCTTGCTTATTAATTTGTTCCTTAATATAATGTTTCATTGGTGTGTTTTGAATGTTTTTAACCGACTGATTCACATTCCTAGCATACAATTTACATATGGCCCAACAAAAATTATGGACAAAAAAGCTTTTGGGGATGCTCTTGAAGGTGAATTTCAATCAAACACAGGAAAATACATAGTAGATATAGACTTTAATGCCATTTTGGATCCCAATGAGAAGATAGAGGGGGCATTGGTAGGATGACACAATCACAATTAGATTTATCTTCCTTTATGAACATGAATGGATTAATAGATGTCAAATCAACTAATGGGAATTTTACTTGAAATAACCGAAGGGATGGCTTCACCAATATAGTGAGACTAGATTGGTTCCTCATTTTAGATGATAGGATGGGAACCTCTCTCCTTTTTATATCCCAAATTAAAATGATTACTATTAGATCATTTCTCGATGGAGCTCCATATTAATGAGGATTATCCCCCTTTGCAATGCTAATTTTAGATTTAGAAGATGTTGTTTGGAAGGCGGGACCTAAAAGACCTTATGAAGGAATTCTAGGACGAGTCTGACACCTTTTTTGGCACCAAAATGTTTGTATTCTACAAAAGGCTTCAATTCCTCAAAGGTAAATTAAATTTTGTGAGATTTTGCCAAGATCAAGAGGCAATGGAAAGCACAAATAAGAGAGAACAAAATAGATGATAGAAATAAACTGTATTCTATCAAGATGAAAAATATGATCAACTAGATCATTAAGCATTACATACAATGAATATGAGCCTGCTTATATAGGCAAGGCTATATGGATATGTGAGCACACAAACATGACATGTGGCTCAATAAGAAACAAGGGTAGGTAGGAAATAGGTGTGGGTAGGTAGGAGAAACAATATAATAGTCCACATGAGGTGGATCACCCACTGAATGTGGAGTGTAACAACAAGATCAACACCATAAAAGGTGGAATTTCTCCTACACACACTATCCCAATGTGGCACAAACACCCAAGTGTCTCATACCCAAACTATTATGAAATGCATTTCCTAAGTAAACTTAAGTAAAGTGTAATAATATCCATGATGAATAATTATTTACACAAACAAATATCTAAAATAAGACTCATTTTCATAATAACTTTGAAGAAAAAGTAAGAATTGAAATAGAGATGGATATTTTAAGCAAAAGCACTATTAAAAATGGTATGACATGTGTAGAATATGTCAATAAAAATGAATAATTAGAAAAATACAGTGAAACATTACTAAGGGAGGGGTGTTATTGGAGATCCAAATCAAAGGAAGTATAGCTCAAGGAGAGTGATCTTAACACCAAATTTTTCATAATATAGAAAAATGAAGAGGGGTTGGAATAAATCGCTCGACCACAAAACTTAGATGGTCAAATTGTGATCAATCCTCAAGACCTACAAGCAAAAGGAATATGTTTTTTGAGAATTTGTTGAGCGAGGTTGAGGGTTTTTGAACCCCTCCAAAATAATTCAGTAAATTGAATACCATGCTTAGAATCTCAAGAGGACAATGGATACCTAATCTCCCCTATCTTTGAGGAAGAGATTAAAGTAACAACTTTTTGATTGCACCTGGATAAGATGGGCCAGGTCCCTATGGATTTCTAGTGTTGTTTTTTGGTGCAGGAGCACCTCATCCCTTCAAGGTCTCATATGTGGGGCATGATTTATTTTGTTTTTGTTTTTTTAAATAATGTCTATTTAGACCCAACATGATGTAATAAGGCCAATAGTGCCAATAAAATGTAAAGGTTGAGTCAGTTGAGTCATATGTCCTAAAAATTGTCAAATTGCTCACATAGGGCATAGTGGTCAAAACAAGTCAAAATGGCAATATCAAGGTTGTAGGGAATATTGTGTGTCATTTTTAATGTTATAACATGTTATTTAACCTATTTGGGGTATTGGATGATCAAGAAGTACAATAAACCAAAGGTTGTCAAAAAGCAAGAAATGTTGTCAATGCAACTTTTCAAAGTTGCTTGACAACATTTGCAAAAATGTTGGTTTTTGGTGGTTATAGGTGGTTGGTCAGTTGGAAATCCTTATAATGATATAAATATGGTTAAAACACTCCTCAAAAGAATTTAATTCTCATAATTTAAGTTTTTGGCAATAATAGTAAGTGGTTTCCTTGCACATTCTGTGTTTTTCATTAACTTTCCTCACATTCAGTCTGCAAGTTGTTAGTTTTCACCATTGCTATGCATTGAAGGTTCGTTAACATGGTTTGAGGGTTTAATAATAGTAAATTACCTTTCATTTACTTTATGTTTCATGTCATTTGGTGTTGTTTTGGCAAAGATACAATAAGTTCTCTCAAAATTGTCAAAACCCAGAACTAGGGCAAACCGAGACAAAGAAAATGCTATATCTTTTTGTTCCTGGTTGATCAAGCCACACAAATTGGTGGAAATATGTAATATTATGTAAATTATCATGTCATTATTGTTTTAGGGTTCCATGATATGTTTTTCATGTGGTTTGAGGCATGAAGGTGACTGAAAACTTGCCTCAGAAAGGTTTGACTGTCACAAGAAAAATATAGTCCTAATACGGGGTCAATATCTCAAAATTCAACCGTTGGATCTTTCTTATTTTTTTATATGTTCTTCATACCCAATTTTTATATAGTCCCATTAGAGAGATCTGCAAAATATGTCTAATTGAAAAAAATATTCATCTCTGAGTGAGCATGTGTCAAAGAGGCCAGTAAGTTCTTGTTTAACGGTAACCTTTTGTACATGTTGAGGGTTGGGTCAAAGTACATGGTGTTTGATAATTAAGGGTTGGTAGGAGTGTTGAGAGGGTATGTGGAAGTCTCAAGGCTCTATATAAATTTATGGTATCCTTCAAAAAAACTTAAACTCCCTTTGGTTTATGACTGTCCTCAATGCCAAGAAACCTATCCTAGTTGGTCTAGAAGGTATGATTGAGTTCATAGGCAAGAGCAATATGTGTGGAGTTTTATTAAATATTATGGAAAACCTTCATAAGGGGAAGTGTTTAATCATTTTTAAACCTCAACAATGTGAAGTAGATTCCTAAAAGGTGTAGGGCTTGTGTGTGCGGTTGTAGAAGCTCTGCATCATTTTTCCAAACTTGTTGAGATTTTATGAGGTTGGACATTTTAGGGTTGATGGAAGAATCAAGAAGGAAGACCAAAATAACATAAACATTACTTTAATTATGAAGAAACGTGATTGCTCCACTTTTGCATATTTTTTCCCAATCTCTCTATGCAACACCATCTACAAGATCATTGCCAAGGTAAATGACAAACAAACTCAAACTGGTTTTACTAAACTAAAGTGGATTCATGTCAAATAGGAACATCATGAATGGCATCATAGTCACCCATGAGGTTCTACATTTGATAAAAAAAAATTACAATTTGAAAGAGAGGATACTAGAAAGCTCGACACTAGTAAAGCTTATGACACAGTTAGATGGTGTTCCTTTGTCATGATTATGGAGAAGTTTGGTTTCTATGATACATGGATCAAATAGATATCTAGATGCATATCCTCCCCAAGATATGTAGTTATTAGCAATGGGGTCCCTTGTAGTTTCTTTGAAGGTGTTTGATGTCTCTAACATGGTGGCCCCTTATGCCCCTTACTATTTATGATTATTACAGAAAAACTTGGCAAAAATATTTCTTCTCTAGCAGTAGAGGGTGAATAGAAAGGTATTAATGCCATTAATGATGTGTCACCCTTTACCCACCAATTTTCTATTGATTACATATTGTTATACATGATTTCTTCTTTGGGTGAGGTATAAGTGATCAATAAAGTGTTGGATGAACATAATTGCACATCCAATCAAATAATTAACAAAGAGAAATCACGAGCCTTCTTCAATACACCAATTGATAGCTAGTATTGCATTTCTTGGTTGGATTCAACATAGACAACCTCCCATCTCCCTACCTAGGGCTCCCTTTATTCAATGGAGCAACTAGAGACAACTTGTGGAATGAGACAACAAACAAATGTGGGAAGAAACTAGAAAGTTGGAAGGGTTGCTAGCTCTCCTTCACTGAAAGATTAACAATGTTGAAGGTGATGGTGGTTGGAATCTCAATATATTTGTTGTCTTATGTGGAAATAACCAAAGGAATGGCACAAAAACTCTCATCTGAACAACATATTTTTTTGTGGGAAGGTCTGAATGAAAACAAAAAAAAAATTCTTATTGGTTGGGAGGTGGTCAAAAAGAAAAAATCAAATGGCTATGGAGGGAGGCATCCAAGACATTCAAATTTCCATAGGTTTTACACAATAGAAGACAATTCATACACTCTTTACAACTTAAAATTCAAGTGGGAGATCATCAAAACAAATCAGGCCCACACTTGGTGTCTCAAGATCTTGGTGCATGACACCATTATTTTTTGAGAGAAGAATGGGTAGGGACCCCAATTTTGGAGGCATAACCCAATCACCTCTTTCTAGAGGCTACAATTAGCTTGTGTCTCCAAAAAAAATTGTCTCAACCCAAGGAGATATAGATGGTGAGTAACTACAGGATGCGATAGTGTAGCCTTGCACCAATCTATCCAACAACAACTCAATCACAGAGGCTACTCTAATTATAATGTTCTTAGTCAATGTTTAGAGACACCCACATATGTACATTCGATGGTGAGACACGCAAGTCTCTAGTCAACTTGACATGGCCCATACATCCACATCTCAATTAAAAAACCCTAGTTCTACAATGAAATCCAACACAACATCAATGAAGAACTATAAAATATGTAAAATCATGAAATAAATCAAATGATACCATTCACACATTGAATGGGTTTGATCTTCATTGATCTCCTATCTCCATTGATCTTGTTTTTGATATTTTGCACTTAGATTTTACTGCTTGCACAAGAGCTCAATGGTGAACGGATGTGGTTGTGATGATGTATGCTTGATTGCAAGGATGTAGGCTATGATTTCGACAGAATGTAAGCATTCTTTAAGGTTTCTATATGAAGAAAGAGAGGGGAGGAAGTCTCTTATATAGAGAACATCATAAAAATAAAGGGATAGGATTAAGAGTTGGGATAAAAGATGGTTGGTTAAGATTGAAGGGTAGGTAGAGGATATACTAAAATAAAGGGAGTGGTTAAAATAAATAAGGGGACAAAGCTAAACAAATTAATTAAATAAACTAAAGAACTTATTTAATTACTAGAGAGATGGGCCACAAAAATAAAATAAATAAAATATTTATTTAATTTGGGAAAAAGGGAATTTAAATAAATAAAAATATTTATTTAAAATAGGATAGAAAAAGGGCTAAAAAAGGATAAGTGAATTAATTAAATAAATAAAAATTTATTTTTTTAATAGAAGAAGAGCAGATAATTAAATAAATAAAAATGTTTATTTAATTAAGCTAGGACAATTTTAGGTGTCTACATTTTGCCCCTCTTTGAGACAATGTACTTTATCGTGTTGTTTCAAAGAAGATTAAAGCATAGTGGCTAAGATAGGGATATAGACTAGAAGCATGATGCCCCAATCATGGGAAGGATGATGTCGCCTCAAGAGGAAATATGGGTTAGGAGAACACATGTGTGCTCTTGAAAGGAAAGATAGGGGATAAGGCTAGAAGAGGATGAAATAGATGGTGACGAATAAGGATATGGAGAAGGTAAATTGATTGCCATACAAGTGGTTATGGATGAGAGTGGATATGGGAGATGAGATATTAATGAGAGTGATGAACTCTTGTGATATATCATCATTGAGCTTATTATGGAAATCAAATGCATGCATCTATGTATGATAAAACCTAGATAACTCACATATTGTTTGCAAGGAGTGATAAAGAAAATCACAAACAACAATCAAATGATAAAAATCATGATCCATCCTAACTACTCTAATTACTTATGGATATCCTTGAGTAGCATAGGAATATGATACAAACACAATACAAGATAAATCAAAGAAAATATAAGACTCGCTAGATCAAACAAGTCAATGATCATTTATAGATCTTCTTGCCAAGTTAAGTGTTCTTATTAAAATGGTGTTTGATAGGATGTCCATTGTAGGAAAGATGTATACGTAGGACATGATAGGATGTCCATTGTAAGAAAGAAATATCCATAGGACATGATATATGCCCATCACATGAAAGATGTATCCATAGGACATGAAATATGATAAGGTGCATATTCTAGGAATGATGTATCCATAGAGGCTTGTTTGTTTGATAAAGAGGCTAAAACTAATAGGCAATTGATCGATAAGGTTGCAAACTAGTTTGGTAGTATGTTCATTGATTCATAATTTGTTAAGCTCGTTGTTTTGATTGTGTTTGTTCAAAGTGTTGGTGTCTTAGTGAAAGACAATTTATTATGGATTTGGGATTTTTGATGAATTTTTATTTTTGTTTTGGATTTTGCAAGTTTTTTTTTTGGATTTTAATTTTTTTAATTCTTTTGGATTTTAAAAGTTTTTTTGATTTTTTTAGCTTTTTTAAAAGTTTTTTAATTTTTTAGATTTTTTAAGTTTTAAAAAAAAAAAAAAAATTCACATCATTAATTGAGGTATAAGACATATATCGAGATTTATTATCAAGAAAGATGTATTGGTTTTCCCCTAGTGTCTAGCAAGGCATAAGGCATTATGAGCAAATGAATGGATTAATGGGAGGGATATGGATAAGTGAAGGATGAAGGCAAGTTATTATGGAATTAAGGCTGATTTAATTTTCAAGGACTATCTTGTGATGGAATAACATGTTTATCCAAGCTAAGGGACTGGATATGGCAATGCAAGGTGATGACATGGTGCCTTGGATAGCATGGGGTTAATAGGAATGGACATGTTAATAGGTTTTTTGAAAACATGTTTTGCATTTTATGTCTTTAATTTTGGTCAAAGATCAAGGGATGGATATGATGGAGATAGGATACAAATAGGATAAGAAAGATCATAGGTGGTAAAGGACAATGGAAGTAACAAATAGATAATATATTGAATATAGAGGGTGTGGATAAGGTGAAGCAAAAAATGATGTATGATGTTTATGGAGATCCCTAACCTTGCCAAGATCAAAGGTGGAAAATCGATTATGGAGATAGATAGGGTGAATGAGGGACAATTAAGGATGAGGTATAATGGAGGATGAGGTAGATAGGATAGTTTTAGAGTTATCTTTTATTAGCTAATAATTATTTATTTAATTATTAGTCTATTATACTCTACGCTTAAGCTAGACTTAGGAATCTTATAATTCTTTAGGGTTTTCACCTTTAGGGTTTCGAGTATCCTTTTATAAGGATTCTCTCTTTGTATTTTTAATAACAATTGTAATTAATGAATTGCATTCTTGTTGCACAATCAATATGACTCTTCTTTTCTAGATCTCTGAATTCTGGCCTCCATAGTTTTTTTGCTTCTCTCCTTCTGTGATAGGTTTTCATGTAGGTGATCTTTGGGAGCTGTAGAGTTGATTTTTCCTCAACAATAATATGGTATTAGAGCTCCATATCTGCATGCCCTTGTTCTCTTCATGAGAGATTTTGGGCCTTGTTCTTCAGATCTGTGTATACAAGGGTTTGTGTAGTTGCTTTTTTCCATTTCTGGGGCTAGCTATTTTTTTGGTATATTTTGGTGCCAAAAGGACCTCACGGTTGGATTCAGGAGGCCGTTTCCATGAATTTTAATATAAAATTAGATATATTTTGGTATCAGGTGTTTGGGAGGCCAAAATAAATTTAGGCCCCAGGTTGTACGGCCTCATGGCACGCAAATCAAGAAAAAAAATTAGGCAGTTTAACGGCTTACCTAGGTCGTATTTCCAAAAAAAAAACATTTTTTTGGGGGGGCGATGACCTGTGCAGGTTTGTACAGCCATCAATCCATGCTAGCCCTACTCTCCGTGCCCTTCAGCCTCCCACTCTCGGCCACCGATCTTCTGCCGTCACCAGCCACCGGCCCACGTTGGCCCGCCCCGCCAACTCCCGGCCACTACCACCACTAGTTGTTTCCTCTCGGCCACCACTGCCTACTCCGCCCGGTTGTCGCTATTGCTCAGCCCGGCTGCCGCCCCTACACCACTCCCGCACCGCCCAGAAGCCATCGCCCTGTTTCCGACCCCTCCCTTGTTTTTCCAGTGATAGGGATTTTTTTGTAGGCCCCAGATTCTTTTCCAGGTAGATTGGTTATTTGGTGGTGATAGCCATATGACCGTCAAATTTATGCTCACGCTCAAATGATGTCAGCTTTGTGTAGGCAGCCTTCAGGCCCCTTCTGAGCCCATCCGAAGCACCTTCAATTTTTTGGCCATATCTTGGGCATATGGAGGCTTTTTTCAAAAAACCTTATATCACCGAAAATCTCTTTCCGAGCTCTATCCAAATCTAGAAGTTTGAATTTTTTAATTTTCTTTTTTGATGGTGTTTTTTGCTTTCAAAACCAAAGGTTCATTTTTGCACTCCGGGAGACATAACTTGAGCATCCGAACTCTGTTTTTTGAAAACTTTATATCATTGGAAAGCTTGTTCTGTGCACTTTCCATTCATATGAGTTTTATTCCCATATTTTGCTCCTAATATTTTTTTTCTTTTTTTCTTTTCAGCACTCTAGTGAATATCTTAAATCTTTCAGGTCCTGCGATCTCTTTCTTTCAGTAGGATGTCTCATCTTTGGTTGTTCTTTCTATATTTCCAGTCTTCTGTCTCTTTTAATCATTGTAGCATTTTTATTTATACAAACGCACTGAGGTAAAGTGCCACCATGCATTGTATACTTGGGATCTTGCACATCTTGTGCCTTATTGTACATGCACTACTTATAAAGTGCCATGGGGTGTTGATGTTTGACTTTGTTTTTGTTAGAACATAATGTTATTAGGGATCACATCCTTAGAACATTTATATATAATGTTCTAATATAAGGTTATAAAACCTTATATATTATATGCTTTATAAGCATATCCCATTTGAAATAACTATAATCTAATAACTATGTGTAGGGGAAAAAGCGAGACTAGGTTAACATGCCCTAATCCTACCTCTTGACACACATTACGGAATACGAAAGAGCCTAGAGATATCGCACAATTGGCTACTTCTTTTTGTGAAAGAGAGAGCCACAGGATACCTATTAGGATTCCTATTCCCTTGTTGAAATTGTAAGATCAAGTAATGCAAGTTCAAAACCCTAATCCCAAAATGCAAGTATGAACTAATAACAAGATTGCAGAATTGAGATTAAACAATGAACAGCTGTAAATACAAGGATGAAATAAGAATGCAGATGTGTACCCGAAGTCAAAATCGGACTAAAAATGTTCGGGATGGGAGCGCGGGCGCCACTGTCCTGAAAACTGCACTGGAAACTGTCGTTCTGCACTCTGAAACACTGTCAGAAAGCTGTCTGAAAGCTGTCTGTCCAGAGGACCAGGGCGCCCAGCGCCTCTGTCCCAGGGACCAGAGCGCCCAGTGCCCCTGTCCTGGCAGGACCAGGGTGCCCAGCGCCCCTGTCCCAGTCTTTTGCTCTGCAATTTGATGCAGAATGCTGTCTCGACCTGTTCTCTCCGGATCTGTATCCTGCGGCGTCGTCCGAGTCCCGAACCTGCACTTATATCTGAAAAAATGGGATGGGCGGCTATATAGGGTTTTGCCTTAGTCAAACCCCCACTTCGGTGATTTCCACCTCCACGAATAGCCAAGTTGTTTTGTAAAATGTATTATGTGTGCAGACCTAGTGTGTGTGCAAGGTCCTAAAATGCAAGAAAGCAAACTAGAGCAACCTAGAAAGTAAACCCCAATTACTTGTAAATGACAATGTAAATGCTCTAAATCAAGATGCAAAGTGATCTAAAGCATGAATAAATGATATATTGAAGCTTATGCAAAGACATGAAAACAACATGAAATCATACCCAACCCTCAAGGGAGGAGTACAAGCCAATCTTCAGTCGGTAATCTCCTATTGTTCTTCAATGTCTTCCAAGCCCTAAGTGGATGAATGAATTTGATAGATGCTTGATAGAAGGATGTTGAATGTTGTTGAAGTCTTCAAAGATTTGCTCTTTCGCTGCATATGAGGTTCCTGAAAACAAAAATCGGATCCCTTCCAATGAAGAAAGAGAGCTCTTATGTAGGAAACCCTAGATCGTAAATTCGTCTTTTGGCCGACCTAGAAATTGAATATCCTGCCAATTTCTTGGGGTTAAGCTTTATTTTATGATTGGATTGTGCTCCCAAAATTTTGGGAAAAATGTTCGGGACCATGTGCACTCCGGGCGCCACGGTCCCGGCAACTTTTCACCAAATTTTCAGGGCCGTCGGATATGATGATTTTAGAGAGAATCCTGAAGTTACAGGTGATTTCGAGATGTTTTGACCCCGAAACCAAGCCCCCAAGTTTGAAATAGGACTTAATTAGGGTTTTTGATTGAGTGATGTATTGGAGGAATAAAATGCAAAGGGCACGCTTTAGCGAAAGGGCCCAACTTTATGATGCAAAGGATGATGAAATAGGACCTTAGACCTAATTAATTTGATTAATTAAGTGCTAAAGGAGAAATGCAATGCAAAATGTAAAATGCACTAAGGCGGGTGCTAAACTAGGTGTGAAATTGTACCACCCTAGTAAGTGCGTACAATTTACGACGCTACATTTAGCCCCCACTTTAGCGGTCATATGAGTACTACGTGCATATGCAAGCTAAAGTACAGAAAAGTAAACATCATTTGAAAAAGGATATATCCATAAGTTGTCGGACGAAGCCCCCAGCGGTATCTGCAGTACACAGTTAGGAACCGCACCCTACAAAACACACGTTAGATCACAAAATCACCTAATGCTTACTAAGGAAAGTGATGAAATCTGTGAGTAGCTATATGCCCCCCCCTGTTTTGACTTGCTTATTAGGAAGGTGAAACAGGGTAGCATGTTTACTTACAACAAATTGTGTAAGAGAGTATTGATGAGGGGTGTTCACTAAATAGGCTTCATCAGAGCACTTTTTGGAACATCCCGAGAGTAGGGGAAGGAAAATATGATTCCAACGCAACAAACGGCTCGAAAATCGCATCTCTCAAACCCAAGTTATGATAAAATGAATGACAGAGGAGAATTAGGGTTTCAAAAGTAAAGATAAACAAATGAAAGTATATACCTTGAAAGTGACACTTGCATTTGTCACTTTGTTGATTTCAGAATACTATTCATTGCAGCGGAGCCCACATAGCCATCATCATGCCTTCACGATGACCGGAGCGTCCCACAAGGATTGAGATCCTGCGCCAGGCCGTGATCGATGACGAGCCACTGGACGAGGTGAGTTGACAGAATGTTTGACTTTTGATTTTTACGCATTTTGACTTTTTTGTGATCGTATGCGGGCCTTGACTGCTGACCCGGGGCCCACCCAGGGTGCCATGGTCCCTGTGGGGCACCATGGTCCCTGACAGGGGTGCCATGGTCCCTTCAGGGCACCATGGTCCTTGACAGGGGCACCATGGTCCCTGACAGGGCGCCATGGTCCCAATCAGGGCTTGGTGAGGGGATTCAGGGTTGGCATATGATGTGCGACAGTTTGCATGAGCGATTTTGATGATTGAGTACTGATTACGATTATGTTTTTGTGTTGCAGGGTCTCCCATACATGAGAGAGCATACAGCGGGACATATTCTTCGTAGTTTGCGAGATCAGATTCCGCGACTGACTCAGGCAGAGAGAGACACATTGTCGATTGTGGGATTGTGGTATGTGATCCTCATGCCAGCCATTCGATTCCATCCTGCGATGCTGATGGCATTGATGGAGCGATGGGATCCTGACACATGCACTTTTCACCTTCTAGTAGGAGAGCTGACGGTTACACTCGAGGATGTGTACCGTATACTTCGTCTTCCTATCAGAGGAGCAACTGTTACATACGCGACCGATCGGTCAGTGGAGGATCATCAGAGAGAGCAGGTGTATTGCATAGGGAGAGTCATGCCGAGCGAGACGAGAGGTCGCATCATGGTCAGCTGGCTCTTACATCCTACAGGGGAGGTACCCCTTCTGAGACGCCTTATGATCGCCATCATAGCACTAGTTGTCTGCCCTAATGGGCGAGGGATGCACATGCATGGGGGTCTCACATGGTGTATCAGAGCGATGGAGAGACATAGGAGAGTGTATGCTTGGGGTCTGAGTATGCTTGCACATCTCTATCACGATCTTGAGGAGTATGTATTTGGACAGGGTTGCAGTTTGATGACATGCACACTTCTGCAAGTGTGGATTTTAGAGCACTTCACATGCACCAGGCCTGTTGGCTTTCCGCTGAGTACGGTGAGCAAGCGACCTAGGGTGTTTGCTTATCCACTTACCAGCGAGTGGAGATTTGGAGATTTGTTATATTAGAGAGTGATTTTTGATAGACTGACAGCCGAGGTGACAGTGTGGAGACCCTACCTGCGGATGCACAGATGGGATGGGATGGAGAGACAGTTAGCATGCCTACAGAGGAACCGCCTACTACAGGGACGATATTCACACATCATAGTCCCATTCTACTTTGACCGAGTATGGAGGCAGTTTGGGCTAGAGCAATGTGTTCCAGCCAATGTGCCCATCTATACTCAACACTCACGAGTCCTTCCCAGACCTAGAGCAGTAGCGAGACCGACGATAGATGACATCGAGACTACAGATATAGAGGGATCTGATCAGGATGTAGTCACTGATTACTCTGCAGAGCCTGGAGCACAGCGCAGGTACGTCTCATGGTTTATGAGATCATATCTAGGTCCTATCTTTCCACCAGATCATCCGACAGGCCATCCAGGCCCATGGAGACATGGAGACCGAGACGAGGACCAGGGATCTAGGTCAGAGGAGCCAGAGGAGGGAGAGGGTCATGAGGAGGCAGGAGATCCTGATCCACCTACAGGCGATCAGCCCAGCGCTGAGGAGGAGGAGGAGGACACAGATAGAGATGAGGACGAGGAGGATGCAGGTGATGATGCAGATGAGGACGAGGATGAGGATAGCGAGGAGGACGATGAGGAGGAGGATAGGGATGATGAGGAGGAGTCGCATGCAGCTCCCCACCATTCAGGAGACGATACCATAGCTCTGGATCCACCTCTTATTCCCCAACAGGGGGAACATGAGGCGATACGGAGACCCGTTCCTAGTACCGTCCAGCCTACACCTGTCGTGCACAGATTAGTCGAGCGAGGGGAGCCTAGTAGATTCCAGTCACAGATACTACCGTATCATGATCCCTACTAGTGTGAGGGAGACCCAGGTATAGTTTGTTTATATATTAATTGATTAATGTTTTGATGATATAGAATGGTACTAACAAAAATCTATTCTACTGCCACAGCTAATGTGCAGGAATGGCATTCCCTGATTCAGCAGGCAGTGACAGACATTTCCACGATAGCACAGATCCCCAGTTCCTCATAGATTGCTTATAGGCCTCAGGGGAACGCGGGTCGGCATGAGGACTTGTTTTCCCCATTCCAAGTACAGGTAGACATATGGAGGGAGAGAGAGAGAGTCCTATTAGAGGACCTTCAGGGGGCGCGACAAGATCTAGCAGCAGCTCAGGCCGAGGCTACCACCTATCGCGCGATCCTTATGGATAGGGATCGTAGGAGTTCCTCTCGGAGTCACTCACGATCTGTATCGCGCTACACACCCATGGGTCCGCCTTCACGGCCAGATCAGGAGGGAGCATCCAGTCGACACTCTCCAGCCACTAGCCCTAGGGATAGGAGATGATTTTATGATGTAGGAGAGGTCACATTTTGGATGTATAGTGACCTACATTTGTATACGATCCACACATATATATATGCATATATACATGCTTCTCTTTTGTCTCAAATGTGTTATCTTTAATGCTTAAAACAATGTATATTTTGTTTTGATTAAATCTAATACATTTGGTAAATGTACATGTATGTTCAGAATTTAATTTCCTTGTGATTGATTTCTCAATGCTCCATAATTAAATTGATACATGTGTGACTTAATATTTAATCAAGTATTACATTGATGATAAGGAAGAAATATGCATTAAGTCTAAGAATCATATAACTAATGTGATTTAATTTTGAACTTAAACACAACATGATACGATTCTACTTAACACATAAAGACACTGTATAATATGCTAGCATAATGGAAATGTAAATCTTTTACAATTTACATAAATGAATTCAAGACAAATTATAAAGTAAAGAGACGCGCTTGTCAGGAACGAAGCAATATAGATTAAACATCATAACATTTAATTCTATTTTGCTTTAATTAAGAGATACTAACATATTATCTAATGTTGAAGAATTGAAAAGGAGATAGATGAGGAATGAAGAATTAAGCATAATATCTACGCAAGTGCATAGCATTGATAGGTTCTTTAAGAGGCGTACCGTCTACATCCGCTATTGTGTAAGCACCTGATCCATAATCCTCAATAACGATATATGGTCCAAGCCAATTAGGACTAAATTTTCCCTTTTCTGCAGGTAAGGCATTCACATTGCGCTGATTCTCATAAAGGACTAAGTCACCTATTGAGAAGGAACGTTGAATAACCTTATCATTATAGCTTCATTGTAGAGTTTTGTGATACACTTGAATATGCTCAAGAGCGTTTATACGCTGTTCATCAAGCATCTCAAGCTGTTGAAGTCATTGTTCTCTATAAGAGTCATCATCTACTATACCTTTGAGAGAAACCCTAAGTGATGGAATCTCTAATTCTAAGGGCATAATAGCGTCAGCACCATAAACAAGATTATAAGGAGTAGTTCCCGTAGCAATTCGTACACTCGTTCGATAGGCCCAAAGAGCATAGATTAGCTGGTTACTCCAATCCTTACCATGCTTATTCACGGTTTTGCGAAGAATTTGTTCAATTATCTTATTGGATGATTCGGCTTGACCATTTGACTGAGGATAGTATGGTGTAGAAAATTGATGTTTGATATGATACTTCTTGAGGAATTTCTTCACGTCCTTGTTCTTAAACGATGTCCCATTATCTGAGATTATAGTGGAAGGTATCCCGAATCGAGAAATGATGTTTTCTAGAAGAAATTGACAAATCACTTCAGCAGTAGAAGAGCGAAGGGGAATAGCTTCTACCCACTTCGTAAAGTAATCTGTTGCGGTTATAATGAAGGTGTGTCCTTGACATGAAGGAGGAGAGATTTTACCAATAAGATCCAAACCCCATGCGGAGAAAGGCCAAGAGGCTACTTGAGAACGAAGTTCTTGGGCAGGAGCATGAATCAGATTATTGTGTTGTTGACATTGATGACATTTTTTAACAAATGAAAAGGAATCCTTCTGCATAGTTTGCCAATAGTATCCCATACGAAGCAATCTATGAACCAAGGATTTGCCCCCAAAATGCCCCCCACAGGCACCTGAATGTGCCTCTTCAAGAGCAACGGGGATTTCTGATTTGTTAAGACAAGGAAGGAGAAGACCATCATAACCCCTTCGGTAAAGGACATTAGAAAGAATGATATATCTAGCAGACAGCTTGCGGATTCTAGCCCTAGTGTTCCTGTTAACGGAATCAGGAAAGGTACCATCGGTCAAATATCTTACGATATGCGAGTACCATTCATCTGAATCTACAAAGTCACAACATGTTACCAGACTAGAATCGTCTACAATAGCTGGAGAAATAAGGTTGTGAATAACAAATTTAAGATCAACCACAGGGTCTTCTAAAGATACAAGAGAAGCCACACATGCCATTGCATCCGCATGTCGATTATCTTTTCGAGGAACCGGTTCCATGGTATAAGAATCAAATTTTTGTAATAAAGAGATGGCAAGGTCTTTATATTGTGATAATTTGTCTTGTTTTGCTTGATACAATCTTGTTACTTGTCTTATAATCAATTGCGAATCTCCGTAGATATGTATGTGTTTTATGTTCAGAGCCAAGGCTGCTTTTATTCCTGCTATAAGAGCCTCATACTCAGCAATGTTATTGGTACACAGGAAATTTAGACGATAGGATAAGGGAATAGGTTTCCTTGTAGGAGAAATCAGAACAACACCTGCCCCCGATCCTGTACGACACTTAGAGCCATCAAAGTATAACTCCCAAGTTTCATCTTTCTCTATAGAAAGAATAAAGTCATCGGGAAATGACTCAGGGTTAGGAAAGGAGAAAGGTGAAGGGGCCTCAACTAAGTGATCGGTCAACGCTTGTCCTTTAATTGCTCTTTGTGAAACAAATTTAAGGTCAAATTCAGTTAACATCATAACCCACTTAGCTAGGCGTCCTGATAAATCAGTTTTAGAGAAAAGATGCTTCAAAGGATCAAACTTTACCATGACATGGACTTCTGAATTTAAAAGATAATGTCTCAATTTTTGAGTCGCAAACACCAAGGCCAAGCATTGTCTTTCTATCGCAGAATATCGGGTCTCATAATCGAGTAAGGTACGACTTATGTAATAAACCGGACATTCCTTACCATCTTTATCATGTTGTGCCAACAATGTTGTGAGAGCATGAGAGGAAGCAGCTGTATACAGAAGGAAAGGTTTAGACGGTTCGGCCGGTTGAAGAATAGGAGGACTAGCCAAATACACTTTTAAATCTTCAAATGCTTGCTGACAATCCTCATTCCATTGAAAAGTGATATCCTTTTTAAGAAGTTGAGTAAAAGGAAAGGTACGATCCGCAAGCTGAGACACGAACCTACGAATGGCTTGAATCTTTCCTTGTAAGCTTTTAAGTTGAGACACATTTCTAGGAGGTGGCATGTTGACAATAGCATCTATTTTCTTAGTGTCCACCTCAATCCCACGATGTGAAACTATGAATCCTAATAGTTTTCCACTATCCACACGAAAAACACATTTTCGGGGATTCAAGCGCATGTGATATTTACGAATTCTTTCAAAGATTTGATGAAGGATTTTAACATGATCCATGCGAAGAAAGGATTTGGCTAAAATATCATCAACATAATCCTCTAAAATCTTATGCATATAATCATGAAAGATAAGGGTCATTGCTCGTTGATAAGTTGCACTGGCATTTTTAAGTCCAAAAGGCATCATTATCCAACAAAACGTACCCCAAGGAGTGGTGAAAGCGGTTTTGAATTGATCTTGAGGGTTAATGAAAATCTGATTGTATCCTGAAAAACCATCCATGAAGGATAACAAGGCATGTCCTGTCGTAGAATCAACTATCATGTCAATGTTTGGAAGAGGGAAATCATCTTTTAAAGAGGCTTTATTTAGATCCCGAAAGTCGGTACACATTCTTATTTTGTTGTCTGGTTTAGCCACAGCGACAATATTTGAAATCCATGGGGAATAATCAATAGGGCAGATAAATCCAGCCTCCAATAATTTTTCAATCTCAGCCTTAACAAGCAGAGCCACTTTGGGATTCATTTTTCGAATCTTTTGCTTCACGGGCTTAGCATCAGGAACTAGGACAATATTATGAGTAACAATCTTAGGATCTATACCAGGCATGTCAGAGTATGTCCAAGCAAAGATCTCGGGGAATTCGTGCAATAAATCTTCATATTATTTTTGTTCCTCTTCATCCAAACATTTCCCAATTTTAATAGCTTTCTCTTTATTGCAAGGGTCCATCTTAACATCAGTGGTTTCACTTATGAGAAGATTACTTTGTTGAGGAGTATCCTTTAACTGAGGGAATTCTTTCACAATCTCGTCATTATCAATCTCTTTTCCAAAATAGACTTCAGTGTTCAAACAATAAGGGAGTCCCCTATTGTGATGATAACGAGGAAGAGTCTCATAGGCTCCCAAGAACTCAGCTAAAGCATCGTCAGTAGGGAAGATATCCAAAGCACAGTAACCCAAAGGATACCCATCAATGTACTCAGGATGTTGTATTGATAGAGATGTAGAGATAGCATTAACACTAATGCATGGTCTTTTAGAAGCTTTAGTACGTTTGCAGGGATTATAGCCAAGTCCAAAGGCATAATTGTGAAAATTAGTCTCTAGAGGAACTCTTATCCCTTGTTCATGAGCACCACAACCTTTTCCATGATACCCATGCTTAGCAAAAATGCGAAAACCGCGACCATAACGATCAGCCATTTTAGGAAGAGAAGGTGGTTTTTTATAAGACAAGGAATCAAACTCTTCATAATTAGAGGTGTGAGGAGAAGAAGTTTGAGAAGCGGCCACAAAATTATTACTCATAGATTCAGGTAAGGTCGATTGATTTTTAGCTTCTTCCTTCATTTCAACTTTAAGCTCTCTAGAAGGAACCTTATATTCACCTAAAAAAGTGGGATTGAAATCAAGGGATCCCCAATCATCTTCTTCAAGGATCTTCTCAGGATCAAAATCCTTCTTATGTGTAGTTTCAAGTCGAGAAGAATCTTCTTCAGGAGCTCCAGACTCATCCAAAGAATTTTGATCATCGGAGAGCGAGGATTCATCGATAGGTTTCTTGTTTAAAGAGTCATCACTAGATGAGGATGGCTTAGAGGAACCCTCTTTGGAAGGAGATGTTTGTAGACAAGCTTGAAAATTGGTATCACCTATCAAAGTATATGTCTTATTGTTATAAACAAATTTAACTTGTCTATACAATGTAGAGGGGACAGCTTGCATGTTGTGAATCCAAGGCCTCCCTAATAACAAGTTATATGTTAAATTTCCTGACATAACATGGATAGGAGTAGGCAAAGTAATAGGTCCTACTGTGAGAGGTAAGGTGATGATACCCAATGAAGTCTTAGCCACATTGTCAAAGCCACGAATGGGACGAGAGTCAGGCTCAATAAGAGACGTATCCACATTCATCTTATGCAATAGATTAATGCTACACACATTAAGGCCAGAGCCATTATCTACTAGTGTTCGTCTTATAGCAATGTCTTTCATGATAACCACAATCATCAAGGGATCATATTGTTGTTGAATTTCACTAGTAGGCAACTCATCTTGGGTAAACACAATTTGAGCTTTAGGATTCATCACAGAGTTAACCAAAGATGCTATATTACTAGATGTGTTCGGTGGAGGAACATTCAAATCTTTCAAGGCATCTTGTAACATTCCATGATGAGCGGAAGAAGTTTGAATCAAATCCCAAAGGGATATCTTAGCAGGGGTAGCTTTAAGTTGTTCTATGAGATCATATTCCTTACCCATAACTTGCGAAATACGGGGAGCTTGTGGAAGAATTGGTTGAGGATTAGGAAGAGAAACTAGAATAACAGGAGGAGGATTAGGTTGCCTATTATTTCTGGTGCGATAAGTATGGGCAACCGCATGATAACTCTCTCTAGTTATTTGCTTGGCATAACTATAAGGACTTATAGGTTTTCTTCCTTGTACGGTGATAATTGGTTTATTCGGAGTACGAAAGGAATCATGATCATACCCTCCTTGAACAGTAAGGAGAGGTGATTTAGGAACTTGAAAGGTGGGAGAAGGATAAGCACCTTGGACTTCAAAAAGAGGCTTGTTATGTTCATTCAAGTTTATCATGTTAACCAATTTAGAAGTCTTGTTCTTGTTTAAAGATTTCGATAAAGCCACAAAGTCATCAAGAGCATCATCCAACAAAGCATGATCATATCGGTTAAAAGGTTTGTCTTTTGATTCAAAAGGGGACATCTCCTCATAGAGGGGATTATTGAAAACATCCATGTTACTAGATTCAAGGGAAGAGTTGATAGGAATGTATCCTTGAGAGGAATCATTCGACTTATCTTTCTCATCACACCTAAATGGCATAGTAACAAGGTTTATGAGTTTTTGGTAAAATGAAGGTTTGGCATCCTTAGGGTTTAAAAACTCATCTAAAGCTTCATCTAATTCATCTTGGCTATACTCATAATAATCATCGAAAGCATGAACATTTTGCAAATAAAAATCTGACATTTTGAAAAGATCGCATAAAATTTAAACATACAATGCAAAGAAACACACTCCTTTTTTTTTTTCTTTTTTCTTTTTAATAAAAATGAAATGGAAACACACTAAATCTAGATCTAGATCTAACAAATGCAATGCAAGAGGAAGCAATGATAGTTTCACGTCGGGTTCACCAAAATGTATAGGGGAAAAAGCGAGACTAGGTTAACATGCCCTAATCCTACCTCTTGACACACATTACAGAATACGAAAGAGCCTAGAGATATCGCACAATTGGCTACTTCTTTTTGTGAAAGAGAGAGCCACGAGATACCTATTAGGATTCCTATTCCCTTGTTGAAATTGTAAGATCAAGTAATGCAAGTTCAAAACCCTAATCCCAAAATGCAAGTATGAACTAATAACAAGATTGCAGAATTGAGATTAAACAATGAACAGCTGTAAATACAAGGATGAAATAAGAATGCAGATGTGTACTCGGAGTCAAAATCGGACTGAAAATGTTCGGGACGGGAGCGCGGGCGCCACTGTCCTGAAAACTGCACCGGAAACTGTCGTTCTGCACTCTGAAACACTGTCGGAAAGCTGTCTGAAAGCTGTCTGTCTGGAGGACCAGGGCGCCCAGCGCCTTTGTCCCAGGGACCAGAGTGCCCAGCGCCCCTGTCTTGGCAAGACCAGGGCGCCCAGTGCCCCTGTCCCAGTCTTCTGCTCTGCAATTTGATGCAGAGTGCTGTCTCAACCTCTTCTCTTCGGATCTGTATCCTGCGGCGTCGTCCGAGTCCCGAACCTACACTTATATCTAAAAAAATGGGATGGCGGCTATATAGGGTTTTGCCTTAGTCAAACCCCGGCTTCGGTGATTTCCACCTCCATGAATAGCCAAGTTGTTTTGTAAAATGTATTGTGTGTGCAAACCTAGTGTGTGTGCAAGGTCCTAAAATGCAAGAAAGCAAACTAGAGCAACCTAGAAAGTAAACCCTAATTACTTGTAAATGACAATGTAAATGCTCTAAATCAAGATGCAAAGTGATCTAAAGCATGAATAAATGATATATTGAAGCTTATGCAAAGACATGAAAACAACATGAAATCATACCCAACCCTCAAGGGAGGAGTACAAGCCAACCTTCAGTCGGTAATCTCCTATTGTTCTTCAATGTCTTCCAAGCCCTAAGTGGATGAATGAATTTGATAGATGCTTGATAGAAGGATGTTGAATGTTGTTGAAGTCTTCAAAGATCTGCTCTTTCGCTGCATATGAGGTTCCTTAAAACAAAAATCGGATCCCTTCCAATGAAGAAAGAGAGCTCTTATGTAGGAAACCCTAGATCGTAAATTCATCTTTTGGCTGACCTAGAGATTGAATATCCCGCCAATTTCTTGGGGTTAAGCTTTATTTTATGATTGGATTGTGCTCCCAAAATTTTGGGAAAAATGTCCGGGACCATGTGCACTCCGGGCACCACGGTCCCGACAACTTTTCACCAAATTTTCAGGGCCGTCGGATATGATGATTTAAGAGAGAATCCCGAAGTTACAGGTGATTTCGAGATGTTTTGACCCCGAAACCAAGCCCCCAAGTTTGAAATAGGACTTAATTAGGGTTTTTGATTGAGTGATGTATTAGAGGAATAAATTGCAAAGGGCACGCTTTAGCGAAAGCGCCCAACTTTATGATGCAAAGGATGATGAAATAGGACCTTAGACCTAATTAATTTGATTAATTAAGTGCTAAAGGAGAAATGCAATGCAAAATGTAAAATGCACTAAAGCGGGTGCTAAACTAGGTGTGAAATTGTACCACCCTAGCAAGTGCGTACAATTTACGACGCTACAAACTATTAGATTATTAATTATTTATAAGTGGGGGTTATTGAAAAGGTGTGACTAGTGAAGTCACCCTTCCTCCTATATTGAAGGAGGTTCTCTCTCATTTGAGAGGTGTGTGAATTTGGAGCTTTATTGTGAGTTGTATCACTATGCATATGAGGTATTATTGGCCATGTGGAAGTATTGGAGGAGTGTCCCCAGGTTCATGTCTATTTTATTATAGACTATATTTGTAAGTGTTTTAATTAAATGATGCTTTATGGGGTTTTTTACCCAAAAGGCTTTTCCCCATGTATATCTTGTGTACTATGTATATTTTGCATGTATGTTTCATATTTCATTTACTTTATAATCTTGTTTATAATGATTAGTATCCTAAGATCCTAATTTCTAACAGTTTTCCATCTACCTTTTTCATGTGAGTGTTCCTTCCACAACATTGGCCTCATGATGTGTGTCAAGTGAGTGTTCCTTCCATGATACTATGTACTTTCTTTGCACCTTCGATGTTCTTGGTTCTTCATCATGCAGTTCTTGTTGGCCGTTCTTTTCAGTGTACCTATCGCACTCCCTTTTCAGCATTATGGGAGGTTTTTCCTGTTGCTCTAATGCTTCCTTGGTTCGATTGATCATCTCTTCAGGCTTTGGTGTTTCATGCCATCTGTATCTTTGAGTTCGGTTGTTTTCCTTTGTTTGCCATCTGATTCAAGTAGTGTCATTTGAGGGCACTCATGTAGATTACAGTCTTCTCTACCTGGTCATGTTTTATTTCAGTGGAGGTTCTTCAGATCAACAGTTACTCTTCGATAGTGTTTGCAGCTATTTCATGCTTCAATGGTGTTCTTGATGCTCTCTTTTTTTGTTCCTATCTTCTAGAACACTCTTGTTTGGAGGCTTCTTAGTCCTTCACTTGAGCTTTCATCTCTTCTTGGAGAGGAGTTTTGTTCCCATGGGTTTTTCTCCTTTTTCTCCACTTTACAAGATTTTATTGTACTTGGGTACCTCATCAGGCCTAGTTGTCGGGACCCATTGTTGCTTTCATATTTTTTTGTTTACATGTTTTTATAGTCCTTAGTTGTTTTTTAGCTACTCCCTAATTTCATGTTAAGGGGGGGTGTTAGAGTTATCTTTTATTAGTTAATAATTATTTATTTAATTATTAGTCTATTATACTCTACACTTAAGCTAAACTTGGGAATCATATAATTCTTTAGGGTTTCGAGTATCCTTTTATAAGGATTCTCTCTTTGTATTTTTAATAACAATTGTAATTATTGAATTGCATTCTTGTTGGACAATCAATATGACTCCTCTTTTCTGGATCTCTGAATTCTAGCCTCCATAACTTTTTTGCTTCTCTCCTTCAATGATAGATTTGCATGCAGGTGATCTTTGGGAGCTGCAGAGTTGATTTTTCCTCAAATCCACATTGTTTTTTATTTTTCTTTCCTTTGTGGTTATTTGGAATGCATTGCTTCTATGAACAACTTAGGAATCCACATGGTTTTCTATTTTTATTTTTGCTTGATGGGCCTTTGTGGCTTTTCTTTTTTATTTGATCAAATTTTTCTTTATTTTTGCATGTCTTTTAGATGGGACATGTTGATCTTTGGACACATATGGATTTTTGGCCTTATGAATTGTATGCTTGGCATGCAAATTGCTTCCAAGAGCAATGTGATTGATTGATAGAAAAGAGAGATATGGAGGTATTTTGGATGAGTTCATGTAGGTAGATAGTTGGAAGGTTCTTAAGGATGTGTGCCTTTGTTGACCTTTATTTATGGTAGGGTAAGTGGATTTTAAACTAGGGGTGATATGGATAGTTGATGGAGGGATATAAGGACCCGAGATAGATGGAAGGAATGAAGGTTCTATTTTTGGGGTATAAGAACCTAAGATGGATGGAAAGGATGAAGGGAGATGTATATGTTTGGGTTTAGATGGAGGAATGTGAGACTTAGTATGGATACCAACATCTTGAGAGTGAGCTATGTAGACAAGGCCATGATAATTTAGATTTGCTTTTATATCAAGGGGTTCCAATATACATTATTCATGACCTAACCATTTCCTTTATAATGCATGCTTTGACAAATATTTTTAGCAATGGGATACTTGCTACTTTTTAAACATGATCTATCCATTTTGAGGAGGATATGGTATGGAGGGAATGATAATCTTATGGAGTAAACAATATTTTATGAAAGTGGATGAACCAAGTTGATATGTAAGGGGTTCATGAGTAGCTTGGATAGGCATGATGGGATCTCAAGGAGGATTATGATCATGAGGGGTAATAGGAGGGATGATGGAATCTCAAGGAGAATTATGATCATGAGGGGTAATAGGAGGGATGATGGGATCTCGAGATGGATATCGAGGGATACTTTGATCTTGACATGGAGGAAGATGATCATTG
The DNA here is from genome assembly GCF_030272615.1 of Cryptomeria japonica. Lineage (NCBI taxonomy): Eukaryota > Viridiplantae > Streptophyta > Pinopsida > Cupressales > Cupressaceae > Cryptomeria > Cryptomeria japonica. Next base: position 235,810,124 of record NC_081407.1, on the reverse strand, counting down.
GATAGCATGGAAGGGGTGATTTTATTTTGATTTTCAATAGGATCATTGGAAAGGATGAAAGGGATATCATTATCTTTCTTAGGAAGGGCATTATGAGTGGGACATGGAAGGATACTTTTCTTTTGACATGGAAGGGGACCATCTTGGATGGAGTAAAAAGGTATGATGGGATCATCATGAATAGAATAAAAAGGTAAAAGCAGATCATCATGAGATCTTGGTCAAAAATTGGATGGGATGGAAAAACTTTGGGATCTTTCAATCTTGATTCATTTCAGGAGAAATTTCTTCATTCTTTGTATTATCCTTTTAACATATGTAGGATTTTGGATATGGATGAGAGATTATGGGATAGTGTCCATGTTTTGGCTTGATAGGTCTATATCTTGAATGGGACTCCCTTGAGTGGGTTTGATTGGGGACGATGAGTATGCAAGCATTGGTTCTAGAGTTTTTGAATAATGGGTGGGATGAAGAAGTGGATTAGCTTGGATTTCTATTATGGATAGCCCTTGAGGGTAAAATCAAAAGGTTTCATCATTGGATTTATCGTTTGATGGAGATGGTGGGGATTGTTGTTGTAAAGCTTTAAGGGATGAAGGAATGGTGGGAGAGATGGAAGCTTTATTTTGGGACGAGTCATTGGTAGACATGGGTAAATGTTTTGATCATGCTTGGAAGGAGTATCTTGACACATGCCTAATTCTTCATTAGGTTAATTATTTAGGTTTTCTTAATAGTAATGTCACCTTGATCAATAAGGTCTTGAATGAGGTTTTTTCAATCTTGAGCAATTAGAAGTTTTATGTCCATGGCTCCTATGGTATTCACAAAATTCATTATCATTCCACCATGTTGGTTTGTTTCTAGGTTCAAAAGGTCTATTTTCCATCAAGGTAATGAGCTTACTAACAACTAGCTGTTGTAATGCTAATTCAATTGGTTCACCCAAAGGTGTAAACTTTCCCTCTCTTGTAAGTGTATTATAGAAGGTATTTTAAGGATTTATTGTTTAGAGAAATGTGTGAGTGATTTTAGGGATTTGACCTTGACTATTTAACTTCCATGACCATTTTTTCAAACCAATCCTTGAATTTGGAATTTGGGTCGTATGTGTTTGTGGCAGATGATTTTTTTTAATCTTTTTTGAAATATTTTAATTTTTTTGGATTTTTTATTAAATATGAAACACCCAAGAAAGAAATGCAAAAAGACAAAAACCTAATGCTCAATTTGGATGATGTGTCCCCTTTTGGTTTCAAGTGGGAAAGGTGGTCTAAACATTCAAGCACATAAGACATGCCAACAAGCCCAATTGAGTGGGATTATCACTCCTTGCATTTATAAGAAATGATAGCGAAAAAGTTCATCTATAAGCTTTACAAGCTCAACTAGGGGTATCCTCTACATACCACAAGGGTATGTGAGGCCTAAATCCATGAAATGAGAGAGAAATATTGCCAAATAGCTAGGAGGAAAGGGTAACCCACTCTCCACCTTCACTTCTCTAAGGTATAAATTTCTTAGATACTTAGGCTAGATTGATAATGTTTCACTTACAAGAGGTGTGTCTTTCGATTCACCCTCGCTATTTATACTTTGTTGGAACTTGTGAGTTGAGTGCATCCCTAGAGTGACCACTTCTCTAGGCAGGCCTCCTAAAAATAAAATCAAGATCACTTATTTCTAACCACTCAAGGCTACCGCTAGGTTCTAGGAGGAGATAACACATAATTGATCTTGGGGATGAAAAGATACTTGTTCATTTTAAGTCCAAATTGAAATATGAAAGGTTGATTTTAATTACATTTTCGATATGTGGAAGACACAAGAAGCGAGAAAGAAATGATTCTATGATGAATGAAAAAGATTATGACCACTTTTCAAAATGTAAAGGATAGGGTTTTAGAAAAAGTTCAACTTGATTTAATGTTTTCCTTTTGTGTTAAAACCCTTGATCCAATCATGAGCTCCAAGCTAGCTTTTTATCATCTTCAAATCGTGTATGCAAAAACATGCCAAAAATGATAACCAAAGCAAGAAAATGTTATTTCACAACTATATTCATTGTGATATTAGAAATCATGATAAAGAAATTTCAATGATGATAAATCAATCCTATGAGAAATAAGATGTATGAATAAAAATTATAAGCTCGTCACAAAATTATCATTTTTTTTTGCTTTTTGATCTAGTCAACAAAGATTTTATTTTTTTCAACGATTTTTACTCCAAAAATTAAAATAAAAAGAACAAACCCATACTAAAACTCTGAGATCTTTTTGAAAATATAAATATTCTAGGAAAATACCCTGATTTGAGCACTAGAAAGCAGGTTTAAGGAAAACCCCTAATTTTTTTAAATATCTATTTTTTTATGAATTATTTTTCATCAAAATTAAAATAAAAAATAATAAATTCCCTCTATAATTTTGCGAGCTTTCCATAAATATAATAAAATCCAAAAAAAATGATGATTTGCTCCCAAAACTATTTTTTCATGAAAAATCACAAAAAAATTATAAATAATTCAAAAATGATCTTAACAATCTGAATTTTAGACTGAAATTTCCATATACCATTCCAACCCTACAGAAAACGTTTTGTGCACAAATTCATAGCCATTTGTGAGATATGATCAAATCATTGCAACACCCTAATTTTCAAAGAACTGATTTTTTCCTAACTATTGTTCATCAAAATTAAAAGCATAAAGAACAGACCCCCTCTAGAATTCAGAGATATTTCCCAAAATATAAGAAAAATTGAAAAATTCGTTGATTTTCTTCCAAAATTTTTTTTTTATGAAAAATAATAATTTTTTATAAATAATTCAAAACTAATTAAAAAATAATTTTTGGACTAAGAACTTCTTATACCATTTGCAACCTAAAAAAAAATTCTGGAAAAATTCACATCCATTTGTGAGATGTGATCAAATCTTTCTAAAACCCTAATCTTGTATCTCCAACTCTGGTTGCAAAATGTTAGTCTCTAATTTTTTTTACAAAACAACAATATAGAGTTAGAAACACCTACAAAAATATAGGTCTAATAGAAATCCATGTTCCACCGAGCATGCCAAAATGTATATGTTGAATTTGAACTCTCAATATTATAAATCCTAACAAGATTTAATTACAAAAACCCTAGACCTAAAATAAAATCCAAAACAATAACAATTAAGAACCATAAAATATGTAAAATCGTGACATAAATCAAATGATACCATTCACACATTCAATGGGTTTGATCTTTATTGTTCTCCTATCTCCATTAATCTTGTTTTTGATATTTTGCTCTTAGATTTTAATGCTTGCATAAGAGCTCAATGGTGAATTGATGTGGTTGTGATGATGTATGCTTGATTACAAGATGTAGGCTATTATTTCAACGTAATGTAATTATGCTCCAAGGTTGCTATATGGAAAAAAAGAGGGGAGGAAGTCTCTTATATAGAGAACATCCTAAAAATGAAGGGATATGATTAAGAGGTGGGATAAAAGATGGTCGGCTAAGATTGAAGGGTAGGTAGAGGAAATACTAAAATAAAGGGAGTGGTTAAGATAAATGAGGGGGAAAAGCTATATGAATTAATTAAATAAATTAAAGAACTTATTTAATTAACAGAGAGATGGGCCATATAAATAAAATAAAATATTTATTTAATTTGGGAAAAAGGTAATTTAAATAAATAAAAACATTTATTAAAGTAGGATAGAAAATGGGTAGAAAAGGATAAGTAAATTAATTAAATAAATTAAAATTTATTTAATTAATAGAAGAAAAGGGGATAATTAAATATAAAAAAATATTTATTTAATTAGGTTAGGACAATTTTAAGTGTCTACACCATCAATAATGATTATGGGATCGAGGCTACAACTTTTGCTCTCACCCTTTTTGTATAGAAGCCCAAAGAAAATACCTCTCGAGGTCAAACAAAGGGGTGATGAAATCCCCAAGGAAGCCTCTCCTACAAAAGAATCTTATGATTTCTCTTACACCCAAGCTCCATGAAGGCAAGGGGAGAGGATACTCTCATAAGATTTTGGGAAGATAAAAAGAAGTGTGCAACAACAACAAATAGTCAAACAAGTGTTAATTCCCTTAAGAACATAAAGCATTCTTTACACCACCAAGCACAAACATACATAAAAACAAAGAAAATAAACTTGAATACCTACAAGAAATAAGTTAGTAGTTTTATTTTTCACGCTACCGAGCACAAACATACATAAAAACAAAGAAAATGATCTTGAAGACCCTACAAGAAATAAGTTAGTAGTTTTATTTTTCAATCTTCAACCCAAGTTCACCAATATGCTAAAAACAAGGATTAGTAGCACAAAATCCTATCATAGAAACATAAAACAACTAAAATCAGAGACAACAAACAATAGAAACATAGAAAGAAAATAATAAAACTTGGGAATTTACCTTCAAAACATTAGTAGTCAAATACATGACATATTGTATATTGTATGCGATAAATGATCAAACTTATGTGGTAATTTGCTTCTTGAATGCGTTGCTTTGCACTGCGCATGCGACATTTTTCCTTGTGTATGTGTTGCTTCTCTTTGCATATGTGATATTCTAGAACTCGAATGTGGTGCATAGTTTGCAAATGCAATATTAATTTGGCAAATGCATAATTCTCGTCTTGTAACCTACGTAGGTCACATTATGAAGACATAAAAAAGCATAATATACTATAAAGTTATAAATTCATTTCTCTAAAAATCTTTCCTGAAGCACACAAGAAATGAGAAATGGGATTACAAAGCATAATTGGAACTTATTGTAAAAGGGGACAAAGGCACTAGATTAACTTAGTTCTACCTAGTAATTATTTTTCAAGCTATATAGTTAAAAATACTTTATGTGCATCTACTATCACAGGGGAAATGGATCACTCACTATTCAACTTTATACTTTTGAATTAATTAGCTCTTACATTAGCAAATGTTGAAACCCTAGTTGTTTCACCATGTCTTTTGTTTAGCAGTTCATTCATTACATCAAGTCTTGAGCACCCCACATCATTATATGACATCATTGTAACTACTTATATATTAATTGCATATTTTTTTTGGTGTGCCTTCTAATTTTCTACAAATCATTGAATTGATCAATAGAGCTTGACTAAGGCATGAGAACAGATGTTAGTCAACTTATTGTCTCTAGCAAAACAAGTTTCATTAGCAAACTTCTTGTGCTTATCAACACCACAAATTTTTTTTTGTAGAAACATACACAAGAAAACAATCTTAGCATACAATGAAACCTTGATTGATTAAAGTTAAAGGCTACATAAAACTTTCAAGGATAGATCTTTAAAGTCAAAGTTTGCACTCAAGAGGTCTATAACTATGCAAATTATAGCATGGATCCAAGATTTCATGCAATTCACCTCGATTGTTATTTCCAACCTTAAACACTAGATATTAATTACATGCTATAATCAAATTAATTTCCCTGTATTTATCATCAAAATACATATTTACTTTAAACATTTTATTCTTTTTTTTATCAATAATAGATGATAATTTTGTTAATAGAAAATATAAAAGGGTACAAAAGCATAGATCAACTAGTTTGACATTAAACCTCCAACAAGATCTAACCCTTACACCTAAAAACCCCTAAATACAACCACCATTGCTAAGAATTTACAAAATTCATAGAATCCCAACTAATAAACCCTTTACACCATTTACAAAATTCAACCATTGCCATAATAACAATATATATTCCTTAAAGTATGACTATATAAACATATTAGAGTCCCATATATAAATCGAACAAAAAAATAGAACTAAATGTTCAAAGTCTTTTGAAATAACTTCCTAAGAACTATAGACCATACCCTGCCATCAACTATAGCTTATATGCTAGGAGTCTTAACAACTGTACATCAACCTATCAACAACACCCCAAAATATTTAGGCTATCAAAATTCTACCCATACTACCTACGACAGAAGCCTAAGCCTAAAACCATTCACTACCCATACATATTTAGCTCATTCCTCCATAATAATATGGTCCATGTAATCGCATTCCAAATCAACAACCACTGAGGAAGAAGGCCCTATAGTATCTTTCTCCATTGTAGTATCCTTATTAGCCTCTTGCTTCCTCAAGACCCCTCATTCCCTACTAGCCCTTAAGATTATCGGTGGTAAAACTTGGATTTTCTCCATTTCTATATCACACAGAGACACTGGGATTGATAGCCCTTTGCTATGAGATAGTCTAACTACCATTTGTTACCTGATGTTGCCTTCAAATGCAACCATTTGAAAAGGAAATCGATGTTTCTAGCAATGCCATGTTTGCTCTTTTCAAAAGCACTAATATCTTTAACAATCAATAATGGATGTTTAACTAATGTTGTATTAGGGATATGAATCTCCCCTGTACCTGCTGCTAAGGGGTAATCTTTTGGGTAAGGTATCATCAAGTTTCCACAACACACTCAACAATGATATCTAAATTACCCAATAAATCCTTCTTAAAAAACCTTCCTACACAGTTCTTTAGCTTCTACTTTCTGAATCCCCATAACCAAAAAAATGGCAATGAAAGTAGCAGGGATGTCGCAATTTACCCGGTATCGAAATTCATTGTTGACATGCTCTTCATCCATGATTTCCTTTACAAAACGACTTGCAAAATCATCCAAATCATTCAATATCCTACCCCATCTTTCAGGTTTTACTTCACCCTTGAAAGCCATACATCTATTATCATCCACCGACATCAACCTCAAAAATGACTCCATTCTTTTCTCACATAAATTATCTGTAATACTTTCAGAGATATAGTTATGTCTAATGAAGTTAGTTCCTTAAAATACCCTTAAAAATCAAGACTTCGTCCCAAAAAAAGTACTTAAAATCGTCTTCATGGGATATGATTCATGTGAAATGTCTCTCAAGAAAGCTATGAGCCGCAAGCATTTCAAATTAATTACAATGAATGGATCATAGAGCTCTACTAATAATTATGACAACTTGAACCATTCTCGATTCTTCTAGGGCCCACCTACCAACTATTTTGTTGCTAACATGGACAACAAAGCTCCAACATGGACCAATCATACATTTCAATCAATCATCATTAAACATCTTAGCTAGGTCAACACAGGTCAATCATGGTTCCCACCTCTTCATCTCATGGCCTATCAACAAGAGATAAGACTTATGCAATCTCCTTAACATTTCTCATCAACCTACAAAGTTTCATCAAAAACTGCTTTTTGCCAAGACCACACAATGTTCTTATCGATATGGTCCTCATCGGTGAAAACATCACTTCGGCTAGATCCTTGACAAGTCTCATCGAACTCTAATGTCTTGTTGAAACCATCATGTAATGTCCCCTTTCTAGCATTCATAGCATGATGTTGTCATTAGCCTGTTTCCCCATGGTCTTGTAGGCTAACTAGGACATTAAAGGGACTTAGAGGCCATTTGGCCTAGACAATTTCAGTTGCAAGTCTTTTTGAGGGGTTTTGAGGCGGTTTTGGCCATACTTACTATTTATAGTAAGTCATTCTAGACATGGCTGGACATCTAGTGGTAGTGACATATCTATGGTAGTTTTTTAAAATCGACAAGAAGATTTATTTATTATGCATTAATAAAGCTATTTTATAAAGTTAAATTTAAATATTTAACTTTATTAATGCATAGACTATAGCTTGTGGGAAATATTTAATAAAAGAGTCCCCTTTATTCTATAATACATCAGAGACATAAGTTACATAAAGGGAGTTATGTTTTATCCCACATTGAAAAAACAAAGAAATGGGCTCGTGAGAACACTATAAAAGAGATGGTAGAATTTCCATTTAACATGCTTGGATATGATTAATATTATGTTATTGGATTTCTTAGAAATCTGATTTATTGGGCTTCAAGAACGAAATGCCTCTTTGTCAGCATTCTCTTCGTTGTTGGAAGACACAGTCAGAAGGATTATGGGGTGTTTTCATCTAGGAAATATAGTGGGCTTCATTGGCGAGTTTGCATAGTGTTTTTACAAGGGTTTGAAGTGCAAATCAGAGGTTAGTACCTATTGCAAAAATATTCATGAATGGTGTTTTTGCTATAGTTGATGTGAATAGTGTATTTGCTACAATAGTTGTGAATAGTGAGTTTGCTATAGTACCCGTGAATAGTGTTTTTGCTACAATGGTTGTGAATAGAGTTTTGCTACACTAGTCATGAATAGTGATTTCACTATAGTACCTGTGAGTAGTGCTTTTGCTACAGTACCCATGAATAGTGATTTCGCTACAGTACCTGTAAATAGTGATTTGCTACAATACTTGTGAATAGTGAAATTGCTATGGTACCACCGAGATTCAAGTCTATAAGAGGTTGGGGATCGAAGGAAATTAAGAGTCGCACTTGTTGTGTGTGGGCTTTGTGGATTTTGATATGTTATTGTTATGCCTCAATTCCTAGGTCTGAAATCACTTTTAAAATTTGTTATATATTTTTGTAATCTGCTTTTGAAATATCAATAATAAAAATTTTATTATTGGAGGATTGAATGCTGCTACTTAGTAAGTTATTTGTATGCTTTCCTACAAATTGTTATATTTCATTTCATATTATTATATCATGAATGGCATGTGAGAAGTTAAAACAAACAAATAAAAAAAAAAAAAAACACTAAACCTTCATACAACAGTTGGGTACTTTAAAAAAAAAAATTAAAAATGTGGGGTAGATCCATTACACATCACTTGTCACTAAGACACACTCGCCATCTCACCAAAATAACCTTCATTGGTAAAGGAAATCACTTTGGCTAGCTCCTTGTACTATCTTACCAAACTAAGATATCACACTAAAATCTGCTTATAGCCAAGACCAACCAATTGTCTCATCAAACTTAACTTATTAGTGTAACAGCAAAACTTCAGTGATCACTTGGCTAGTCTTGTCGAACACTAATGTCTCATTGAAATCCTATGTCTCCAAGACAAATCAACTATCTCATAAGTATCTTATCATATCGCCAAAACTTCACAAATGTCTTATTGATATCAAAGGGATAGATCACTTCGGTTCTCCGCTTAATATGTCTTGTCGAACACCAATGTCCCAACGACACGAGACTCCTATCGGCAAGACTCGCCAATCGCTATATTGGAATGCTCTATTTTGTCAAGACCTCTTTAAAGTCTTACCAAAACTAGCTCATCGCCATTAAATAGATCTTTATTTATTTAATTAATTCATTATATTTTTCCCTCCATGACACTTGTCATTTATCTCTTAATTTTCCTCTAACTATCTCCTTCATATTTTATTATTTCTTGTACCTACCCTTTAATACTAGCCAACCATTTATCCTTTCACCTCTTAATCATATCCCTTCATTTTTTAAGGTGTTCCCTATATAAGAGGATTCCTTCATCCTTTCATAACCCTAACTAATCATTCAATCAACCTTCATGCGATCAAGCAATCAAGCGTCTACACTACCACAATTAGTTCTTTGTTGAGCTCTTGTGCACAATACAAAATCCGAGAGAAACCATATTAAAGCAAGGTCAATGGATATATGAAACAATAGAGATCAAACCCTGCTAGGCATGTGAATGGTATAATCTTTCATGTTTTTTTATGTTTTGCATGCTTTAGGTTATTCATTAGTGTATGGTGGATTCTTAATTGTAAAACTAGGGTTTTATGTGGTTGGATCTTTAGTGGTTTTATAATAATTTATCATTCCATTTTCATCATATATATTTTAGCACACTCGGTGGGACCTTAGTCCTTTTTTCTAACATCGTTTTGTATTTTTAAGTTTTTTTGTCGAGTTGTAGATCAGATTTGCAACAATTACAGGATTAAATCACGTCTACAATACCCTCTATCATGTCTATTTTTTTGTTTGAATTTGTTGTTTTACAGGTTTATCAGATCAGCATCTATGCACCTTATTTTTGCTTTTTTGTATCCTTTTTTAGTGTCTATGTATCCTTTTTCCACATCTAGGTTTTCGGATCTGATAATATTCTGTATTTTATTTTGCATCTGTTTGATATTTCTACATTTGTGTTTACCGGAGTGATGCAGGAGCATCCCCAATCTATGAGCAATCTTGCATCAACCAAAAAAATTTCCTTTCAGTTTAGTTGTTGTTCAGTTCAGTGTGCAGTTTTATGTGTTCTTACCAGTAGGTACCGATAGTTGCTCACTTTTCATTGCATACCCTATTTTTAGTTTCTAGGCTAGTTCATGTGCTTAATTCCATATTTTCAGTCCATTTGGATTCTTTTCCAGCTAGTTATCGCTTCCGGTTGACTATTTCTAGGTTCCAGGACAGTTCATGTGCTTACTGGTTAACGTTCCTTCATTACCAGAGTGGTTCTTGGTGTGTGGATCTATTTGGGGTCTTGTTCGATGTACTTGGGCGTGTGGATGACCTTCCTACTAATCTGATCTTCTTGGTTGTTATTTTCTGGAAGGATCTTTCATTATTAGGGCCGACCTAATTACACATTTCATTTTCTTGCATTGGTAAATGTATTCTTTTGAGGCCGACCCGGATATGTTCTAAAGGGTATATATGGTACTATGTAATCATTTGTAGGACGGGGGAAGTAGAAATGAGAATAAGGATTGAGATTGGTAAGAAGTGATCCGGTTGATTCTGAGAGTCCCAATTGGATTGAATCTGGCTTGTAGCCTGCATGTAACCGGTTAACTACCAAATGTTCTATGATGATAACCAATTGGTTGCCAGAAGTTCAGAGGCAATAATATGATATGTTTCTGTAATCTTGCTATACTTTCTTGTTGCTTTCATTGTGTTACTCTTGCTACATAAGCCAGTTAATTCTCTTTGAGGGTTTTACTAGTTATGGTTGCATCATAGATTCATGTATATGTTCATTTATATTGTATTTGTGCTAGTTTATATTGTGTATATAACATCTATAATCACATATACAATCTATTTTGTCACGTATTTACTTTATGTGTGTTGGTAGGTTGCAGGTTTTCAGGTCACAGTCTTTTCACGTTTGTGTGTCCCTTTTCCACATCTGTGTCAAGTATAATTGCATTTGTGTTTTGTTACATTTGTTTTTTGCATTAAGATTAGATTTCAGATTTGATTTGGCTTTTTGTCCTAACCCCCTTTAGTGGCCTAACGAAGTGGTGCAACTATCTATATCATCTTGTTGAGGCCCCTTTTCACATTTCATTCTGGATTTTCTAAAATTATAGTGTGGTTGCAAGTTGGGGTAATCATTGAAACTACTAATCAATTGCTTGCAGGGGTAATTTAGGTGTGTGTCTTCCTTTTTATAGTTTAATCAGGGTCACGTCATTTTGATTTGGGGTAAATTAGCTTGTTTGAAGTGTCTTGTGCTTTTTGCACTCTTTGTGTTTAAATTAGATCCCTAAGGTGATAACAAAAGTATCCTCTCCCCTCGCCTTCCATTGGGCCTTGGGTGTAAGAGAATTTTTTATTATCTAATTGTTTTTTATGTAGAAGGGCTTACCTCCTAAGTAGCCCATAAGGCTAAGTGAGAGGGAATGATCGAAATGATACTTCTTTAGCCCGTTACATAAATTAAAAAGTTAGGCAAAAGCCATGATTACTTGGTGAAGTTGGGCTACTCGACAAGTTCCCTCAGTATCCACACTTATGTGAGATGCATAAAAATCCTCTTACAAGGACTGGGATAGGCTCTTAAGTGAGTCACCGTCGCATGGTAGACACCAAGTTCCACTGAAGTTCCCCCACTAGACACCTTAGATTAGTAACCTACCCTTATTTTTGTTTGAACATCATGATAGCCTCAGTGCAAGGGGATAGTTGGTTTTCCCCCCCAAGATACTCACCATAAGGCTTTCGTGAGATGAGATAGGAATACTTATCTTAGCATAAGCTACTTGTAGCTATTTGGGGAGAGGGTGATTTGGGTCATCCTTCCAGTCCTAGAGACCCCTAGTTGTCCTCTCATGCAAAGACAAAATAATGTATACACCCCTTCAGGTGTCCCTATATTTAAGTCGACAAAGATTCTACATTGTGGGCTAAGGTTATTGCCATGAGACCTTGACCTTAGGCTAAGAAGTGTTTGAAGTGTTTTTTATTGTGTTTAGGCCCGTGGAAATTGGGTTGTTTTAGCCTATTGAACATACACATTACACTCAAAATTTTGACAAATACACCTTCGGACATTGTGTCTTCTTGCCACTAAACAATCAACATTGAGATCTAGTCACCTTCAACTTTTGCAAAAAAAAAAAGACAGAAAACGGAACTTCATTAGAATCACATCTGTCTTGCTTTTTAACACATATAAGATGTCGTGCCTGTGAAGTGTGATACCTACAGCTGCAATACAAACACTCAATAGATCATTACAAGCATGGTTAGCAAATTAAAAGCAAATAAAAGATGAACCATGACAAAGCGACCTATCACGTCCTAAGAGATGCGAGTATGGATTTGCTCTCAGACCTAGATAAGCAATCCCAGTGACTTGACTACACCTAGACGAAGGATTTGAAATGATGATATGCAAGCTAGATGAGATTGATTCTGCTAGATTGATCCAAGAATTTAATTAAGCTAATGATATGCATTATTAAGCTATGATGATGATGCAATTAAGCTAGAATAGAGATTGATTAAGCTACATAATTCAACAATTATGCTAGAAAATGATCAAATTAAGCTAATGTAATTGCCTATAATAACAATGATCAAATGATATGCCTATAGTAACAATGCCTAATTTGATAATGAGATGGGATCCTTTGTGCTCCAAAATGGGGGATATTTATAGGATTTCGAAGGCCAAGGGTGAGGTGGCAAGAATCAACAGTCAAGATTGAGTCTGAAGATATCAAGGGTGAAATTGGAGGAGGTTGGAGATGAGGTTTGAGGAAGGGACACTTGTCATATCTATCGTGACAAGCGTCAAGGAGCCTTTCTCATAAGAGGGCAAGTGTCCAAGAGAGGAGACATGTGACCAAAGTGCCATGTGTCTCGAGGGAAGAATATCCACACCATACGAGGTTAGGATAAGGAGGTTAGGATGTGCAAGATAGGATAGGGTTGGGCAAACCCAAGGTTAGGTGGAATGGGTTAGGTTAGAGGGATGGTTAGGTTAGGTGGTTAGAAGTTAGGGGGCATGTGGGTAATCTGAATTTAAAAATTCAAATAATAGAAAAACACTAATTAATTTTCAACAACTCATAAATTCAATTGTTTTAATTAATTAGGGGATTAGAAGAATTGATTGAAATGGGGAGAGGATTAATTAATTTGAATTAATTGATCCAAGGGAACTATTGAAATGAACCTATTAAATAAATCCTTAGATTTATTAATAAGTAGATGAAAGAGAGAATTTAATCAAATTGCTAATGAATTCAATTAAATTAGGAAGGGGGATTAATTAAATAATTGCTTGTTTAATTAATTATCTTTAGACCATTTATAGGTGTATACATAATACATTTTTTGTCGTGTTTGTGCATCCTTTGGATGCATTTTCGATCAAAATTAAAAATATTCCCAACAATGCCAACAGTTAAAACTGCATCTTTGATCATTATTTTTGCATCTTTGCTATATTCTGGCACATATCTATCAACCATTATCACGTATCTAAGCAAAAATTGAGATATCAACTATGAAAATGCGTATGTGGGCTCTAAAATTACATATTTGTGGATTCTTGGCGCGTTTATAAACTCATAGCGTGTTTGTCTTTTGAGATCAAAAGAGTTTCTAAGGTTGCTTTCCTAGGGCTTCATTTTAAGTCAACCATCACTTGTCCCGGATTTTACATACATTTCCAAACATCCTTGTAGTCTTCTATTCACTTTTCCAACAAGAGTCAAAATATTGTTTAGTAGTCCCCATCCTATCTTACAAAACAGATTACCTCACATCACTAGGTGATTCCTGCATCCGATTTATCATCTTGGGTATCATTTGGTTATCTTTATTTAAGGTCAAGTTACCTCATCAAGAGTTTATCATCTCTTTGGAAGCCACACCTTGCTTTAGATTATTATATTTATCTTGGACTTACACTTTTTGACATTGCAAGACAACCCTAGATTCCCATTCCATTCAACCCTTTTGGTCTTCCATAGTCTCCACATTTTATTCTATCCTCCATTTTAGCCAAAGTTTAGTTCACGGTTAAAACCCGTTCACAAAGGTCTAGAAGAGAAGCTGAGGAAGCTTGAAGATATCTCAACGTGAGTACATATGAGTTTGATGGAGATGAGTTTTACAACTCAATCTTTTGATAATCGTAGTAACCCACCAGAAATTGAAAATGACAATGAAAATGAGTCTATTACTTCCACAGACATTCAAGACTATATCGGATGCACAATTTAATAGAATGATTGAGGAGATTATGAGAAGATACTTTCAATATCTTGTGCAAATGTTCATGCAAAGTGGTGCAAGATTACCCCATGAATTTGATGTGTCACAAATCTTGGAAGATAATCCCAACCAAGTTAATCGAGCTAATGCAAATCCTAGTAGTAATGATGGTGGTAATAGAGAGAACGTCTTGTGCTCGTTCTTATTTCAAAAACCTGAAGATGCTCATGCATATACCAATTTTGCTAGACATACTCTTGAAAAACCTCATGGTTGTCCTATCCAAGGGCTAAGGAATACCAATACATACACTCATACCTAAGGGAATATTCAAGATCATGATACAAGAAGACCTTGTATTAGATTTGAGGGAAATACTCAAGATCGTACTTATAATACCTCTCATACTCATGGTCACGAAACATATAATCGTCCTAGGCAGAGTGCTCCTCATTATAATACCATACCAAGTGGCCCATACACTAGCTACAATTATGTTTCTCCTCCATATGAGCATATCTATTACCAATATCATCCTAAAATGCATTATATCCCTCCTCCTCCACCCGATGGCTTAGGCATGGGAATACCTCAAAGAGAGAAAACACCACCTAGTAATGACTTACAACAAATCAAAGATTTACAAAAAAAAGATGGCAAATATGCATGCACCAACAAAGGACTACACAATGAAAGACATATGTCTTTATCCATTTGATAAAAGTATACCAATGCCTCCATTTCTTCCTATTTTTTGTGACACCAAAGTTTGACAAGTATAGAGGAAAGGGAGATCTCAATGCACATATTAGAGACTTTTTCATGACTTTCATAGAGGTAGCAAGAGAGGAATCCTATTCGGTGAGATTATTTCCACAAATCTTAGGTGGACAAACAATGGAATGGTTTTTACAACTTCCGCATGGGATCAAGTCATGGGGTGAACTTGCAGAATCTTTCATACAACACTTCTTATACAACATTGAAACAGATGTATAAGTGACTACTTTATGCAATACCAAGAAAAAAATGGAGAATCCTTTGCATCATTCTTACAACGATGGAGAAGTCTAGCTAGTCGTTGCTCTTGTGATTTTCCACAAAAATAAATGGTTGAAATGTTCACTCAAAATGTGAATAAGGAAATTGGATATGAAACAAGGAAAGCTTGTTCATCTACTTTCAAAGATCTTATTGAGAAAGGTCTAGCAATTGAGAAAGGTCTAGCAATTGAGAAATTCCATATTGAGCAAGGTGCCATCAAACTATTTAAGGGCAATAAAGATGACTCTAATGGGTAAGATAAACCCCGCTTTTCAAACAAAAACAAGAATACCATTAATGATGGGGTAGTAGATGCAAATATGGTAAAACCAAAGTTAATTTTCCCTGGTGCAAGTTCATCTAATTTCAATAATCAAGTAAATACTCAAAGGTCATCAAGACCTCCAAGAAAATACACTCCATTAGGAGAACCAATCGAAACTGTTGGCATTGACAAAACTGATCAATCTAGAGAACTGGTATATGAGCTAAGATTTGTCATTGATGTCTAACATTGATCGGTGAAGTGGTATTGGTAAAGTGGTGTATTTCAGTAAGCAAAGGTGATGACTTGCAAACATATGGAAACAACATTAGAAACAGATGACCAAAAGTTCAATCATCTCAAGGGAAGATAGACTAAGCCAAGCAGTCTGTCATCCAAGAAGATCAGTCATTATAATGATGATGAAGTCACAAAAGATGACTCAAGCAAGAAGACTTGAGGTTGTATGCAAACTAGAACCTCATTGGCAAACAAGGAAAGAGACTTGATGCTAGCACAACAAACCGAAAATCAAAGGATAAATTGATAATATAGAAGTGCAATGGTATACCGGTACACCGGTATGACATAAGGAAGATATGTGATCACCATAAATCTCAGAGTGGTGGTCAGTTATTCAATTGTAGTGGGAAAAGGTGAGTTGGTGAGCCTGTGTCTACGCCAAATCACAATTTGGTAAGGTCAAGTTCAGTTATCATGCAGTCAAGCCATGATTACCTGTGGATTTTTTGGTTTGCACTTAAATGACTGAACTCAATCCAGAAGTTAATATTTTTGGGAGATGTGGTGGCAAAATTCGTTGAACACTTGGCAGAATTGTTGCAGGGCACGTAGAGAAAGAGTCGGATATTTTGAATTTGAAATCTTTTGCAATATGTGATTGCTTTGATTGTGGGAACACCTGAAGGTGACAATAGAAAATGTATAAAGTATTATTGAGTTCATTCAAAAATTCTTGATCATAAAATTTGCAAAAAGCAGATCTTGCAAAAGGCGATCCAAAGTGAAGAGCAGAGTGAGAGGAAGTGCTAAAAGGATTTAGCAGAGCATAGGGTGTTCTGAGGTAGACCTGCTGAGGGCAGAGCCAAGAGATAGAGGATTAGCAAAGTGCAGAGCCGAAGGTCAGAGGACCGACAGAGTGCAAAGCTGAGGGACAGAGGACCGATAGAGTACAGAGTCGAGAGACAGAGGATCGATTGAGTGTAGAGTCGAAGGTTTAAAAAGAAAACAGGTGTTGTGCAGAGCAGACACAACCGGTGTGGATAGAGTGTGATTCTCATTGTGATTTGATCAAGATATCAGTAGCTAATTCAGTAGATCATCCATTTGTTTCTTTCTACACATTGTAACTTAAATCCCTTAACCGAGTGGACTTTAAAAGGTCCCTTTTGTAAAATCCCTTGACTGGGTGACATCTTAATTGATGTTCTTAAGTCCTTTAATCAGGCTACCTTTAACAGGGTAAAGGTACTGACTGGCCTTAAACAAAATCCCTTAACCAGGTGGCACCTAACATTGTCTTTGTAATCTCCTAACATGGATGGCTCCTCACCAGGCATACTCTAGAAGAGTACAAATTTTGTGAGTTCCTACTCACACCATGGTTTTCTCCCATTTGGATTTCCACAAGATAAATCTTGGTGTCACTATCAATGTTTCAAGCATTCATATTCTACTTCAATGATTAAGTATATTGATGAATATTAAATAAGTGCAGACTAGAGTTAAAAGTTTTAATTGTTAAAAATTGATCAAGTGTTGATTCACCCCTCCCCTCTCAGCACCAGTTGGGACTAAAATTTGTATCAGAGCATCAAGTCCTTAGAATCAGAAGAAGCTTAATCATCTTAAGTAAAGATCCAAGATGATGCAAAAGGAGGGTCATAAGTTCTCTAAGGAGAATTACACCTTATGGTGTGGAAGAATGAAACTTTATCTAAGATACCTAGGAGAACATTACTGAAATCATGTAATCATGGAGTACAATGAACCTTTAGGGACTCTCACTCCAAATCAGATTAAGGAAAGGCAAGATAATACTGTTGTTGTGGATCTGATTGTTAGCACTCTTTCTGATAATGAATTTGTTGCGGTTCAAGTTTTGAAAACAACTTTTCATACATGGAATAAGCTGAATACAATCTATGGGGGAGATCCTCATGTTCAAAAGGCTAAAGTAGATAGCCTGAGAGGAAAATATGATGAGATGAGGATGCAGGAAGGAGAAAACATAGAGCAGTATAGCAAGAGAATAAAGGATGTAGTAAACTCCATTAAAAGTGTTGGAGGAAAGGTTGAGGAGGAGGATGTGGTTAGCAAAATCCTGAGAACCTTGCTACCACATTATGCCATAAGGGTCTCTGTTATCCAAGAACTCAGATCCTTGGGAACAATTAATGTATCTCTTGACTCACTGATCGGTAAGTTGACTGCTTTTGAACAGAGCAATTATGATAACAATGTACCAAAGATTGATGTTGCTTTCAAAGCCTCCATGATGCATGCACCAAAAAGGAGAAGGAAAGAAATCAAAAGTAGTTGTACTACAAGAACCGGTCATTCCCATGAAACTGACAATCTGTTATCTGAGGAACATGAGCAAGATGAAATTGAAGCTCTATTGGCAAGAAGATTGCCAAGAGGAAAAGGAAAGTATAAAGGTAAATTACCCTTAAAGTACTTCTCCTGTAATAAGATAGGTCATATTTTTTCAAGATGTCCTGACAATAATAGAGATAGGAAGGATAATTACAGAAGCTACAGGGACAAGAGCAAGAAGGAGTGTTATCTTGTAGAAGAAGGAGTCGCTGATGAAGAATCAGAAGGATCTAATGGAGATGAAATTTCATTTGTGGTAGTCAAGGAGGATAACACAAAGGAAGGAGATATGACATTGATTTCTAGTACAAACCGGTGTGGGGAATGGGTGGTTGATAGTGGTTACACTCACCACATGATCGGTGATAGAAATAAATTCCTCGGCATGGAGGATTGCAATGGAGGAACTGTGAGATTCAAAAATGATTGAGATTCAGAAATGAGGCTCCTTGTGCAGTAAAAGGTAAGGGATCTATAGCCCTAAATGATAAAAAAAATTGTGATGATGTCTATTGGGTAGAAGGACTAAAATATAGTTTTTTAAGTGTTTCGCAACTTAACAATAAGGGTCACCAGTTAGAATTCAATGAAGGTATATGCAAAATAAATGGCAAATCAGGAAGTCTGATTGCAACTGGTAAACAGTCAAGAGGCAATTTATTTCACCTAGACACCACCATAGGTAATTGTCTGATGGATAAGGTAGAAGATAGTTGGTTGTGGCACAAACAACTGTGTCCTATTAACTTTGATAGCATAGCAAAAGTCAATAAGACAAAGTCTGCCAGAGGTATGCCTAATATAGTGAAACCTGAAAATGCTATGTACAAAGAATGTCAACTAGGAAAGTTGACCGGGTCTAGTTTCAACATTAAATCCTTTTCATCTGAAAATGTGCTAGACTTAGTTCATACAGACCTATGCAGACCTATGAGAACCAAGAGTTTCTATGGAGACCAATATTTTATGTTGTTTATGGATGACTTCTCAAGAATGATGTGGGTTGTATTCTTGAAGGAAAATTTTGAAGCCTTTCATATGTTTAAAGTTTTTAAGGCTCGAGTAGAGAGAGGAACTAGTAAGAATCTGAAGTGTCTGAGATCATATATAGGAGGAGAGTTCACCTCTCGAGAGTTCATGAATTACTATGAGGAACATGGGATTATGAGACAAATGTCTGCACCCATAACACCTCGGCAGAATGGGGTTGTTGAAAGAAGAAACATAACTCTTATTGATTGTGCAAGGACTCTAATGATATAGAAGGACATTCCACATATTTTCTGGAGAGAAGCAATAAGAACTATTGTATACCCCTTGAACCAGATACAGGTAAAGAAAGAGACAAATAAAACTCCCTATGAATTATGGTGTGGATACTCACCTAATGTTTGTTATTTCAAAGTATTTGGAAGCAATTGTTATATCAAAAGGGATGAGTACACTAGAAAATTTGATCCCAAGAGTGATGAGGAACCTTCTTAGGTTACTCCACAAAGAGTAAGGCCTACCAGTTTTTGAACAAAAGGACCGACAAGATTGTGGAAAGTGCAAATGTAAGAGTAGATGAGTACTCTGAGAAAAATGAACGGGATGGAAAAAGTGAACCAAAGGACTATAAAGGGTATGAGTACAATGTACCAGTGGAACCTGCTGAAGAAGATCCTATTGAAGTAGAAAATGAAGAGGCTTGTGAACTAGAACCTGCACAACTGGGAGAAGAAGCTCAA
This sequence comes from Cryptomeria japonica, assembly GCF_030272615.1. Classification (NCBI taxonomy): domain Eukaryota; kingdom Viridiplantae; phylum Streptophyta; class Pinopsida; order Cupressales; family Cupressaceae; genus Cryptomeria; species Cryptomeria japonica. The sequence goes on along the minus strand of NC_081407.1, from coordinate 235,790,067 downwards.
AGAAGTGAACTGTATTGGCTAAGCATGTCATAAACAATCACTCTACAAAAAAAATCATCGGTGATAAAGATGCAGGAATTCTAACCAGAAGAAGAGCAAGAGAGAATGGTTGTATGCTCTCCATAATTGAGCCCAAAATAGAAAAGGAGGCTCTAAAAGATGATGACTGGGTCAAAGCCATGGAAGAAGAACTGGAGAAAATTGAAAAAATGAAATATGAACCCTAGTGCCTAGACTGGAAAACAAAAATTTGATAGGCACTAAATGGGTGTTCAAAAACAAAATGGATGAAACCGATAAAGCGATAAGAAAAAAAGCAATATTAGTTTGCAAGGGCTATGCTCAGGAAGAAGGTTTGGACTATGGAGAAACCTTCGCACTGGTGGCCAGGTTGGAAGGGGTCAGAATTTTGCTGGCCTACGTTGCTTACAAAAAATTAAAAGTTTATCAAATGGATGTCAAATCGGCATTCTTAAATGGTGTGTTAGAGGAAGAAGTATACATAGAGCAACCAGAAGGGTTTAGATCTGAAGACGGAAGAAATATGGTATGCAGGTTGCAGAAGGCTCTATATGGGCTGAAATAAGCACCAAAAGCTTGGTATGAGAGGTTGCATTCATATTTGCTAAGCATAGGGTTCAAAAGAACCAATGATAACAATAACCTGTATCTGAAGAGTGGAGTTGAAGGAAAACATCTAATTGTTGAGATCTTTGTAGATGACATGATTTTTGGAGGAGATGATGAGATGAGCAGAAGCTTCATAGAACAAAGGAAGCAAGAATTTGAGATGTCCATGATTGGCGAGATAAAGTTTTTTATTGGCCTGCAAGTCTTATAGCTAAAGAATGGCATCTTCATCAATCAGACTAAGTACATAAGGGAAATTTTGAAAACTTTTGGAATGGAAGATTGCAAACTTGTTGGAACTCCAATGGTTATAGATTGCAATCTCTCTAAATATGATGAGGTTGAAGAAGTGAATGAGACACTTTACCAGTCCATGATCGGTAAGTTGCAGTTTGCAATACATAGTAGACCGGACATAGCACAAGTTGTTGGCTTGGTTGCTAGATTTTCTGCAAATCCGAAAGAGACTCACATGGTAGTAGTCAAGAGAATATTTAGATACCTCAAGGGGACTGATGAGTATGGTCTCTTGTATCCACATAAGGGAGAATTTAGCTTAAGTGTCTTCACTAACTCAGATTGGGCAGGGAACATTGATGACAAAAAGAGCACTAGTGGAGGTGCATTCTTTGTTGGAGATAGGATTGTATCTTGGACAAGAAAGAAACAAAACTGCATATCTCAATCCACAGCTGAGGCTAAGTATATAGCTACTACAATCAACTGCACACAGATATTTTGGATCAAGCAACTGTTGGAAGGTATCCAAGAAAAGGTGATTGGACTAGTAGTGATTCATTGTGACAACACCAGTGCCATTAACATATCCAAGAATCCGGTGATGCATTCCAAAACGAAGCATATAGATATCAAATATCACTATCTAAGGGAACAAGTTCAAGAAAAAGAAGTAATGTTGGAGTATATACCAGCAAAAGAGCAGGTGGTTGATATCTTCACCAAGCCACTACAGAAGGACACCTTTGAATATCTCAAAGGTAAGTTGGGGGTTATGCCCCTACCTGTAGTAAAGTAAGCAAAAAGAGCTCTATATCAATCTGGTATGATTTCAATTTTTTTTTTCTAAAACTAGATTGATAAGTGTGGACTATGTCGGTTACGGGGAGCAGTCTTGTAAGTGTACCGAAATGAATCTTTCGCATTTTTGTCAAAGGGGGAGATATGATTATAGTGTTTGAGTATTGGTAAGTAGTGATTGAGCTGAAGTTGTTGTATCAGAGTATTACCAGTGTTAGGGAGAGATATTCATTACTCAGGGTAGAAGTAATTACCGGTACATAAATGAAGGAAGAACATGCAACTGATAAGACAGATTCAGAAGTGTTGCCATCAATGCCAAAGGGGGAGATTGTTGGCATTGAAAAAATTGGTCAATCCAGAGAATTGGTATATGAGCTAAGATTTGTCATTGATGTCTAACACTGATCGGTGAAGTGGTATCCATAGAGTGGTGTATTTCAGTAAGAAAAGGTGATGACTTGCAAACACATGGAAACAACATTGGAAATAGAGGACCAAAAGTTCAATCAGCTTAAGGGAAGATAGACTAAGCCAACCGGTCTGTCATTCAAGAAGATCGGTCATTTTGATGATGATGAAGTCATTAAAGATGACTTAGGCAAGAAGACTTGAGGTTGTATGCAAACTGGAACCTCATTGGCAAACAAGGAAAGAGACTTGATGCTAGCACAAAAAATGGGCAATCAAAGGATGAACCAGTAATATAGAAGTGCATTGGTATACTAGTACACCGGTATGATAGAAGGAAGATAGGTGATCACCATAAATCTCAGAGCGGTGATTGGTTATTCAGTTGCAATGGAAAAAGGTGAGTTGGTGAGCCTGTGTCTATGCCAAATCACAAGTTGGTAAGGTCAAGTTCAGTTATCATGCAGTCAAGCCATGATTACCTGTGGATTTTTTGGTTCGCACTTAAATGATTGAACTTGACCCAAAAGTTAGTATTTTTGGGAGATGTGGTGGTAGAATTCGTTGAACACTTGGTAGAATTGTTGCAGGGCACACAGAGAAAGAGTGGGAGATATTGAATTTTAAATCTTCTGCAATATGTGATTGCTTTGATTCAAGGAACACCTGGAGGTGATGATAGAAAATGTATAAAGTATTCTTGAGTTCATTCAGAAATTCTTGATCGTAAAAATTGCAAAAAGAAAATCTTGTAGAAGGTGATCCAAAGTGAAGAGCAGAGTGAGAGGAAGTGCTAAAAGGATTTAGTAGAGCAAAGGGTGTTTGAGGTAGACCAGCTGAGTATAGAGTCGAGAGATAGAGGACCGACAGAGTGCAGATCTGAAGGTTAGAGGATCGGCAGAGCATAGAGCCGAGGGAAAGAGCACCGTTAGAGTACAAAGTCGAGAGACAAAGGACCAACTGAGTGCAGAGCCGAAGGTGTAAGAAGAAAACTAGTGTTGTGCAGAGCAAACACAACCGGTCTGGATAGAGTGTGATTCTCATTATGATCTGATCAATCTATCAGTAGCTAATTCAACAGATCATCCATTTGTTTCTTTCTAAACATTGCAACTTAAATCCCTTAACTGGGTGGACTTTACTAGGTCCCTTTTATAAAATCCCTTAATCGGGTAACATTTTAATTGATGTTCTTAAGTCCTTTAATCAGGCTACCTTTAACAGGGTAAAGGCCCTGACCGACCTTAAACAAAATCCCTTAACCAGGTGGCACCTAACAGTGTCTTTGTAATCTCCTAAAAGGGATGGCTCTTCACTAGGTGTACTCCAGAAGAGTACAAATTTTGTGAGTTCCTACTCACATGGTGGTTTTCTCCCATTTGGGTTTCCATGAGATAAATCTTTGTGTCACTGTCAACTTTTCATGCATGCATATTCTACTTCAGTGATTAAGTATATTAATGAATATTAAATAAGTGCATATTAGAGTTAAAAGTTTTAATTGTGAAAATTTGATCAAGTGTTGATTCACCCCTCCCCTCTCAGCACCGGTTGGGACTAACATAAACTACATTGAAGAAATTGGTTGCAAACAAGCTTATTACATTATTGGACAATCAACCATTTGAACCTAAGGTAAATCCTAGATAGTGGAATGATGATGAGTTTTGCAACTATCATAAGAGCAAGGGGCATAAGACTAGCAATTGTCATAGATTGAAGAATATCATACAAATCTTATTGACAATGGCACAATAGAAGTTGACGGTCACACTTCCAATGAAGAGCATGTGATGTTTAATGAACCATTCCCAAAAAATGATAAAGGAAAAGTCCCTAAGAAAGATAACAATGCCAATTATACTACCACATCCTATGCTTATACCTATTAGCAGCAAACAAGAAGGAAGACTAATAGGGGGGTGAATCAGTCTTCATCGGATCAAAAAAAATTAAACTTCAAAATATAAATTGATAAAGTGTAGCAATAACAAATGAGCAAATTAACAACACAACACACAACACCAATATTTTTGACATGGAAAACCCGGTTAAGGGAAAAACCATGGTGGGAACCTACCCAAAATAAGATGATACTCTGCAGTAGTATGTGAAAATTTTACAATGGGGAATGCACTTGCATTCAGGCACATTTCCTAGAGCTCACTACTCAAAAGATATTTTCCCTGAAGGCTACAATCCTCAGAGAAGTCTCACTGGCTTACAATATGATTCAAGCTACAATCTAGAAGAAATGAACTGCAATTATAGCACCTACAAATGCCTGATGACAGTTCTGATTAAGTACAATTGTCTGCTCAACAACACCAATCTCACCTCAACTCTTCACCGAATGATAAATCTCTTGTTAGCACATTCACCTCTTTCTGATAATGTAGACACAATATCAAAATTGAAATTACATAAGTATCTCATCTATATATACAAATCATCAACCTTGATAACAAGGTCAACTAAACCCTCAACCCTCAACTCATAATTACAAAAAATACATTACACGATACAAAGATCAATCACCGGACCAATATAATGATTTGTGTTCCATAACATGGACCTAATTCAAATTCCCAAATGTTCACATCCACCGGAAATCACGCCAAGTTCAACCGCAACACGCTACACCACCATAAATATTGCATAACAGGAAAATCATCACTGATTCATAGAAATCACCAAAAATTTGACAACAATCAATGCAGATCATCAAAACAAATAAGACACAAATAGGAAACACCAACAATCATGTTAGAACCATCTAGAACAGTTGCACCAACACCACTTTTCAAATCTTCATTGATCAACATCTACAAAGCTCAAGAACACAACCAATCAACAACTATCACGAAGAAAGATAACTTGCAGAGCACCAAATAATGAACCATCTAAAATGAAGATACACAAGATCATCTAAAATAATATCCCAAAGTCTCAGCACAAGATCTTATCACATCAGAATATACCGAAGGAAATACCCGTCTCTGCAAAACAGTGACCAGCAAAACCAAACTACAAAACCGGATCAGAAAATCTTCCCAAACTCACAGAAATAAATCACATGAATATGTTGACATCAATGACAACAACATATCCTAGCAGACACAATGATCAACCAAATCCATCAATTTTCCCAACAATCCAACAATCTCCCCCTTTGGCATTGATGCCAACATATGAATGTGAAAAACAGTAAATGCAAAGAAAGAAAATATCACCAGCAAACTCCCCCTAAGATCAAGATAGATAAAATAGTTTTTCACATGATCTCTCTCCCCCTTTGACAACAATGCCAAATATCTCCAAAATAGAAAATCAAACTCTCTCCCAAAATAGAAACATGAATATCTCTCCCTGGAACATACAACCAAATCAACATACTACTCCAGCAGAGGAGCAACACTAACTCATCAATCCAGATAAAAGAATAAGGCTCTCAAATCCACCAGATTGATGCAACTCAATGCATCTAATTCTCATCCGGAGGGGTGGATACCCCTAACTTGTCTCTCAAGTAGACAAATGCATCTGCAGGCAAAGGCTTAGTCAAAATATTAGCAATTTGTTCCTTTGTAGATACATATTCCAGCTTTACCTTCCCTTCACTAAGTTGCTCCCTCAAGTAATTATATTTAATTAATATATGCTTAGTATTTGAATGTTGCACCAGATTCTTTGACATGTTTATAGCATTGGAATTATCATTGTATATAATAGTAGGTTCATCATGAATAACTCTGATATCTTTCAACATTTTCTTCATCCAAGTTGTCTAAGTGCAATTACTAGAAGCAAAAATGTACTCAACTTCAACAGTAGATAGAGATATTGAATCTTGTTTCTTACTTGCCCAAAAAATCCAACTTCTTACCAAAGAAGAATGCTCCATCGGTAGTAGTCTTCCTGTCATATACATCACCAACCCAATTTGCATCATTGTAAGCACATAACATGAAATCATCATTCTTTGGATACCATAAACCATAATCCATAGTTCCCTTTAGATATATGAATATCCTCTTAACAGCAGTGACATGACTCTCCTTTTGATCAACTTGATATCTAGTAGTCATACACACAACATGCATAATTTTAGGCCTAGTCTGAGTAAGATATAGCAGTCCACCAACCATAGATCTATACAAGCTCTGAGTAGCTTTCAGGGATTCATCATTTTTAGACAGTTTACAACTAGTCACCATAGGAGTTCCAACAGGTTTTGAATCATCTAGTCCAAACTTATTCAACTGTTCCTTCACATACTTAGTTTGAGATATAAAGATACCTTTTCCTATCTGTGCAATCTGCAAACCTAAGAAAAATTTCATCTCACCAATCATAGACATCTCAAATTCTTTTTTCATATCACCAACAAACTTCATACTTATATCACCATCACCACCAAAGATAATTCCATCAAAAAAAGCCTCAACAATCAAAATGTTATCATTTTCAATTTTAAAGCACAGATTACTGTCAGCGACACCTTTAGTAAATCCCAATTTCAACAAATATTTGTCTAATCTATCATACCAGGCTCTAGGAGCTTGTTTCAATCCATAAAGTTATTTCCCCAGCTTACATACCATGTCTCCATCATCCGATAGTGAAAATCCATTAGGTTGCTCAATGCAAACTTCTTCCTCCAGATCACCATTCAAAAATGCAGATTTGGCATCCATCTGATATACCTTTAAATCTTTATAAGCAGCATAAGCAAGTAGCAGTCTAACAACTTCGATTCTGGCAACCGGAGAAATTTTTTCTTCTTAATCAATCTCTTCTTGTTGTTAATATCCTTTGCAGACCAGTCTAGCTTTATTTCTGACTACTTCATCGACTTCATTCAATTTGTTTCTGAAAACCCACTTAGTAACAATAATATTTTTATCCTTAGGTCTAGGCACAAGTTCCCAAGTGTTGTTCTTTTCAATCTGATCTAACTCTTCTTGCATGGCTCTTATTGAATTTTCATCTTTACAGGCTTCAACAACATCTTTAGGTTCAACTTTAGAAATAAAACATACTTGTTCAGCAGCTAACCTTCTTCTAGTCATCACACCTTTATTCTTATCACCAATAATTTGATTTTTAGAATGATTCAATCTAACATACCTCAGAGTCTTCGGATTGTTATGATTCTCATCATCAACAACAACAACATCTAGATTAATAATCTCTACCAGATCATTCTACTTAGGCTCTTCAGGTTGAATAGAAGCTAAGACAATATGTTGACCATCATCATAAGCTCTGATCTCCTTCCCAAGGTTCTCATCTACCTTCACATTTGCACTCTCAACTATCTTTCTCAGTCTCTTATTATAGCATCGGTAGGCTTTACTATTTGTATAATATCCCAAAAAGATACCTTCGTCACTTCTAGCATCAAACTTTCCAAGATCCTCATCTCTCTTGATATAACATTTGTTACCAAAAACTTTGAAATATCTCACAGTAGGAACATGACAAAACCAAAGCTCATAAGGTCTTACTGGTATCACCTTTGATATGAACTCTGTTAAATTTATAGACTGCAGTGCTAATGTCTTCTCTCCAGTAGATCTTCAGAACATTTCCTTCAATCAACATAGTTCTTGCAACATCCAAAATAATTTGATTCTTCCTCTCAACAATCTCATTCCGTTGTGGGGTTCTATGAGCAGATAGTTGTCTTCTAATTCCATGCATCTCACAAAAAGAATTGAATTCACTTGAACAAAATTCTCCACCTCTGTCAGATCTCAGACACTTAAGCTTCAATCTGGACTTAGTTTCAACTTTAACTTTGAATATCTTGAATTTCTCAAATGCTTCTGATTTTTCCTTCAAAAAGATAACCCACATCATCCTGGAATAATGATCAATTAACAACATAAAGTATCTATCAATCTGCACACTTCTAACATTTGTAGGTCCATAGAGATCAATATGCACAAGATCCAGCAATCCATCAAATGTATAAGGTTTGCTCTTGAAGAAATTCTTGTTGGCTTACCCAACTGACATTCCTTACATACTTGATTAACATGTTTAACAATCTTAGGTAGATCTCTAACAACTTGTGTAGAACCAATCTTAACCAATGAATCAAAGTTTACATGACACATCTTTCTATGCCACAACCAACTCTCATCTATCTTATCAATCAAACAACTTTTCTCACTAGCATTCAAATGAAAAATCTTACCTTTAGTCTTAGTCCCAAATGCAATTTCTATGCCAGAGGCATTCAAGATCTTGCATTTACCATCCTTGAATTGTAGATCATAACCCTTATCAACCATTTGTCCAACACTCAAAAAATTATGCTTCAAACCTTCAACATACAAGATATCATCAATGTTATTATTACCATAAAAAGAAATAGAACCTCTCCCATGGATTACATGGGCTTTGTCATCTCCAAATCTAACTAGTCCACCATCATACCTGTCCATGCTTACAAATTTGCTTTTATCACCGGTCATATGATGTGAACAACCATTTTCAATCACCCATTCACCCTTCTACTTTAGCAGCCAAAGCTTTCTCTTCAACAGAACAACTAGTGGAATCAATAGGTACATGTCTAACTTCTTTAATGGCAACAAACACACCTTCATCTCCTTCTGATTTATCATCTGTAACACCTTCATCTGTAGCATAATAATAATTATTCTTGGTTCCTAAACTCCCGGTTATACTTATAGGGCTTATCATGCTTCTCATATCTATCATTTCTATCATGCTTAGCCATTCTCTCCAAGCATCTAGAAGAAAAATGTCTTATCTTATTACAAGAAAAATATTTCAAAGGCAACTTTCTGTCGTACTTATCGACACCTTTAGGCAATCTCCAGGCAATCAGTGCTTCAAGATCATCAAGCTCTCTTTCTTGCTCTGCTATCTCTATTCTTTCTCTTTCATATCTAGATATCCTACACTCATCAGGATAAATTTTTTGTTTACCGGATACTGACATTGATGCTCTAAATGTTGTCTTAGACTTTCCATGCGATTCTCCAAATTCTCTCAACTCAAATGCGGCAAGTTTTCTAACCAACACATCTCTTGTTATTGTAGTCACACTCTGAATCTCATTAATAGCAACAACCTTATAGTCAAGGTTGATGAATTGTATAAATAGGTGGTATAGTCATCTAATTTGGGTGTCGATGTGGTGTCTTCATTATTAGTGAGTGGTGTATGTGTGCATAAGTGAATCTATCTTTCCATGTGGTGAATTGAGCAGAGATTGTTGTAGGGCAGACAAATGTGCTTAACCGAAACTCTCATCAAGCATTAGTAGATACTGTAATTGCAGTTCATGTAATGTAGATTGTAGTTTGAATCTTATTGTAAGGTAGTGAACCTCCCCTGAGGGTTGGAGCCTTCTGGGTCATCTATTTTGAGCAGTGAGCTCTAGGAAGTGTGCCTGAATGTATGTGCATTCCCCGTTATAATATTTACACATACTACTACAGAGTGTCATCTTATTGTGGGTAGGTTCCCACTGTGGTTTTTCCCTTAACCGAGTTTTCCATGTCAAAATATTGGTGTTATTGTGTTTGTCTTTATTCTTGCTGCAGTTGTTTAGATCTAAGATTGTGCTTAATTTGATTAATCTTGTGAAAACTGATTCACCCCCCCTCTTAGTTTTCCTTCTTGGTTGCTACTAACAATTGGTATCAGAGCTAGATCTTCTAGAAGAAGCTTGACCACTTGAGGAGATGCGAGATGGAAACTTATGTGTTCAAGAAGGAGAGTCCTAGATTTGATGGAAATAATTACACTGTTTGGAAGGACCAGATGGATGTTCATTTGAAATATCTTGGAGATGAGTATTGGAAGATCACAAAGAATGTCTACAATGTTCCTCAGAATGGACTGGTTATTGTTGCTAAGATCAAGGATGTTGAACATAACATAAGAGCTAAGGAAGCATTGCTGAGTGCTTTGACCAATTTAGAGATGACTAATGTGATGGGTTTGCAGACTACACATGAGATTTGGGAGAAGCTAAAGACCTTGTATGAAGGAGATGTGCAAGTTATAGTTGCTAAGTTGCAAAGCTTGAAAGGGAAGTATGAAGCATTGAAAATGGGAGAAGATGAAAATATATCAACCTTTATGGCTAAAGTGAATGACCTTGTCAAGAATATCAGATGTGCTGGTGGAACCCTTGAAGAAGATGAGATTGTTTCCAAGGTACTGAGATCATTGCCTCCTGCTTACAAACGTAAGGTAGTTGCTATTGATGAGATTCAGAGTGTGACTACAGTGATTAGAGATATGTTGGTTGGAAAGTTTACTGCATTTGAGTTGAGTGAATTTGGAGAATCACATGGGAAATCAAAGACTACATTCAGAGCCTCTATATCCAGGAAGCAGAAGTATGATCCAAGAGAAAGTTCATGTTGGGTATCCAGATTTGAAAGAGAGAAGAGAGAGATGGAAGAGAAAGAAAGAGAATTGGATGAGCTTGAATCCCTTATTGCTCGGATATTTCCTAAAGGAGTCGGTAAGTATGATGGAAAGTTACCTTTGAAATGTTTTTCTTGTAATAAGATAGGACATTTTGCTTCTAGGTTCCCTAAGAGAATGTCTAGATATGATAAGCATGAAAGGCATGATAGATCTGACAAGTATGATAAATATGAGAAGCATGATAAGAATGGCAAGCCCTACCAGAGGTACATAAATTAGAAGAGATGTTATTATGCTATTGATGAAGGTGTGACATATGAGGAATGAGAGAATGGGAATTCAGAAGATGAATTTGTATTTATTACTACCAAGGAAGATGATTCGATATCAATGAATCCTACGAGTGACATTGTTGAGGAGAAAGCATTGGCTACTAAGATTGAAGAGAAAGATGAATGGGTGATTGACAATGGTTGTTCACATCATATGAAAGGTGATAAAATAAATTTTTTGAGTATGGAAATATATGATGGTGGAATAGTGAGATTTGGAGATGATAAAGTTTGTGTGATTCATGGTAGAGGTTCTATATCTTTCAATGGTAAGCATAATACTGATTATGTCTTGTATGTTGAAGGTTTGAAGCATACTCTTTTGAGTGTTGGATAGATGGTTGACAAGGGATATGATTTGCAATTCAATAATTTTAAATGTAAGATCCTAAATGCCTCTAGTATAGAGATTGCATCTGGTACTAAGACTAAAGGTAATATCTTTCACTTGAATGTTGGTGAGAAAAGTTGTTTGATTGCTCAGATTGATGAAAGTTGGTTGTGGAAAAGGAGAATGTGTTATGTTAATTTTGACTGCATGGTAAGGATAAGTTCTACTCAAGTTCTTAGAGCTTTGCCTAAGATTGTGAATCATGCTAATCTTGTATGTAAGGAATGTCAGATGGGAAAGCAAACAAGAACTTCATTTAAGAGTAAGTTGTATTCATCTAATGGATTGCTAGATCTTGTTCATAGTGACTTATGTGGTACTACTAGAGTGAGAAGCATTCAGGGAGATATATATTTCATGTTGTTGATTGATGACTATTCAAGAATGATGTGGGTTACTTTCTTAAGGGAGAAATCACAAGCGCTAGAGAAATTCAAGATATTCAAAGCCCGAATGGAGACTGAGATAGGTTTGAAGCTGAAGTGTTTGAGATCTGACAGAGGAGGAAAATTTACGTGAAGAGATTTGGATAAATTTTGTGAGAGGAATGGAATTAGAAGACAATCATCTGCTCCTAAAACCCCTCAACAAAATGGAGTTGTTGAAAGGAAAAAAAAACTATCTTGGATGTTGTGAGGACTATGTCGATTGAAGGAAATGTTGCACATACCTTTTGGAGAGAAGTTGTTAGCACTATTGTTTACACATTCAATCGGGTGTATGTTAAATGTGATTCTGGTAAGACTCCTTATGAGCTATGGTTTGGTCATGTTCCTACAGTTAGATATTTCAAAGTTTTTGGAAGTAAATGTTATATCAAGAGAGATGAGGATATAGGAAAGTTTGATGCAATATGTGATGAAGGAATATTCTTGTGATATTCTACGAAGAGCAAGGCCTACCAGTTCTATAATAAGAGGTTGAAGAAGATAGTTGAGAGTGAAAATGTGAAGGTAGATGAATGTCTTGGAAAGCAAATCAGAGCATGCAGTTATGATTTTGATGATGAAGATATTCCTAAGCCTATACAGACTGAGATCTTGAAACAAAATGATCCGGTGGAGATAGTTGATCCGGGTGAAGAAGTGCAAGAGCTTGAAAATAAAAAAATAATCAGAAGAATGTGAGGTATCTAAAATTGAATCATTTAGAAAAGTAGATTATTGGTGACAAGAATAAAGATGTGATGACCAGGAGAAGGATTGTTGCTGAAGAGATGTTTGATTTCAAAGATTAAACCTAAAGATGTAGCAGAAGCATGTAAGGATGAAAATTGGATAAAAGCAATGGAAGAAGAGCTGAATCAGATTGAAAAGAATAACACTTGGGAGCTTGTTCCAAGACCTAAAGACAAGAATGTGATTGGTACTAAATGGTGTTCCAGAAAAAACTAAATGAAGTCAGTGAAGTTCTTAGAAACAAAGCAAGATTTGTATGTAAAGGGTGTTCTTAGATGGAAGGTATTGATTATGAGGAAATTTTTGCCCCTGTAGCTAGAATTGAAGCTATTAGATTGTTGCTTGCATATGATGATTACAAGAACTTTAAGGTGTATCAGATGGATGTCAAGTCAGCCTTTTTTGAATGGTGATCTTGAAGAGGAAGTCTACATTGAGCAACCATATGGATTTTTTTATCAGATGAAGGAGATATGGTATGAAAATTGAAGAAAGCTCTGTATGGACTGAAGCGAGCCCCTAGAGCCCGGTATGCAAGATTGGATAAGTATTTGTTGAAGCTAGGATTCTGTAAAGATATTGTTGATAGTAATTTATATTTCAAAGTTGAGAATGATAACATTTTGATTGTTGAAGTCTTTGTTGATGATATCATTTTTGGCGGTGATGATGATTTGAGTATGAAGTTTGTTGATGATATGCAAAAGGAATTTGAGATGTCTATGATAGGTGAAATTAATTTTTTCTTAGGATTGCAAATTACTCAAACTGGTAAAGGTATTTTTATTTCTCAATCTAAGTATGCGAAGGAATTGTTGAAAAAGTTTGGATTAGTTGATTCTAAGCTTGTTGGAACTCCTATGGTGACTGAATGCAAACAAATTGTCTAAGAATGATGAATCTCAGAAAGTTAATCAGGTCTTGTATAGATCTATGGTTGGTGGATTGTTGTACTTAACTTAGACTAGACCAGATATTATGCATGTTGTTTGTCTTTGTGCTAGATTTCAATCACATTTTAAAGAGACTCATGTTATTGCTATGAAGAGGATTTTTAGATACTTGAAGGGGACTATTGACTATGTTTTATGGTATCTGAAGAATGGTGATTTCCTGCTATGTGCCTACACTAATGCTGATTGGGCTGGCGATGTCGATGACCGGAAGAGCACTATCGGTGGAGCACTCTTTTTGGGAAAGAGGTTGATTTCTTGTTCCAGTAAGAAACAAGATGTTATATCTCTATCTACTGTTGAAGTTGAATACATTGTTGTTGTTAGTAACTGTACGAAGGTAGTTTGGATGAAGTAGATGTTGAAGAATATTAAAGTTGTATATGATGAGCCTACTGTTATATATTGTGACAATTCAAGTGCTGTCAGTATTTTAAAGAATCTGGTTTTGCATTCTAAAACAAAGCATGTGTCCATAAAGTATCAATTCTTGAGGGAGAAGGTCAGTGATGAGGAAATCAAATTGGAATATGTATCTACAAAGGATCAAATTGGAGATATTTTCACTAATAATTTGCCTATGGATATATTTATTTATTTGAGAGACAAGTTAGGGGTCTTTTCCCATCCTATTGAGAACTAGATGCATGGAGTGGCATCAATCCGATGGATTTCAGAGTTTTATCTTTTTGTCCAGGTTGATGAGTTGGTGTTGCTACTCAGCTGGAGTAGTCAGTGTATGGTTTTCATGTTCAGTTATAAGTTTATCCTAAGGGGGAGATTGTCCTTCTTAGAGGATGATTTTTGGAGGAGAGAGAATGATTTGTATTTTGTCTTTGACATTGTTGTCGAAGGGGGAGAGAGTTATGTGAAAAACTGCTTTATCTTTGGATCTTTGTTGTGCATGATCTTAGGGGGAGTTTGTTGCAAATTGCTAGTGTTTCCTTTGCATTGATTGTTTTTCACTTTCATATGTTATCATTAATGCCAAAGGGGGATATTATTGGATATTGTTGTTGCTAGGATATGTTGTTGTCATTGATGTCAACATATTCCCGTGCTTTGGTATTGCAGAGAGTTGTTTGGTGTTTCAGTGATTGCATTGAATTGATTTGGTTGGCTTGAGGATTTGTGGTTCAGTAATGAAGTATCTCCAGTATCTCTACTTCATTCCTTATTAGGTTCGGTGATTCAAAAGATTGCTTGATCATATTATTTGATCCGATTTGTAGTTGTGTCTGTCTATGTAGTGTTTGGCAGAGTTTGGTGTTTGATCCCATGAGCTCCGATATGATCATATTTTTGGATGTGAATTTGGGAGAATGTTTTGGATATTCATGTGTATCTTCAATTCAAATGGTTCATGATTTGGTTCTCCACAAGCTATCTTTCTAGTCTGAATTGATGTTGTTGAGTGTTCCTATGAATAAGCGTGTTGATCGATGAAGATTTGAATAAGTGGTATTGGTGCAACTATTGCAGATGGTTCTAATGTGCTTGTTGGAATTTATTGATCATGTCCTATTTGTTTTGGTGGTCTGCATTGATCTTTGTGTGCATTCTTGGTGATATTGCTGATCCGGTGATATTTTTCATGTTATGCGGTATTCCTGGTGGTGTAGCGTGTTGTGGTTGATCTTGGCAAGATTTCTAGTGATGTGTGTTTGGAGATTTGATTTAGGTCCATGCTATGTCATGTATGTCATTATATTGGTCCAATGGTTCACATATGTATCGTGTGATGTAATTTTGTAATTGATTGTTGAGGGTTTGGCCGACCTCATAGTCAAGGTTGATGAATTGTATAAATTGGTGGTATAGTCATGTAATTTGGGTGTCGATGTGGTGTCTGCATTATTAGTGAGTGGTGTATGTGTACATAAGAGAATTTATCTTTTGCTGTGGTGAATTAAGCAGAGATTGTTGCAGGGAAGATGAATGTGCTTAACCGAAACGTCATCAGGCATTATCAGATGCTATAATTGCAGTTCATGTAATCTGGATTGTAGTCCAAATCTTATTGTAAGGTAGTGAACCTTCTGTGAGGATTTGAGCCTTTTGGGTCATCTATTTTGAGCAATGAGCTCTAGGAAGTATGCCTGACTACATGTGCATTCCCCATTGTAATATTTATGCATACTACTACAGAGTATCATCTTATTATGGGTAGGTTCCCACTGTGGTTTTTCCCTTAACTAGGTTTTCCACGTCAAAATCTTGGTGTTATGTGTGTTGGTGCTATTGTGTTTATCTTTATTCTTGTTGCAGTTGTTTAGATATGAGATTGTGCTTAATTTGATTAATCTCGTGAAAACTAATTCACACCCCCTCTCAGTTTTTCTTCTTGGTTGCTACTAACATCAACGTCGTAATTTCATTTGCCAATCCTCCTGCTATGTCATATTAGTTGATACCCTTTATCGATAGTGTCTATATGGTACTCTCCTTAGATGTTTAGAAAGTGATGAAGCTCAAATTGCGTTACATGAGGTTCACACAGGTATATGTGATGCTCACTCTAGTGGTCCAATCATAGCTAAGAAACTCACGAGGATTGAATACTATTGGCCTACTATGGAAAAGGACTCATACCAGTTTGTTAGAAAATGCAAGCTGTGTCAGATTCATAGAGACCTCATTCATGCACCTGCACAAGAACTTTAGCCGATCACCACTCCACAAACCTTTTGTCAATGGGGCAATGGGGAATCGATCTCATGGGCAAGATTCACCCTCCATCTTCCAATGGCCACAAATTCATTATTATAGGCATAGAGTATTTCACAAAGTGGATTTAGGTCGTTCCTCTCACTCAAGTCATCAAAAAGCATAACGTAACTTTTATCCTTAACTAAATCATTTGCCACTATGATGTTCCCCTTTCCATCATCATAGACAACATGCGTCCGTTTAAAAATCAAGATGTTTGTGAGCTTTGTGATCAATTCCATATCCATCATCACTTTTTCCACTCCACACTACCCCCAAGGTAATGGTCAAGCTAAGGTGTCCAATAAAGCTATCCTCAAAATCCTTAAAAAGATAGTCGACAACATTAGTTGCAATTGGCATATCCTAGTGTGCAAGGTTGTTGATGTCACAACTTGCACTATTTAAATTCTTTTCATTATCAACCTGGGGTGTGTCTGAAAGCTGTCTGCAATAAGGAGAGTTTCAAATTTGGGGGTTTTGGCACTGTAAAACAATGATTGGGGTTGGATCATGCTTCGTTAGAAGCTATCTTCTATGAAGATAATTCACAAATTTAAACTACTGAAACCAAATTATCCTAACAAGAGTTCAGATTTGATATCAAGAGTTCAAACATGACAAAGCTGAGATTTTAATCATGGAATTATCTAATCAAAACTGGAATAACTTCTAATTTCCTACAAAATCATATCTATAACTAAATGTTGGAAAGTGAATATATTTTATGCTTGCAAGAAATAAATCCTATATTATAATTACGAGAATTGAAATTTATTTTAACAAACATCAAAGCAACTAAATTCCATGAGTTAATCTAACAATGTTTTTGGTCTTTTCTTAATCCCAAATTCATCATCTTTCTAACTACTGTGAAAAAAAAATGTTGTTATTGGAAAGAAACTAAAGGAAGATGGAAAACTGAAACTTCTTTAACATTCACCTAATGAAACAATATTTGCATTAGAAATAAATAACTACAACTTTTGGAATCAAATACTTAATCTAATCAAAACACATCATCATGTAAACTGAACAATATGAAATCAATTTCAATACACATAATTGAACATGTAAAAGAAATAACACAAGGATCACCTCCCTTCGATCGAGTGGGCCCTGCTCTTCCTCTGGTGGGATCCGAAACACGAGA